>NC_135374.1:19766933-20074433 GCF_049243985.1 Paroedura picta | reverse complement strand
TAGGAAAGGTATTACATAAAGTGCATGTCTCCATGAAGAAGTTATCCATGCTCATAGGTCTCACCCCAGTGAAACTGGCCAGGATGCAGCAGGATGGCAGGACCCCATCCTGGAATCCCCAATCCAGAGTACAAGCGATGTCCTTTTTATTTCATTCCACCCCCAAGCTCTTACTGTTCTGAAAAAGCCAACATCAATATATCTAGGAAAAGTGGACCCAATCCCTCTAGAGCAGCTTTTCTCTACTTTTTTTACCATTGAAAACTCCCTGAAACGTTCTTCATGTCAACCAGATGAGAAACTCCAGAAGTGGCACAATCATACAAAATATGGTTGAGAAGCATAGCTGTGTTCATACTCATATGGGGCCCCTCCTCTTCCAGGCCCCTCACTGGCCACTTGGGAGGGGGAGGTCAGTACGATCATATCACCCAAGAAATGTTTAAGAAATGTTTAAAATATATAAAACAATAACTCCCACCCATTCAGTAAACCCTTCCGGTGGCCTCGAGAAACCCCAGGGCTTGACAATACCCTGGTTGAAAAAGCCCAATCTAGAAGATCAGCCTTCCCAGCTAGCATTACCTTTGTCTGGTCTGGATTCACCTTCAGGTTGTTCTGTCTGGACTGAAGCCTACAATTCCCTTCAAATATAATAGAAAGGCTTGCTCCAATAGATAAAAGTCTTCCTTTGATAAAGATAGCTGCTGCTTAGTAGGGCAGGGTGGGGGGAAGTTGGAGAATCAAACTCAATTTTAGTTGCAACCTTAGTTGTGTGTTGCAACAGATGACACTGTGTGCTGGGGACAGTCAATGCATTTGAAGAGCATTAGGTGTGACTACTTTTTAGTACTCAATAATGCCTAAAAATATTATTGAACTTGTCCAATAACTTCTCTCTCTCTCTCTCTCTCTCTCTCACACACACACACACACACACACACACACACAAATACATGCATGCACATATACACACACACTCATACATACACACACATACTCATGGCATCACCCAATATGCCAAAGAAAACATCTATGTCTTCCCGTACTTTCAGTTATGAACACATGAAGCCACCTTATATTGAATCAGATCATAAGTCCGTCAAGATCAGTATTGTCTACTTAGCACCTGTCCTTGGTCTCAGATGGAGGACTTTGACTTCAGCTACTATCTAATCCTTTTAACTGGTAATGTTGAGGACTGAACCGGAGACCTTCTGCAAGTCAATGGGATGCATGTTTACCAGATGAGAGCAAGCTTGGCATAGTGGTTAAGAGCAGCAGACGCTAATCTGGAAAGCTGAATTTAGTTCTTCACTCTTCCATATAAATCCTACTGGGTGACCCTGGTCCAGTCACAATTCCCTCAGACCTCTTTCCACCCCACCTACTTCACAAGGTTATGCTGTTGTGAGGAAGGGAAGGAGATTGTAAGGTGCTTTGAGACACTGTAAGGTAGAGAACAGTGTGGTATAAAAAACAACTACTACTACTCTTCTTCCTCTCCTCCGTCTCTACTACTATACTATGGCCCCTTCCCAAATTAAATATAAGGAAATTAGTAAATACATGAACACATCAAGCTGCCTTATACTGAATCAGCCCATCAAGGTCTGAATTGTCTACTCAGGCCTGCAGCAGTTCTGCCAGGTCAAGATCTTTCACATCACCTGCTGCCTGGGCCTATTCTGCACACAATAGATAATGTACTTTCAATGCACTTTAGAAGTAGATTTTCCTGTTCTGCACAGAAAAATCCAGCTGCCAAAGCACATTGAAAGTCCATTATCCTATGTGTGTGGAATGGGCCCTGGTCTTTTAAAACTGGAGATGAGGGGGATTGAACCTGAAACCGTCTGCATGCTAAGAAGATGCTCTTCCTCTGAGCTATGGCCCCTACACCAACCACTGTTGTGCATATAGGCCAACATCAGCCATTGATTTTGATATTTATACCCTGATTTTCTCCTCAGTGGGACACAAAGCATCTTACAACATCATCCTTCCCAATGTCTTGTTACCCACAACAACCACCCTGTGAAGTAGTTTCATTGGAGAGAGATTGGCCGGCCACAAGTCACCCAACAAACTTTCACGGAAGAGTGAGGATCTGAGTGTGAGGTTCCCAGCAATCTATTGGTCCTTCATGGAGCAGGAGAGATCCTTTTCATGTACAGTCACAAGGACCTATTTGACCAGATTTAGTCATAACCAGGACTTTCAAGAACTCCTTGTCAAGAGGCACAATCAAGTATGATTGTGAACTTTTTAACAGCCCCAGGAAACTATTTTTGCACCACCCTGTACTAGAAACCAGCGGCTAGCAGGCTATTTTAAACTGATTATTAATGGCCCATCTCTGCAAACATCTCATGGAGACAATTGTTGATGCACTCTCCTCTGAAGGCCACTTTCCAGTCAGACTTGTTCCTTTGCCCCTTCCTAGGAAGCTGCAATTGTTCCTGGCTCTTCTGTTGTTTTTTTCTTTGACGATGAGAACAGCGGCACTCTCATCGTCAAGGTGGAAAATATCATCCTGATTTTAAGCTGTGTTAAACCAGGTTTCCATGGCTCCAAGCTAAGCTACTACGGTGTTTCTTCCTTTTAAAAAAAGAAACCTAAGAAAACTAGGTATTGCTATTTATAACAGTAGATTAATTGCTAAGCAGTGAAGAAACCAAGAAAAGAGAGACTTTTTAAAAAACAAAGCTAAACTGTATCTTGTGCTTACTGGAACAGAAATCTGCCTCTGGCTGGGCACAGTTTAGATATGATGGTTGCAATTCCAGCCCTACAGTGGCAAGCATGTTAGAACAAAGGCACGCCAATGGTAAGTGCCGGTTTGTGAGCAGAGAGGGGGAATCTCTGAGTCAGCCTTCTTCCCAAATAGTAAGGTTTTGCTCCCAACCATCTGCCATGAGTTGTTTGTGTTTCAAGTTCAGAGGTATGCTAGTTGAGCAGAAAGGCAATTGCTGCTTCTTTTTTGAGTCCCGGGTTTCTAGGGTGGAAAATGACACTTTCCTTTCTTTACATTAGTCACCATGGACAGCTCCTGATTCTGTTAAGCCAGGCTTTCTCAAACAGGGTTTCATGAAGCTCTGGGGTTTCTTAACAGCCCCGGAAGGATATTCTGAATGGATGGGAGTTAATCATTTATAATATATTTTTAGAATTTGTTAACTGTATAATGTAATGAGCATATATGGTCATGTTGACTTGTCCGCCCTCCCAAAATGGCCAATGATGGGCCTGGAGAGGGTGGGAAAGGGAGGGGCCCTGGATGGGCATGTACACAGCTACACTTCCCAACCATATTCTGCATGATCACACCACTACTGGGGTTTCTCAAAGCCTGAAGAATGTTTCAGGGGTTTCTCAATCATAAAAAGGTCAAGAAAGGCTGACCTAGAATGTCATTGCCTCTCTTTCCCCCATCCCTCCATTCTCTTGCCTGTCTTCTTGTTCCAAAAGGACAAAAATGGACTCTTCTTTCTTCCTACTTGCCTAGTTCCTATTCAGTATCACAGAAGAGGAAATGGAGATAATATTTGGATAATGCTGTAAGCATGCCTTGTGCTCAAACAACTACTCCCACAAGGCACAAATAACTTATACCAATTGCATCCCGCTTATCTAGCAAACTAATTCTTCTGTCCAAGAAAGAAACCAAGTTGTTGAGTGGGGTATTTTTTGCATTATAGTCCTAAACTCCATGGTAGTTGTTGATGATGATTCCCATAAAAATTTGCCCTGTCGGGAGAGAAGAATGGGTGGTGCAGTTAGATTGGTTTTTCTCCTTTCTCAATATTCATGAGGATTGAACAAGATGCGGCTGTTTTTTCCTTAATTTCTAGCATTGTGCATATTGTCATGTAAATAATCCATTTTTGCACTTGTGTACTAATGAGCTGGTCATCTGTCAACAAGCTATTAAGCCTGAAGAAGGCTTCAAAATGCTTTTTGGTGAACTCATAACATCTTCTGCGTGGTTCTTACAGACTTATGTGTATTTGACCTTATGAATTTATTTTTTGCAGTGAAAATGCAATTATTTATTACTTAGATGGTAATTTTTATGCATAAGTGTAGATTCTTAGAATATATATAGTATTATCATACAGACTTGCAAGACATGAGTAGGCTGAGGTAAAAACAAAGGGGAGGAACATGCTTTTCATGAACATTTTCTTTACCTGTGTCTGTTTGAAAAGCTTTCAGTGGGTGGATATTTCTTCATTGAATGCTTTTATAGGAAGAGTATGCTACTTAAACAAAATGAGCCACATCTGAACTCTCATTCAGGCAAGATATGTTCTACCTACCTGGCTTCTAGGTGGTAATAGCAAATTCCATGTGACCCACATCAAAACTATAGCTTGTGTACCATTTTTGTTTGAATAATAGCCCATCTTCCTAGGAGGAGTGATGTTATCAAGCAGCCCATCATATCTGATTGTACAACAATGACACTAAAGTGGACAGAGCCAATTCAAGTGAGGGCAATACTTGTTCGGGAGATCCTGTCCTCACTGTGGATTATCACACTACCATAATGATGTCATTGTTACCAGCAAGAAGAAGAATTATTTTTCAAATAAGTATAGATCCAAAGATGCCATCAACTGGAGCTATGAGCAGTAATCTCAGTGCCCAAAGATAAGGATTTCCGTTAGAAGGATGTATCTGAGGAACCTTTTTGCTCTCCCGAGGAAATGTTTCTTTTTCATACTGAAAACGTTCAATGGAGACTGCCATGCCTCATTTCGAGCCTATCCCTGCCTTGCTGATGGTTCCTAATTAAATGTTTGACTAATAATATGCCATTTCAGGGAGAAAGCAATTTACCAGCTGGAAATAGAATTGTCTAAGAGGAAAATTGCTTCCTCCTAACACCATATATATGGAGGGAATTACCTATGGACTAAACATTGGGCCTTATCAGCCACGCTGCAAAAACAATGGCTATGATACATCAGAATCTTGTGTTACATACAATTCTGATGCAGAAACAACCACAGTTTTTATGTTGTAGCGTGAAGCAGCAGATGGGGTGGCATTTTGTGTCTGCGTTGCAAGGAGAACAGCCCTCTATGCCAGTTGTGCCTTGATGTTTTGCATTTCGTTGTGCATCGTACTACATGTATACTTCCAGATTTCCCTCACTGGAACATGACATCTCTGTTCAACTGGCTAGTGCTACATTCAATGAAACCCCTCTCAGGAGTGCTGAAATCATCTGGGAGGAGGAGGGTCCCCCCAAAGTACAGACCCCACCTAAGGCTCTGACAACCTCAGGGTCCTCCAAAAGAGGACCACAGCCCACCACACCAGAGGAGGTTCTGTTTATTAAGCAAGCCAATAGATTTCCAGTTGAACCTGTAAGTTCAACCAGTTGAGCCTCTAAGAACACCATACTCTTCCCTGATATTCCAAGAACAAAGAATACAGGCCTCTGGAGAGACAGCACATACTTTCTAAATTAATAAGCCTGATGGAGGTAGGCCTAGTAGTCCAGGGTATCCAGTGACTTGGTATTTATCCGGGAGGGTGATGACAGCTTGGTGTAGTGGTTAGGAGTGCAGACTTCTAATATGGCGGGCCAGGATTGATTCTGCGCTCCCCCACATGCAACCAGCTGGGTGACCTTGGGCTCGCCACGGCACTGTTAAAACTGTTCTGACCGAGCAGGAATATCAGCGCTCTCTCAGCCTCACCCATTCCACAGGGTGTCTGTTGTGGGGAGAGGAATGGGAAGGCGACTGTAAGCCGCTTTGAGCCTCCTTCGGGTAGGGAAAAGCGGCATATAAGAACCAGCTCTTCTTCTTCTTCTTCTTCTACTTCTTCTTCTTCTACTTCTTCTTCTTCTTCTTCTTCTTCGTAACATCTCCCCCTCTGTTTAAAGAAGGCTGAATGTTTTGATGCCTTATTGATTCCAGTGGAATATATTTTAAAATGTGATTAATTATCCACTGAAATCAGTGCTGTACTAAAGTTCTTATTTATGTTACTCTTGAAAGTGTTATGTACAGAAAGTGTGCTTTCTTTAATGTTGTTTAATGTTCTCAAAATTGGGCTTTGCCTAACTTTCTCCAGACCATCATCTCATATAAAAATAGCATTTCTCATCTCTGATTTATGCCGAAACATATACAGCTTAATAAGACCCAATATTAAGTTCAGTGTTTGCAATATTACTTTTTTTTTTTGGCACACAAGAAGAAATTTATTGTGCAAACAAGTCTGACAAGCTAAAGTCCATGTATCAATAATAGATAACTCTGAGACCACAAAAAAACTAGACAGAATCCAAAATAGAGCTCTAACTTCTGTTCTTGGTCTTCTTCCTGGGCCTACTGTTTCTCCTTTTAGCATGGGCAGAATTATGGCATGAGATTTAAAGCTGCTGAACTGACTGCAGGATATGAAATCGTTCGTCTGCATTATTATCTATCATAAGCATATTTTAGAAAAACAAACTGATTCAACAAATTGTTTATGGTTTCTATTGAGTTAATCAAGAATTCTCTCTAATGGAATGGATTGTCTGTAATGGCCAATCACTATTCTTTGCTTCATCTAGGGCAGGGGTAGTCAAACTGTGGACCTCAAGATGTCCATGGACTACAATTCCCATGAGCCCCTGCCAGGAACTTTAGCAACCCCTTGCTTTGCACTCCAATTCCCTCCCCACCTTTGCATTCCTTTACAGCAGGATGTCACTTCAGCCATCCCCCCCCCTCCTGTTCTCTGCAGGGAGCTCTGCCTTATCTGTCAATGTCCTTGGTTCACAGGGGAAAGACAAATGGTCAGGCAGAGGCCTCCTAACATGGGGAGGGGGGGAACATACTATGTATCTCCAGAGTTCGCACCTAAGGAGATCAAAGGCTGCTCCAATGTGAACCCTTTCCCCCCCACCCCCCCGCCTAAAGTCCCATCCCTATTAAAGAGCCAGTTTGGTGCAGTGGTTAGGAGTGCGGACTTCTAATCTGGCATGCAGGGTTTGACCCCACAATTCCTCACATGCAACCAGCTGGGTGACCTTGGGCTCCCCACGGCACTGATAAAACTGTTCTGACCAAGCAGTGATATCAGCGCTCTCTCAGCCTCACCCACCTCACAGGATGTCTGTTGTGGGGAGAGGAAAGGGAAGGGGATTGTAAGCCGCTTTGAGACACCTTTTGGTAGAGAAAGGTGGCATATAAGGACCAACTCTTCTTCTTCAGTAATATCAGGGCTCTCTCAGCCTCACCTACTTCACAGGGCGTCTGTTGTGGGGAGAGGAAAGGGAAGATGATTGTAAACCACTGACTCCTTCGGGTACATAAAAGCGGCATATAAGAACCAATTCTTCTTCTCTAGTAATATCAGGGCTCTCTCAGCCAAACCTCCCTCACAGGGTATGTGTGGTGGGGAGAGGAAAGGGAAGGCGACTGCAAACCAACTCTTCTTCTTCTAAAAGGTTGTGTAGATCCGAACTCCTTGTCTCTGTCAATTTACATTCCTGCCATGTCCTGCAATTCCTACCATGCTTTAGGGATACTTTCAATAATAACGTTTGTTTTCCTGTCTACTCTCTGGAGTTATTTGGACTGAGTCAAAAGAAGGGTCCTGCCCATGCTAGAAAATCCTAGGTTCATGACGCACGTGTGGTTCCAGTTTGTGGTCCCAAGGTGAAGTGATACTCATGTGCACTCAGTTTCCTCAGCCAGAAACGGCTACAGGGATCTGCTGCTTGCCACGCTGGGGAAGTTTGTTTATTTTCCCCAGTAAAGCACGACTCCCAAAGGATCGTGTCAAGCTGGCAAAAAGAAATGTTGGGGAAAGCTTCAGCCCCTTCTCCCTGCATGCCTCGGTCCCAATACGAATTGAGCTTGTGCACACCCTCCCCAGATCTATCTAAGCAGTGTCTTGCTCATTCACTCTGAGGCCCCCATAGGTAACATTTTTATCCTGTCAAGCATTTGATTGAATTGTTTTAATATCATCGGATAATATTTGTTACTGCTCATCGGTTTATAATTGCTTTGTCGTTTTACCCTTTTGTAAGTTGCTGTAGTAATTGCATCGTGTCTTAATTGCTTTCGTAATGGTTTTATGGTGTGTTTTTTTTCTCCCTTAGCCACTCTCAGTGCTTTTTGGCTGGAAGATAGAAGAGAAATCTGTCAAGAGAGAAAATAAACAGCACCTGGGACTTGAGCAGAGACCTGCCATGAGTCAGGGAGGGACCTCACAGAAAAACAGGCTGTTAGATGAATCTTAGATAGACTGCCACTCTGTCATCTTATAAGTCCTCTGCTCCTGAGCCATCCTGTCCAAAGATATCAAGCCATCCTCCCACATCAGCCCAGCACTTTAACTTCCATCACAAGCACCAAGTTTCAAAGTACATTTGAAGCAGACAGGTAAGTGAATTTGCTCACAGATCCCATGTGTACTTAGTCCCATTAATGGGAGTTGAGGGACCAAACTCATAGAATCTTAGAGCTGGAAGGGCCCAGCTAGGCCAGACCTCCTGCTCAATGCTAGTCAGACCTCCTGCTCAATGCAGGATCAGCCTCAAGCATCCATGATGGGCACCTGTCTAGCTGCTGCTTAACGATTGCCAGTGATGGAGCTGCTTCCACTGCTCAGCTACTCTGTCAAACATTTTTTCCTGATATCTAGTCAGTACCATTCTATGCACTTTAAACCCATTACTGCGGGTCCTATCGTCTGCTGCCGACAGGAACCACTTCCTGCCCTTCTCCAAGTGGCAGCCTTTCAAATCCCCTCTCAACCTCCTCTTCTCCAGGCTGAACTTTCCCAAGTCCCTTGGCCTTTCCTCATAAGTGGTCCCCAGGTCCTTGTCATTCTCTTCTCCACCCTCTCAATTTTGTCCACGCCCTTTTTGAAGTGAGGCCCCTAGAACTGCACACAGTACACCAGGTGGGGTGTACAGAGGAGCTACGACATCTTGCAGTTTTGATGTCACACTGTCTGCTCACATTTCACTTGCAGACCACAAGTACCCCCAGATCTCGTTCACGCACACTGCTCCCCAGAAGTGTACCTCCCTTCCAGTAGGCATGCTTCTCGGTTTTGTGACCCAGATGTAGAACTCTGCACATCTCCTTATTGAATTGCATGTTCTTTTTAATTTTTATCGAAACTTAAACAAGCATACAGAAAAGAAACATACAAAACATCGCGGTACAAAAACTGTACAAAAAAAGAGAAAAGAAAAAAAAATTAAAAATAAACTCACCCTGCATCTCTAAAGACTTCCTGCTGTTTTTGCAGTACACTGAAATGAGGTATCTTGTTTTCAAGAAAAGAAAAAGAAAGCATAACAAATCGAGTCGTTCATCGATCTAATTAGACTTATTTAGGTAATCGGTTCATCAGCCAAAGGATAAAGGAAGTCATAAACGTTTAGTGCTTGCTTTTATTTTGTGAAACCAGCAATTACCTCTGGCAACGGGTGTTGCCTATTTATATATTTTGTCCAAGATTTCCAGTCCAAACAAAAGGACTCTTCCTCCATACAACTAGTCCATTTAGCTGCAAGAGCCAGATCCAAAACTTTGCACTGCCGTTTGACCATTGTTGGTATTTTTCTCGGTTTCTCTCTCTTAGCCCACAAATTTCTAGCAGCTGCTGAAAAGCATCTAAATGGCCTCGTTGGCTGTTCATTGATTTATCCAATGTGCCTAATAAATAGGCATCTGCCTTCACCTGCATTATCTGTCTCAAAATTTTACAAGTCATTCTCTGGTAATTTTTAGTCTTTTTACAACGCCACCACTGACAGGAAAAGGTTCCAACTTCTTCGTAACATTTCTGAATCTTAATTTTTGAGATTTTTTTTGTACTGGGGTCATATACCATCAGTAATGGTTATATTAGTTTTCTTTTCAGATATAACTCGCTGAGAATTTCACTCCTTTCTTCTATACAGGTTGCTAGTCCGATAACTGGATATTATGCCCTATATTTTTGGCCCACATTATCATGAAGTCTTTGATCACTTCCTTTTCCAGTTCTAAAGTTAGAGATTGTTTGTACACTTTACTAATTAAATGGTCTTTATCTTGCAATAATAAATTCATTAATGTAAAATGTTTTTCTTTTAATCCATATTCGGCCTTATGTTTTATAAACCTATCCCTTATTTTGGTGTATTTATTTGTTTGTTTATTATTTAACCACCAATCTATGTTTCCCCCTTCGTCTTCTAAACGCTTGAGTAATTTAAGCATATGATCTCTTTCACTATCTCTGTTTTCACTAATTAATTTTTATAAATAAACCACCGTACATCTGCTCCTGATGGGCTCTTAAACAGCACTTTGTGTGTGGGGCCAGCCAGAGTCTAAAAAATTCCTCCTATATTTGAGCCCAACTCTACTGAGAGCAGACCTTATGACAGGGGTAGTCAAACTGCGGCCCTCCAGATGTCCATGGTCCACAATTCCCAGAAGCCCCTGCCAGCGAATGCTCGCAGGGGCTTCTGGGAATTGTAGTCCATGGACATCTGGAGGGCCGCAGTTTGACTACCCCTGCCTTATGACATGGTGTCTAAATTATAAGTTAACCCTTCCCTTCCCATACCACAGGAAAGCATGCCAACCAAAAGTTAGCTCCTCTCCTTATTTTAATAATCTTTGATTCCCTAATAGTAACCACTCTTCTGTCAAAGTCATCACAATTGCCTCAAACCTGCAAGACGGAGCTCTTCCACCAGGTTTTTGGTTGAGGCCGGGGTCAGCAAATGAGTGCCAGCATTCCCCCCCCCCCGACCTAGTAAGTTAGATCTCCTCCCCACCCTCCCTGCCACTCTGAGCAGGGGGTAGGAATAATGAGAGCTTCCCCCATGTTGGGATTGTTTTAAAGTCTTTTAATGGGTATTTTAATGGGGATAAGACTATTGTGACCCGCCACGAGCCTACAGGGAGTGGCGGGAAATAAATCTAATTAATAATAATAATAATAATAATAATAATAATATATCATCAAGTTTGCATCTGTGAGCCACCTCTGTTGTACAAATCCCAACGCATTGGCCCACTTCAAGGATGTTCTAGAAAATATTGACCCATTTTACAGATGGGAATCATGGAGGATGAGACTTGGCCAAGGAAATCAGAGATCCCATAACACAGATCTGTTTTGCTACCATAAGTCTCACCATTGCAGCCTCTCCTCACCTCTTCCCATGGCCCCATGTGCACTGGGACACAGGCTCGGAGCATGTGGAGAGGCAAAACTGGTAGACCAGGCTCCCCCCCTTGATGTGAAGCATGAGGTTGGGGGCTCAGCTGGAAAAGGGAGGCTGTGTTAAATTTTGTGTTTCCTGGATGGGGCTTGTCGAGGCAATTTTCTCCCGAAAAGCCTCCATACCCATAAGAATCTGCCAATGTAAATATAGATTGAATGTGGTACTGACAGATTGCCCTTCATATTCCCGTAGAACTGGAATAGCTCTAGCATGCAAAAGCTATGAAAATGATCTCATTTTACACATTCTGGAAACAAATTCTGGGATGAGCTCCTGCAGATTCCGAGTCTTGCATGAATGACTTGGATTCCAGCCTGGGCCATCATTCTTCTCCCTGACAATAGATGGCTTTCTGTGAAATAGGAAGGTCATAAACAGATAGCACCTGGACCATTTTTCAATAGAAGGAAGCATGCCAGTGTGTTTCTTTATTCTTGTTTTCATTGCTTAATTTTTGGATAAGCCAAAGAAGAGTAGTGGCCTAGTGTCAGATTTTGAAAGAAGTTTCCCATTAGATTTTGCTATTTTTAACTAAGCAAATGTCTTGCCCCTTCATGCCTGTCCTTGTCTTCTGGACCACGGCTAGGAAATTCTGATGGATGACAATGGATGGCAGAAGATTCTTGTTAACTCTTTTGTCTTCTCATTCCCCGAGGAGTGGAAAAAAGAGCCGGAAATTCTGATAGATGTCTGAGAGGTAGCCCAATCAGGCATCTGTCAGAATTTGTCTGCTAAGCCTAGGGGGAGAAGCAGAAGATAAGACAGTGGAAATTTGACAGGGTTCATAGGGAGCTGTCACAAGTTGCCGCTTCTGATCCAGCCAAGGGAAACAATTGTGCAGATATACAATACAACCTGGGCAGAAATTGTTCCATCTGAATTTGGCAGCTCCAGCAAAAGGAGCTGAACCTGAGAAGCCACTAGAAGTAAGAAATAATTCTCAAGAACCCATCAGATTTGGTTTGGTTTCAGGTGGGTAGCCATTTTGATATGAAGCAGCAGACCAAAGTTTGAGTCTGTTGGCACTTTTAAGACCAACAAACTTCTGTTGGTCTTAAAGGTTCTGCTGACCTCAAACTTTGGAACATTAGAATAGATTCAAGTCTATTGGTCTGAGGCAACAGAACAACTTTAAAGGCCAGCGGCACCTTTAAGACCAAAAAAGTTTATTGAATAAAACTTTGTTAGTCTTAAAGCTGTTTGTTGGTCTTAAAGCTGACTCTAAAGTTGTTTTGTTCCATCAGATTTGAGTTGGAGATCGTTAGACAGTAGGTTTAAAGTGCATTGAAAGTAGTATGATAAGGCCTTTTCTGCACAACATTTTTAAAGTATGCACTGAAAAATGTAGCATATGAAAAACAATAATGGGGTTGGAAATGTATTTTAGACATCAGCGGAATCATAGCAGTATCCAAGCCATGAGAAGTAATAGTACCAGTCTACTTCATCTGGTCAGACCTTTTCTGAAGAATTCTGGAACGGACAACAGAGATGGTTGGGGGTCTGGAAATCAAGTCCTCTTAAGGAATCGGGTATGTTTAGCTTGGGGATTCATGACCTCAGTCTTTAAATACTTAAAAGGCTTTCACACCAAAGACCGCAAAGGTTTGTTGTTGTTTGTTCCAGAGGGCAAGACCAGATTATCATCATCATCATCATCATCATCATCATCATCATCATCATCATCATCATCATCATCATCATCATCATCATCATTATTATTATTTAATTTTTAGACCGCCCTTCTCCAATAGGTCTCAGGGCGATTTACAACATAAATAGTTAAAACACCATAAAATCCCCATAAAAACCCCATATGATGGATTAAAGTTACATGAAGGCAGGTTATAGTTGAGCCAAACTTCTCAATGCTAACAGCACTGGAGAACATAAGAAGAACCCTTCTGGATCAGACCAGTAGTCCACCAAATACAGCATCCTGTTTCACACAGTGGCCTTGGGGAGTAAACATACAACAGTAGAACCAGTTATCTGGGGTAGGAGGGCTCTTCCTCACTGAAGGTCTTCAAGAAGAGGCTGGATAGGCAGCCGTCAAGAGACCTTGCTTTGGATGTCCTGCATCAATCAGGAGGTTGGATTAAGTGGCCTGTCCAACTCTTTCCAACTTTATGACCTCAGGCTTCTGCAGACTTTATGTTCATGCAGACTGAGAGCTCACCAATCACATGCATTGGAAACGTGCAGTCCTCACATTGTCCACCAATTGCAGAACCACTATGTCAAGTGGTCAGTTGGTCAATGAATGGACTATCCACATGCCTACTGCCTCCGTACACAGGCAGAATGTGACTGGAAAGCCCTCACATTGCCCAGTTCACACAATATGGAGAGTGCTTGAACAAGGGTGCAACATGAGGACCCCATGCTCCCAGGACATGTGTTCACATGCAGGGGGCTCCTATGACTGTGAGAAATACTATATAGGACTCTTAACTAGGCAAAACATGGTCAAATGATGCAGAAGTTATTTCAGGAAACAGGAAGCTATGTCAAATCTTCTTCAAGCAACTTCTGAAATGGTGACAAGAGGACTAGCAGCTGTCCCTATACTGGGTTAGGATGGGCCCCGAGGTCTGGTAGAGATATGTTCATTAGTTGGTATCACATCATTTGGTGGCTGTCAGCTGGATGTGTGAATTGTTCCCCTTGAAAAGCATCGCACATGATGTGATGTGAAATAATTTGATGCGCTATGAAGGTTCTGGTGTACCAGCTGCGAGGGCTGTTTGTTTTTCAGATATGCAAGTTGACACTGAAGCCGTGTCATTGTGCGTTGCAGACACAACATCGGGACTGGCGGTTAGATGGTAACCATAAACCCATCACTCTCCTCCGCCTTAAATCGGTCTGCTTTTAGAGCAAATAGTACTACATCCAATCTGTCAGTTTATCTTCTGGGATATTTTCTGCAAAGGGCTTTGGAAATCCAGAGTTCTGGCTCGGCCTTTTGTTAACACTTCTGGTTGCCGGAATGACTAATCCTTCCCGTTTAAAAGGCTGACTGTTTTTCTGTTATACTCGAACTGTGCTTAGAAAACGGGGGGGGGGGGATTTAAATAATCCACCTACTTTTGACAGTGTGCATGCTGTTACTAGATACGGTTAGATCTTGAAATGTAAAAGTCCTCCCTCTTTAAAAAATTGGCTGGAGCATGGTGTTTGGTCATGAGGATATGGAAATAGGAGTCTACGAGTATATTCAGATTAGCAGCAGACCACATAATTATTGCTATGGAATGGATGATATATAGCATAGCACAAGCATTTGTAATGCTGGGCCCCCGAACCCCCTTCCCGTCAATCCATACACTTGAACTGACCAACCATGTGTCTGTTAGATTGTTTCTTGGTAGAATATTATCCTCCCTGTTCATTACTCTTATTAATGTTAACTACAAGTACAATGATATAGGCTAGATATCAGGAAAAAGTTTTTCACAGTCAGAGTAGTTCAGCAGTGGAATAGGCTGCCTAAGGAGGTGGTGAGCTCCCACCGCCCTGAGCCTAAAGGGAAGGTGGTATATAAATGTAATAAACAAACAAACAAATAAAAAGCTACCTTGGTGTAGTGGTTAAGAGCAGCGGCCTCGAATCTGACGAACTGGGTTTGATTCCCTGCTCCTCCACGTGCAACCAGCTGGGTGACCTTGGGCTCGTCACAGCCCTGATAGTGCTGTTCTGACTGAGCAGTCATGTCAGAGCTGTCAACCCCACCTACCTTGCAGGGTGTCTGTTGTGGGGAGAGGAAAGGAAGGTGATTGCAAGCCACTTGGAGACTCCTTCGGGGAATGAAAAGCAGGGCATAAAAACCAACTCTTCTTCATTTTATTCTTTTATTCTTACTATTATTATTCGATTTCTAGCCCACCACTCTCAGAGACCAGCTGGCAGCGGGTTGCCTTTAAGTTCAGCCTTCAGTATACAACATCTGCTGACAAAGGGCAGGGAGAGATCATAGTTCAGCAGTAGAGCCACAGTTGGGGTCAAAAACTGGGCTTAGTGGATCATTTGCTGACCAAGGAGAGCCACCAATGGAAAATAATGCAAGCTGCTGCTGTGAAATAATTGTGGGTTTTCCCCCCTTCACTTTGCTAACTTCACACTACAGTAAAGTGGGAAAATTGCAGCTTTATTACTTAGGTGTCTAAGATGTATAGCCAGCCAATACTGTGATAATGGTGCCAAAGGAGTACAACACATTGGTTGCTTTTTTTTGGGGGGGGGGAATCCCTAGGCATTCCTTGTCCCTTGTTCTCTCCACAACTGGAATCTTGTGTTGATGTATCCTACTGATTTTTTCTTACCAGGCTTTTGTTGCTGTTGTTGTTTTGTAATTTGTTGTTGTTATGTGCGAAGTCGTGTCTGACCCATCACGACCCCATGGATAATGATCCTCCAGGCCTTCCTGTCCTCTACCATTCCCCGGAGTCCATTTAAGTTTGCACCGACTGCTTCAGTGACTCCATCCAGCCACCTCATTCTCTGTCGTCCCCTTCTTCTTTTGCCCTCAATCGCTCCCAGCTTTTGTAATATCACATCACATTTAGCCAATTTTTTTCTGGGTCAATAGACTGCCGGAAAGTGGCCTTACAGTATCGGTCCAAACTGACCCTGAAAGCCCTGTTGCAGGGATCTTGGAGTGGTGCATGTTGCAGTGGGTGCCGTCAAATCCCTTTTGTTGCAGTTGCCGCAACTAGACAATGCATTAGATGTGCTTTCTCAGGATATGCATCTTAGTCATAAAAGGTAAAGGTAAAGGTATCCCCTGTGCAAGCACCGAGTCATGTCTGACCCTTGGGGTGACGCCCTCTAGCGTTTTCATGGCAGACTCAATACGGGGTGGTTTGCCAGGGCCTTCCCCAGTCATTACCGTTTACCCCCCAGCAAGCTGGGTACTCATTTTACCGACCTCGGAAGGATGGAAGGCTGAGTCAACCTTGAGCCGGCTGCTGGGATCGAACTCCCAGCCTTATGGGCAAAGCTTTCAGACAGCTGCCTTACCACTCTGCGCCACAAGAGGCTCTTAATCTTAGTCATATACGCAGGCAAAAAATATACTTTGCATCCAATTACAGCCCTCAAGATATATAATAGAAATCAGCTTTAAAAACAGTACATGGGCACTGATAGGATAAGGACAGTCATTGTCTACACTAACTCTAGTTTTCAGAATTTTGTTGAAATGCTCACTGTTATAAAGTGGCTGAATGCTTAGAAAAACAGCTGTGAAGGTACAAATTTGCCTATAATAAACATGATTTGGAAATGCTGTGGGTTTTTTTAAACGCGGCTACGAATCTGAAAACCTGAAGACGATGGCAAAGCTATTTTCTCAGCGAAGGAAGGTGGAAGGACTTATTGCTCTGGGGGGCTCCTTCTGTTTTTCCATGGCAGTCTCTTTACAGGGGTTCATGCAACCTCCTTCTCAACTTCTGTGGAATCCCCCACTGCTATTGGGAGATTGGGCTTCCTGGACCCTTAACCATCGTGCGAATCTATTCTTATTCGGACGTGTGACTTCCAGCAAAGTTTCTGACTTCCATATCCACCGAACGCAGCCTTCTCCCACGACCCCACCACAGCCTGCAGTGATGATTGAACATGCATTCATGCAAACATTATTAGTAGCGGAAATCCAGGAGCACCGTGTATCATGAGTCAGTGCTTCAAATTCAACCTGGACTAACTTGAAGGATGCAACTGTATGTCACAGTAGCTGCTTCCAGTAATTCTAAAATTAATGATTGCAAAACCTTAGTGAAATATAACCCCCAGTGCATTTTAATTGGAGTCTAATGTTTGGGTTTTTGTTTTTTTTAAGCCGGCAGCTGGAGTCCCATCTGGTTTCGTATCTCTCAACACAATCTCTTTTGTATTATAAGACTTCCAAGCTGCTTAGAGCCATTGTTGTGGGGAGGGAGGGAGGGGGGAAGGAAACGGGTAAAGTTACTAGCCTTCCTAATTTCGTTTTGAATCAGCATAAGAATAAGATGCTTTCACAATTGCAATGTCTGGAGCAGGGGTAGTCAAACTGCGACCCTCCAGATGTCCATGGACCACAATTCCCAGAAGACCCTGCCAGCGAATGCTGGCAGGGGCTTCTGGGAATTGTAGTCCATGGACATCTGGAGGGCCGCAGTTTGACTACCCCTGGTCTGGAGAAAGCTTGGATGGAAATGCAAGAGTGGAAAGACTCTCTTCACATTAAGTCTCTGGATAGTTTTATTTGTTTATTTAAAATATTTCTATGCCTCCTTTCCAGCCAACTAATGAGGGAATGCATTTGGCATGAATTGTTTCTTTGTAAGCAATGCAAAAGGGAGTTTCAGATTCTGATTTTATCAGAAGGCAGCCAGATGTATAATACCTTGCTGGAATCAGATAGCTCTTTTTCTTTTTTACATTTTCGACATAGCTCATTCTTCCTTTAACAACCTCCTCAGGTTTGAAGGATGGAAATATAAACCCTAAGGTGGAAGATTCTCTTCCCTTCATTCTGGGAACTAAGAAGAAAAGACAGAGGGGGAAAATCTATACATTATTTGGTTGCTGTCCTATCAAATATTAAGGAAATAGGGTTATTTTTCACTTGTCTTATGCTCTCTTTTATCGCTGCAGTACAACTGTGAGCTTCCTGCCAAAGATCCTTTATGGTAGATATAAATTTAGCCTCTCAGTCAATTTATTTTGAATCAGAATTAGAGATGAAACTTCTAGTGTTCCACTCTGAATAGAATTCACATGGATGCCCTGAGCGATAATCCAGCTTTGAGATATTTGCCAATAGAAGTCTCTTGAGGGAACATACTTTGTGTAATTAGCATTGCCATGCTCTGAATGTCTCTGTTGCTAAACATGAGTCTTTAACTAAGAAACTGTCTGTCACCAAATCAAGTGGGGAAATGTGCATGGCTTAGAAATATATTCTGAAACCCCACTTAACATGTTTCTGGATGCGGAAGACTGGTGAGAACCCCAGCTTGTGCGTCCACTCCCCCCTCGGTCACTCCTTTTATTCCTCCTACTTCGTCTTCCATCCCCTGTTCCCTGATTTTCCTTTATTTCTTCTTATTCCCATTCTGTGATTCTTTTGCAAAGTGAGGACAGAGGCATTGCTTCGTTCTGTGCCATCAAAGGGACCTTTTTCATTGGCCCCACACACTGTGGAGGTCATTTTGGGTTTGGCTCCACCTCCTGCAGCAGCCATTTTGGTGTGGTGCTCACACCAAAATTCCAAAAGTGCCCCAGACTCAAAAAGGTTGTGGATCTCTGCTCTAGGGCTCCAGCCTTCAGCTTGTAATCAGGCCCCTTTGCTGCTCTGCCAATTAAGGCCTTAGTTCTATTTCATGTCTCCTGCTCTTTCACATTCACTACCAAGGGGACTAACACAAGGTGTTGGTGTTAAGCTCTAAAGCCCTTAATAGTCTGGGATCCTCATACCTACCTGCTTTCCCTTTGGCTTTCCCTTTGGCCATTTTCAAGGGGCCTCTTGAAGGTACCTGCACCCAGGATGTCACCAAAGAACGGGCCCTCTCAGTTGTGGCCCCTACTCTCAGATGACACGCATGCCCTGCCAAACTAGTTTATTTTCCACGGGGCATGCAAAACTGAATTATTTAGGTTGGCCTTTGGAGGGCAACCATGTGTTTTAATAGTGGTATGGTGATAGCTACATGTTTTAATATCTTATTGTTAATATTTCATATTTCTTATTTGTATTTATGTTGTTCTTTCCTTATTGCTTTTAATGTTGTCACGAGACCCTTGGGTGAGTGGCAACTAAAATATATGAATAAATAATTCAGCAATTTACGGTGGTCGGGTTCACTTCTGACCCCTCCCATCATTTCTTGACACAAATTAGCTGAAGAGGGTGGAAGAGCTCCATCTTACAGGTCCTGTGGAATGATGACAGGGCCCTCAGCTCTTCCAGGAGCTCATTCCACGAGGTTAGGGCCAACCACGGTGCTGCTCAGATTTTTCAGCAAGGACCAAAGTGGGTTTTGCCCAGCTTTAGAAAGAACTGGGGGGGGGGGATGCCTGAGGGTGGAATTGTTATGAGAAAACAAAATGGAGGGAAAGGGAAGTGGGAATCTTAATGTCACATGTGGAGAGTGATCCTTCTCCCCACCCCCCAAAGCCCTGATTAAGGATGCCATATTCCTGCAGCACAATTTGCATTAAATGCAAATTATACAAATCAAGAACATCAGCATTTGCACTATCAATCAGAGGCTTTATGCCTGCTCTTGGTACCTACCACAAAAAACTGGGTGAGTCTTAGAAGAGTCTATTTTTTTTAAAAGCCTGATGTCAGGATTTGCTTTGTCCTCAGCATCCTTGTCAGGGAGCACATCAATCATAGCTGTGACTTTCTTTGTTGGCCAGAACAATGGAAGGTGGAAGGAAGCCAGCACTTTCCGCTTTGTATCTGCTGTGCTGACTACGAGGGAAGCAGGAGTTTGTTGTTGACGATGAACCCTGGAGTTCCTTAGATCTTGGCTCATTCAGCCTGCTGAGGAAGAGAAAGAGGGTCTGGTACGAATTTGTGGGGCGCTGAGTTGAGACGGGCTTCTGGTGGGGAGACATGCAAAAAATCAAGGGATCCATGACAAATCATGTTGGTCTTGCCTTTTAACACAAGAACACTTTGTCTAGAAATATGGTGAGGGGAGAATTTTGTTTTGCTTTGCTTTATCACTGTAACTATGGATGTGTGTCCCCCTTACAGAGTTATTTCCCCTGCAGATGTAGTCCACCAAGGCGGCATTCCTAAGCCTATTGACTAAGTTGGTAAGCACCACTGAGCTCATTTTGGACTTCTGAGTCAACATCACGCCTAGAACTGCTCGGCAAATCTTGCTGCCCTGCCCCTTTTGACTGCTGGAGAAACTGTTTGCTTTATTAACATCCAGTCTGTTGAAGAACTTGGAAGAGCTTGAAAGGTTAGATCCATGGTTCAGAGGCCAAGACACTGGGAGTTCATTCCAGCTCTTTATTGTGACTCCATCATCATGGTAGAAGAAGCAACCGAACTAAAATTGAGAAAAAGAGAAACCCACCAACAACCCCAACTTATCTTTATACAGAGCCTCCGGGGAGGGTGGTATATAAAAACAAACAAACAAATAAATGGGTAAGGGCTAGGTGGGCAGAGAGTGTGTGGGGCCTGTCCAAGGCATGGCCCAATCGAGAGGCGTGAAGCTTTGGCACAGGCCTAGAGTGCCACTGATTGTTGGGGATATTATGCCATAGTGTAAGGCAGGGTCCTGCCATACATAACATTCCTACTGCTCCTGGTAGGCCCCCTCCATGCCCCGGGAGAAACCTGGCAACTCTAGTTCTTCTGTAGACCAGCACAACAACCCACTGAAACTCACATTATAGAAAACACCGAAAGTGGAATTGTAAAAAACAAATATACCATGCTTGCCCCTAAAGCAGTAACATTTTGTATTTTTAAAATACCCCGTATATACTCGAGCATAAGCTGACCCGAATTTTAGCCAAGGCACCTAATTTTACCACAGTATCAACAGTAATAGATAAGTGGGACCCTCACTCAAGTATAAGCCTGGGGGGGGGCTTTTTCAGCATTAAAAATGTGCTGAAAAAGTATATACTCTCACATGCATTCATTGATGCAGATAACGAAACCTTATGAAGATAAACCTAGCGCTGTTATCCTTGTTTCTTGCAATAAATGCATTTAACTTTTGACCAAAGTAGGTACTATGAATGCATGCGTGTGCGGGTGCATTTTTTTTTTTTTTGCCTTGTATGCAAACTTAGCTACTTACCAGCTCTGCCTGGGACCTTCTGCACACAGAGCAGTGGACCATCCTTCTCTGGCCAAGGAGGATCTAGAAGCTGGGCATCTACTTAATTCTACACTAGCCCCTTGTACCAAGATGCCAGCCTGCTCCCCAGCTTTCTAAATTTAGAGCTAGTTCTTGTTTGTTTATGACTTTCAGACCTGGAGATCGATCACCTAAAGAAGCTAGTGTTGGAGAAGGCAAACTGCCCTTCTTTTAATTTCATTTTTCACCTGAGTGTAGGCGGTTTTTGAAGCTTGCCTTTCAGAAGCATCTTTTATTTCCCATGTTCTATTCTCCTGGCTTTGCCTTTGCTTGCTCAGGCTGCTTGATGAGTTTTCCCCAATGCACACTGGAACCAAGAGAAATGTTTCTGGTCATTCGTAAAGGGCTTTAGAGCAGCTCTTCCAAATTAGTGTATCTGATATTAAAGTTTAATTTGCCCTCGAATCTCTGGAAACATGTGAATAAAGAAGATGCTGAGATTCATTTCACAGGATCCCTGAAACAGCAGAGCGAAGTTATTAGACTCACAGTGGATGATTCAGTGTGTTTTATGGGAACTGAGATCAACCTGTAGCACCAGTACTATTTTCTGCTGTTACATCTTGTCCATTGGGCCCAAATTATTATCTAGGCTCAGTTAAGATGGTCCCATTCAGCTCCATGAGGCTGAGTCAGAAGAGGGCCCCCTCTGTAGACCCTAGTGCATCTTGGAACCAGGAGCACCCCTAGAGGGTGATACTGGAATTACTGCTTTGGAGGATCAATTTGCTCTTATACTCTGTTGATCCCAAGAATTCCAAGGAGTACCCTTGGCTCTATCCTTGGCTCATCTTGTGCTACAGGAACTCACTCTATGGACTTCAGAAACAATGACAATGGCTAATGTGGATAGTGGTGGAGTGCTTGACTAGCAGCATGGCATCTCTGTTCCTTCTGTTCTGATCCAGAAGACAGTATCCTGACTCAAGTGCCTTTTAGGATCAGGGCCTCCACCTGTATACCAGGGGTAGGACCTCCTAGGAATCCCCTCTGTTATCATTTGGAAGACTTTGCTGCTGTACTTATACTGCCTTCCATGTTGCTAGCAGACGGTTCCTCTGCTCAGATCTGGGCCCAGATTCTTGCCTTTCCTTGATGAGAAGCCCCCATCTTTCTTGTTAGTTCTTAGATTCCTATGCTGGCAGGACTGGAGTGGCAAATGACAGACCAGTTCTAGCTAGTAAAGCAATTTTGGTTATCAGTGATAGCCCCATATTTGAGTCAGGTTTGAAACCATTCTGGTAAAAGTGCATGGAAAAGAAGCTTAGACTCCTGGATTTTGAATGGGATTTATGGGCTGTCCAGTCCGTGCTCAATGGAAAAAATCTGAAGCTACAGTTTGTCCAACAGCACCTGACTGGAAAACTCTAGTGAGGAAAATTCTATTCCCTCCTTAGGTAATTTAGTTCCATTGTCCAACTGCTTTTCTCTCAATGTTCAAGTAAACCACATACACCCCTCCCAATAACTTAAGACAAGTAGATCTTGCCTTTCCCCTGGAACAGCAGCAGTCAAGCCCATGCCCTCTTTATGACCATTTATGCACTGGGAATTTCACTGCCCCAGCTCTCATACAGGCGCACAAATCGGGGGTGGATGAGGTGCACCAGGCCAAATGCTCCCCCATGTGGGTGCAGGAAGAGGTGGGGCAACCTGCCACGACTAAAACTCCAGCCTGCAGCCTGGCATGAAACCTCCAGTGCATAAACGGTCTAAGTGACAACCCTTCAGGTATTTGAAGAGTACAGTCATGTTTTCCCTTCAGTCTTTTTAGATGGCTAAACATGCCCAGTTCCTTCTGTCCTTGCAGGACATGTCTTCCGGGCCCATGACCAGCTTTGTTGCTCTCCTCTAAATCCTTTCCAATTTGTCTGTTTCTTTCTTAAATGCCTCAATATGCACATTCTTGCAAACACTGCAACCAACCTGCTGTCCAACAGGACCTCTAAGGAATACATTTCATCCCTCTGCACACTAATCAATAACCTCATACCACAGAGCACATGTTCTCTGCTCGCAGAAGCTCTTGCCGTTAAGAACCTGAGTATCCACCAGGAGTTAGCTTGTGTAGGGATAAGAACAGAGAGGTCCCAAAGTGTACCGCTGACTTAATTCATAATTTTTTTTCTACCACCAGTGTTACAAAATAAAAAGCAAACATCTCAATGCATCCCCATTTTTGGAACAGGGGACAGATTTTGCTTTGTGGCTGCTTTAGAGCTAGGAGCAATGGGTTCAGATTATGGGAAAGGAGGTTCCACTTCAGTATTTGAAAGCTTTTTCTGACACTGGTAATGGTTCATAGATGGAATATGCTGCCTTGGAGGGTGGTGGAGTCTCATTAGTTGGAAGTTTTTAGGAGGAGATTGGATGAGAACCTGTCAGGGGTGTGTGAATTTTAAGTTCCTGAGAAGATGGGGGGCTGGACTGGATGGCCTTTTGTGGTCCCTTCCAGTTCTCCATGATTCTGATCCCCCTCGGCCCTCTCTGACTGAGACCAAAGGAAGGCATTTGAGCAAAGCTGGGCTCTGATGCATGCTGGCTGGGGCCTGGGAGCCCACAACATAGTCGTATATTTTTTTAGACAGACAGATATAGTTTAAACATTGTTCACATTATTTGAGATGTTATGATGTTCACTTACTTCAAGAACCTTGAATTGGATGGAAAGGCAATGTAGAAATGTTTTAAACAAATAAATGTGGGGAACAAAACCTGATTCCGCTTCACCAAGAATGAACAAGGCCATTGCACTGTGTCTCCCGTACGTGATCTTCTTTTTAAAAAGCACATCTACAGCTAGGCTCCTTCTGGCTTGCCAAGGGGATAAAGGAGTAATTAGCATTGATACAAGGAACCAGCTAATGTTCTTTTAAATTACCAAATAAAGGAAGCACTCTGCAAACACTTCAGTGGATAAGGTGAAAGGATGGTACAGCATGCGGAGCATCAGTGCCCCAAATGACCCACTCCAAACTACTGAGCCGAAACAAAGCAGTCTGTGAGATCTGGAACAGGAATGTTCATTCTCTGCTGTCAGGGCAGGGGGTGTTGTGGTCCTGGCCCCTTCCTTAAGGGTCTTTGATTGGGTGAAGCAGTTTTCACCCAGCCTATGGGGATAAAGCATGGAGGGGAATTGCAGCCTCTTCCTCCCTACACTTTCACAGGTATTAGCTACATGCAGCTGTCCACCTTCCCTCCATCAGGGCGCCAGGGTAAGGTGACCAGATTTTAAGATAGATAAAGCGGGACACCATTGACCAGGGGGGTTCTTGATTAAAAATGTGGTCTATATGGAGCAGCAAAAAGTTTCATAGAACGCATAGAGTGCAAAAATAGTATTGTAATGTATATTTTTTACTTGCAACATGAGTACAATATGTCAGTTGCCCCCAGATGTCCCTCCAAAAGTGGGACAATCTGGTCACCTTACACCAGGGGATCAGCTGGTCACTTTGGGCTGAGGAGGCACATTTGGGTTCCCCAAGAATGGCTCTTTGGGATTCCTTTTTCTCTAACTACATGCAGTTCCTAGAAGCTTGTGTTTTTTCTATTAGACAAGAAAGAGGAAAGTGGAGGTGCATTGGTCCTCAGTGATGGTCTAACATCATTTCTTCTTCTCATCTCATGCTTCTCTAGGAATCCATGGGAAGTGTAGCAAAACCAAAGCATTTTTGGCTGTCCCTAGATAAGCCAAACATTAGTTCCAGGTTTTCGCCTGGAAGTGGAATCCTCTCTAGGCATTACCAGCTGTTGTATAGTTTTAGCATAGAGTTTCTGGTATCTAGGGTTTTTTTTCCTGGAAGTGATGGCACCCCATTGGCCTGACTGCCATAAAATAAAATCTGCAGCTGCTGCCAGCCCGAAGGAGTCTCAAAGCGGCTTACATTCGCCTCCCCTTTCTTCTCCCCACAACAGACACCCTGTGGGGTGGGTGAGGCTGACAGAGCCCTGATATTCCTGCTTGGTCAGAACAGCTTTATCACTGCCCAAGGTCACCCAGCTGGCTGCACGTGGGGGAGTGCAGAATCAAACCCGGCTCACCAGATTAGAAGTCCACTACACCAAACTGGCTCTCAGTTAGGGGACTGATAACCCTAGCCACTTCTGTTACCAAAGAACTAATGCACCACTGTTTAGTTTCTGGGGGGGGGGGAGGGACGGGACACAGACTGTTGCAAAGCATGTAGCTCCTCAGCAACACGCCGGCAGTGGCCCAGTGCAGCCTCTGCCATGCGCACTCAGCCACAAAATAGCCAGTTTGTTGTAGTGGTTAGGAGTGCGGACTTCTAATCTGGCATGCCAAAGGTTCAGGTCAGCCCACCTACAGAGGAGATATCCTGTTGCATCTCTGAATGAGTCACCATTCCAGAGGCCTCTTCATCAAACCTGCCTTTGCTGCGGACAGGTGACTATGCTGTGTGTGTGAACATTGGAGCAACTAGAACATTCCGTGATACCTGCTATGGAAGAGTAGCAGAATTATTTGCAATCAGAAGGAAGAGGTCTATTGTGCCTCTACACATGCACAGCGGCATCACATCCAAGTGGCACAATATAGTCCTGCTGCATACTGCATACTGCATCGGCCAGGCCGCACCTGGCGTACTGTGTGTGGTTCTGGAGGCCTCGCTTCAAAAAAGACGTGGACAAAATTGAGAGGGTGCAGAGGTGAGCAAAGAGGATGATCCGGGGCCTAGAAACCAAGTCCTACGAGGAAAAACTGAGGGACTTAGGAATGATCAGGAGGTCAGGGGGGGGGAACATACACACAGAATTGCTCTCTTTAAGTATATAAAAGGCTGTCACCTAAAGGAGGGCAGAGAGCTGTTCCAGGAGTGTCATGATGCTGCAGCTGAGCCCCCCTCTGCAATGTAAGTTCCATCTAGTTGCCAGCTCTACCCAGATTCCAGGTTACTAGCTGCGAAGAACAAACTGCCTCTCCAGTCTTGATGCGTATGTGTGTGAAGCACCAAATCAAAGCTGATTTATGGTGAACACTGTGAGTGGAGACAATGACAGACGAGTGGCATGGGTGGTGGAGAGAAAGGCAAAGTGGATGAGGAAGCAGTGGCAGTCGTGCAAACAGACAAATCAGAGATCATTCGAACACATTTGAACGCTGGACGTTCTTGACAGCCTCAGCAGCTGAGAGAATGGCAGTGGGAGAGGAAGAATGTGGGCCTCATCAGCTCCAGTTGATGTTCAGTTCATTATTTTGGAAGTGAAATTAGAGATGCAAAAGAACGATTACCAGGGGTAGTCAACTTGTGGTCCTCCAGATGTCCTTGGACTACAATTCCCATGAGCGTTTGCTGGCAGGGGCTAATGGGAATAGTAGTCCGTGAACATCTGGAGGACCACAGGTTGACTACCCCTGGATTAGACCATAGGGCCCATCGCCTCTAACTGTGAACGTGGGCACCATCTGAAAGAATAAGTTGCTCAGCAAGATGCACAAGGTTACAGTTCGGGGGTGGTTAAATGCAAATAGCTCTGTTGATATTCAAATATTCAAGTGCCATATTTAACCTCTGTGCAAGAGAAAAGACTTGTGCCTCTGATGTCCTCAAGTAAACCAAGTATTTGACTTTGGAATAGTTTTTTTTTTTTAAGTACACTTAATTTCTTCTTGTCCAAGCTGCAGAGTTCATCATATAATTCTCCTGGTTAATAATCTCTCCGCTGCTTCCTTCCCTCTCCCCAATTTTGCTTTTATCGTTTCCTTGCACGGTGTCCCCAGTTCCCAGATGACCAGAGCATGCTGAATTTTAACAGTCCAATTTGTCTCCTGAAATAGCTGAGTACAAGTAAAAGTCACCCTTCGGGTTTTATTTTTCCTCCGAGAGAAAAGCTCAGCCTTCTGACTGGAAAGCCGTATAATCAGCAGTGTTCGTGTACAGGCTGGTTACCTGAAAGGTGATGCTATTCAGTGCTAACAGCTATCTGAGCAGTTATACAGAACCACCCCTTGGCTTTCCAAGAAGAATATTTATATATATAGGTAGAATCATAGAATCATAGAGTTGGAAGGGGCCATACAGGCCATCTAGTCCAACCCCCTGCTCAACGTAGGATCAGCCCTAAGCATCCTAAAGCAATGAGCATCCTATAGCAATTATGCTATATATATATAGTAGTTGGCCAGACTGGGAGATTTGCATCTATAGATCCTGGACGTTATTCTTGATTTTCCTAACCTTTCCAGTCTAAAGAGAAACCTTGGGACATGCTGTACCCAGAGAATTGAACATCATAATGGTATAAAATGTACTTCAAGTTGTACTGTCATTACCTAGTGTGTATGATCATTTCTGCTTTTTCTCCTACCTGTAGAAACAGTTTTGTAGCATTCCTGCCCCACCCTGCCTCCCCAAAGCATGGACTGTAGCATACAGTTTTAAGTACATTTTATACCATTATACACAAATTAGTAGTAGAAGATTTACTAACTGCCCCTCCCTATAAGGCTTGCAAAAGTCTTCCCTCTACTTTCTAGTAGATCTTGTGCCTGGCTCTAGACTACAACCTTCAGGCTAAAAGGGGAAGGATAAGAGCCATTTGGTTCTTGCCCTTTGGTTTGGGCCCAAGCACCCGCAACTCTGGGCATGCCCAGAGGTCTGAAGTATCTGTGAGCAGGGAAAGACAAACACAGCCAGCACATGTTCATCCATTGCTCGCCACCTAGCAGAGTCTCCATCCTCTGCCAAACATTAATGGTGTATCTCCCTTTTTGGATTGTGTGCACAGATTTATTTAATATATCAGGGGCACCCAACATGGTGCTTCTGGGCACTACAACACCCATCAACACTTTTCCTGATGCCAAGTGCTTTTAGAAAGCAGGCAGAGTCAGACGGGGCATTTGCCCACCAAGGTTTCTGCTTGGAGATCTGATTGGCTGAGCAGCTACCATCACGACTCAAGGATCTTCAGTGTGTGACTGAAAGTAAATGCCGGCAGCCATTTTGTGGCTGGCTCCACCTCCGGCAGCAACCATTTTGTGGCCAAAAAGGTTGGGGATCCTTTAGATATGTATTCATTTTTAGCATTTTGTTATAAAATCCTCCCCATTCAAGAGGAGCCTAATTTGTGCAACGAAATATGCTTCATTCTCTCAGGCCACAATTGGGAGAAGAGAAGACTGTGTTTCTAGGAACACAGCTGTTGGCTATCCTGCTCTAGAGCCTACAGCAGGGGTAGACAACCTGTGGTCCGCCAGATGTTCATGGACTACAGTTCCCACGATCCCCTGCCAGCAGATGCTGGCAGGGGCTCATGGGAATTGTAGTCCATGAACATCTGGCAGACCACAGGTTGACTACCCCTGGCCTACAGGACAGGGGTAGCATAGTGATCAAGAGGACTAACTGTGCAATGGGAAACCCATGGTCCAAATTTTCTAGCCAACCGTAAAATCCCTAAATGACCACAGGAAAGTTCTCGCAAGAGTAGCAAGGTACCTCCACAGTTATGGAGGCAGGGATAATAGTGAATAAGCTTTCTGGTTATAAAGGTTTTCCTGTGTTTTCCCTGTGCATCCGCTGCTTTCAGTTAGTTTTGATCCAATTGTGTTTTGTGTTTATGTTTTGTCTCGTCAGCTACCCCAATGACTTCTTGGGAGTAGAAGGGCAGTGTGAAATAATGCCCTACTGTTATTATTGAATGATGGTCTCTGGAGGAATGCACACTGAGAAGGAAGTGTGTTATGGATGGGAACGAGATCTAGAAAATGGTCCCCCACTAGAATCGCATATAGGGTTGCCAGATCTGGGTTGGGAAATACCTGGAGGCTTTGTGGTTATAACCGGGATTGAGTGGGATGGGTCAGGAAAGGAACACAACGGAGCATAATTGCTATAGGATGCTCATTGCTTTAGGATGCTTAGGGCTGAACCTGCGTTGAGCAGGGGGTTGGACTAGATGGCCTGTATGGCCCCTTCCAACTCTATGATTCTATGATTCTGTGATTCTATAGAGTCCACCCCCCAAAGTAGCCATTTTTTCTCATTTGAAACTGCTGTAAAACTGGGGGATCCCCAGTTCCCACCTGGGGACTGGCATCCTTAGCTCCCATGCTGATTCATCTTGGATTGCCCAGCATAAACCTAATCCATGTGTTTTTATTATTATTTTTTATTATTATTTTTAACGGGCTGCCTTTCTTATACAGAGCACACAAGTTCTATTTCTGTAGCTGCTCATATATTCATTGAAAATCAAGTTGGATCCTGGTGTTTCACCTTTGGAGACCTGACTTTGATTTAGAAAGGCTACAAAGAAAATTATTTAATCAATAGTCACCAGTGAGGAAACTAATGTGCAAATGCTCAATAGCAATGATGGACCAGCGCATATCTTTGGAAATGGCCTCTTTTAAGATTAAGGTTACAGCAAACTCTTGACATAGTTCTGGGAATCATTCCATTTCTAATTGAAAGCACCGCTGCTGCTAACTCTAAATGATGGGAAATTCTAGCCCCTGGCTTTTTCTCACTGGAGTATTAAAGAATAAATACACTTGAGAAAAGGTAGAGAGGGAAACCCTTAAGTATTGCAAGCAGGAGAGATCTAAATGCTTCCTCTAGAACAGCATTTCCCAACTTTTTTACCATTGAGAAACCCCTGAAACATTCTTCAGGCTTCAAGAAACCCCAGAAGTGGTGTGATTGTGCAGAATATGGTTGGGAAGCATAGTTGTGTATATATACACACATACACACCTCCAGGCCCATCACTGGCCATTTTGGGAGGGGTGGGTCAGCATGTCCATATAGGGACGTATCTTCCAATAAATGCTTAACAGATTTTAAAAATACATTAAAAATTAATCATTCTTTCAATTGCAGGTCCTTTATTGCTATTGAGCATTTGCACATTAGTTTCCTCACTGGTGACTATTGATTAAATAATTTGGAGTAAGTTTTCTATTGCATTATATGAAGAATAAGAAGAGTTGGTTCTTATATGCTGCTTTTCTCTACCCGAAGGAGGCTCAAAGCGGCTTACAATTGCCTTCCCTTTCCTCTCCCCACCACAGACACCCTGTGAGGTGGGTGAGGCTGAGAGAGCCCTGATATCACTGCCTGGTCAGAACAGTTTTATCAGTGCTGTGGTGAGCCCAAGGTCACCCAGCTGGCTGCATGTGGGGGAGCGCAGAATCGAACCTGGCATGCCAGATTAGAAGTTCGCGCTCCTAACCACTACACCAAACTGGCTCTCCCCCCTGGGCTCCCTTCCCTTCCCTTACTAAACCATCCTTGCTCCCAAATCTCCAGCAACTTCACAAGCCAGAGCTGGCAATCCTATCCCATTGAAATACTTGGAGCAACCCACAATAGATTTCCTTCTGCCTCCCCAGCCATATCAAGCCTAGCGGAGAGTCATTTTCCCTCCATAACAAATGATTCACAACATTCCTAGTAGCAATGCATGGAAAATGATCTTGCATTTGCTGAAAGGCTATTCTTCTGAATGCTGGACATAGCGATGCAAATACATTTCTGGTTCTCCGCCAGAGCTAGAGATAAACCCAACAGTCAGAGAGAAACATTTCTTCCTCTTTCATAGCACTCCTGGGGGACAAGCCCATTGCATTCAGGAATACAATGGGTGCTAGATTGGGGCTGGAGGTGGAAGAACTCTACAGATAGCCTCTCCCTCCCCCCAGGACCTGGAAAGGCAGGAGGCCCCCGGGCAGGGAACTCTGGTAGGGGCAGCTGTCAGGTGGCAGGGATCTGCAGCCTTCAAGCCTCAGAGAGAAGTGGAAGGAGGAGGGAGTGGTCAGGGGTGGGGGATGGAAGGCGATTGGCTGGTCACTGGACAGACAGGCAAGCCGGTTGGAGGAGGAGGCACTCAGGGAGCGGGAGAGCCTCCCTGAGTGGGTGTTAAGCGCTGAGTGGCACTTAAGCCATGAGACACGCCCCTCCTCCAAGCCCTTACCAGAAATATTAAGTGGAATAGATAGATGAAAAGGCTTGGCAGGTGATCCAGAACACATAGAAGGAAGCAGATTATCACGCAACAGGTAGCTGACATGAGACTTGTGTACTAAAGACTTAGGTGAACTCATGAAGCTGCCTTATACTGTGGAGAGGTCTAGGAGGTCAGATGTCAGTCTTTGTGAGGCCTCAACCATAAGCCTGGTGGGACAGCTCTGCCTTGTAAGCCCCGCAGAGAACGGTTTCGGGTCCTGCAGGGCTCTGATCTCCGAGGGAAAGATTTCAGCACCCGCCAAGCCGCTGCTTTCAGACATCCTGAATAGTGCACGTTCAATCCACGTTGCAACAGGGCTTTCATGAAACGGCCACATCCACTTGCAAATGATCTCCAAAGTACCTTGTAAATGCATTGGAAGTGCTCTTTATTCAGCCTGTGGGAAAGTACCTCACTGCCGTCCTAAGCAGTCGCCCTCCTTTTAAGTCTGTTGAAGTGAAAGTGCTTGGGAGGATGTAACGTGGTTTAAGATTGCACTGCTTGTCTGGTCACCGCACAAGTCCAAGCCCTGTCTAGGCATCGGGTTGTCAACTCGTTCTGGGAAAATCTCGGAGAATCTTATGAGTTTAGGAATGGATGTCCACAGGGACGTGGGACCAAAGTGGAGATGCCCGTCCCCAGGCGGGACCGGGTGATCCCTCAGTTTTGCAGCTTATCTTCAGGTAACAGAGATCAGTTCCCCTGGAGAAAATGGCTGCTTTCGAAGGTGGACTTCAGAGCATATACTCCACTGAGGTCCCTCCCTGCCCACATCCCACCCACTCCCGATTCCACCCCCAGAGTCTCCAGGTATTTCTCAGACCAGAGCCAAAAACCTCCTAGACCAGGTATAGTCAAACTGTGGCCCTCCAGCAGGGGCTCATGGGAATTATAGTCCATGGACATCTGAAGGGCCACAGTTTGACTACCCCTGTCCTAGACCATGGAGTCCACCTGCTGAAATCTGCAGTTCATCCAGCAGAACTGTTGTCTGTGGTCTAGACCAGGGGTAGTCAACCTGTGATCCTCCAGATGGCCATGGACTACAATTCCCATGAGCCCCTGCCAGCGAACGCTGGCAGTGGCTCATGGGAATTGTAGTCCATGGACATCTGGAGGACCACAGGTTGACTACCCCTGGTCTAGAAGATCAGTCAGGACTTCAGCAGAATTCCAGGCCCTGTTGGTTAGCCTATGCTAGGAAACTCTGCTTTCTCTACTTGCATGTTCCGTAAGCGGTTCTCAGAAGTTTTCACTTTGGAAGAAAACCAGCAGAGCAAGCCAGGCAGAGTGGAGCCAGGGCCGGCAGAGCCAGGAATCCGCTCTCATTTGAGCCAGGCTGCTTCAAAGGCAAGCAGAGGCCTTTCCCTGATATTGTCCCTTTAATGAGGCCCCAGGAGCAACTTGAATTGCTAAAAAGGATTACACTTTGCCCTATTAAAGCAGAAAGGAATCAAATGGGAGCTTGAGCTTCCTTCCTTTTTAGAAAGCCAAATCCCTCTTTTGGCTGGACTTGCCACCTGAGCAAGGCCACTTTATAACTGTAATAAAATAATCATAAAAATGCAAGAGACAGTCAATGCTTTTGGCCATCAGCCAAATGCTAAAGGTTGAGGGATTAGGATCTCCCCCCCCCCCATTCATTTAAAAATCAGCTGATGTCAAAACAAATTTTTAAAGAACAAGTGATACTGGAAGGAAAGGGGAACCACTTGAAGACAGGCTTCCTTATTAGCAAATTCTGGACTAGGTGGGTAGCCATGTGAGTTTGTCCATGGCAATAAAAAGAGCAAGCAGGCTGGAACAGGAGACTGCTGAATTCCAAGTTTTTACAACACTCCAGGGCTTAATAGAGATCTAGGGTTCTTCTCGCACTACACAAGTCACTCAGCTCTTGCTTATACCCAGAATTAACCTTTGTTAGTCTTAAAGGTGATACTGGTTAAACGAAAAGTGTCAGACTAATATCTGGAAGACCAATAGCTCTCTGAGTAACTGTGGCAATCATCCTTAAAAGTTTCACCTTGCCTCCAGGGGCTCTGATTTGAGGTCTCATGCAAATCCAAGTGATTGTCAACCAGTCAGAGCCCATGAACCTCCACAGGGTGAGAGGGGGTGAGTTAGCCTCAGCTTAAGAAGGGTGAAGGGGCCTTTTTTACTTTTGATTGGGGATTTTGTGGCTCTGGAAAAGAGTCAGCTAGGCTTTTCTTTGGCTTTTGAGTTGGGGTTTGGGGGTTTGCTGAAGGAAGAATGCTTATTTGAGTGGTATAAATACACCTCCTGTTAAGGGCCTACCATTTCTGTGAAGGTTCTGTAGGAAGGTGCTCTCAGAGGGAAAAAAGAGAGCAGCCTTGAAGCTGCTGAGGTACCGTTTCAGAGAAAGAGGAATCCAATATTCCCTCATGGGTCATTGAGAGCCAGCTTTACTTTATCTAAGTAATCCAGGCATCATATTTTACCATATTAAACACTCTGTTTTCTGTTATGTCAACTTTTTTTTTGTTCTGCTATGTCTTGTCTGTCAAGTCCAAAATCTAAGAAGCGGGTTTGTAAATGAATAGGAGTGGGGGGAGGCCAGCGCGATGTAATTGTTAAGAGCAGCGCCTTCTGATATGGTGAGCCGGGTTTGATTCTCTGCTCCTCCACATGCAGTCAGCTGGGTGGCCTGGTGCTCGTCACAGTCCTGATAGTGCTTTTCTCACAGAGCAATCCTATCAGAGCTCTCTCAGCCTCACAGGGTGTTTGTTGTGGGGAGAGAAAGGGAAGGCGATTGTAAGCTGCTTTTGAGACTCCTTTGGGCAGTGAAAAGATGGGTATAAAAACCAGTTCTTATTCTGTTTACTTTGCACACCAGTATAGCCTTATTCTAGCAGGTTTCCAAATAAGAGCCCTTTAGAGCAGGGGTAGTCAACCTGTGGTCCTCCAGATGTTCATGGACTACAATTCCCATGAGCCCCTGTCAGCAAAAGCTGGCTGGGGCTCATGGGATCTGTAGTCCATGGACATCTGGAGGACCACAGGTTGACTACCCCTGCTTTATGGAACACGTCGTTTACATGCTACCAGCCCTTTAATTTAAACTTTGTGTCCACGTTTTTGTTTGAATGTGGGTGTCTGGAAAATAATCTATAGGAGAGGCCAGAGTGGGAGATTGGATATTCTTCAGTCCAGAAGGCAGTTGCCTCTGAGCCGTGTGTGACCTCTCTCTCACACCCCGTTGCCACCACAGTGACCTTGGGCCAGCCACACTCTCTCCGTCTAACCTACCTCAGCGGATTGTTGTGAGGATAAAATTAAGGTAGGCAGATCCTCCGCAGCCACCAGTGGGTAGGGGATGAGGGGAATAGGGTTGCCAACTCCAGGTAGGGAATCTTCTGGAGATTAGGAGGAGGTAGAGCCTGGGGAGGACAGGGTCCTCAGTGGGGTACAATGCCATACAATGTCCTCCAAAGCTTCCATTTTCTCCCTGGGAACTGGGCTGTGATTAACACTGGTACTCAGCCTACACAGTGTATGGAAGTGCACTTGGACATGCAGTGGTGTCCGTTCCTTTGTTTAACGTCACATTCCTTTCCCTCTCCATCTATTTTCTCACTTCAACCTTCCGTTAATGGCTTATCTCTTGCATTCAACCATTTGTCTATACTTCCATTAGTGTTGTCTGGTTTCTATCAATCCTTGAGCATGTGGATAACTCCCTAGAGCTCCTGGCACCTCTCTAATTGACAAGAGAGGGTTGAATGTCTTCCTTGACTGTCAGGTAACCTCTCTAACGGTGCCTGGTGCAGACCTCATTATCTCGTATACCATACAGAGGAATTTTCCTTAGCTGTTCTGCAAGAAAACAAGCAGTGAAATTTTCCTATTAAGCTATTATTTCAGCCAGCAACTCAAAATGGAGTTCCTTTTGGTGTTGGTGCCTTATACCACACTCAAGTCACAGTGTAACTTTTAAATGAATTGTCTTTCTAGATAAGGCAGACGTAAACGACTCGGTTCAGAAAATCTTCACATGTAAAAATGACCTTTACGGTTTCTTAAAAAAGAAATGTTTTTAGTTAGAATATAAGAAGGGCTTCCTTTGCTTGAAGTGAATTTGAGCTTTCTGCTGACAAGAATAGCCAGAAAATAAGAAAAAAACTCTGGCCAATTGGCTGAACTTAGTTCTCTTTATTTTTATTTGAATTTTGTTGTTCTTTTCTTTCTTCTTCAGTGGTATTATTTCAAGTCTAAAGTCCCTCTGATTCTTTCAACTGTTTCATATATAATGTCCTAGCAGGCTCAAACTTTCTGGGAGGTTTTCTAACAGCTCACAGGCTTAAATAACAACAACAGCATATGAAACAGATGAAAGAATCAGAGGAACTTTAGATTTGAAATAATACCACTGAAGAAGAAAGAAACTGAAAACGGGAAATAGAATCATGCAGTTTATCCGGAATCCATTTTGGTGGCTATTGTTTGTTTCATATTTTATAGTATTTGAAAGGATCAATATTTCCCTATAAGGGAATCTCAAGTTGTGAACATTTAAAAGAACAACAAAATACAAATGAAAATAAGGAGAACTAAGTTCAGCCAATTGGCCAGAGTTTTTTCTTATTTTCTGGACTAGCAACCCGACCAGCCTTCTTTGCACCATACAAGAATAGCCAGGCAGATCCCTCTGGAACCTCATAAACAAGACAAAAAAGTCATGAATCACATGCAGTTTTGATCGTAGCACTTAATATTCAGAGATACTGCCACTGAAAATGGAGACTCCATTTACTTATCATTGCCTGCTCTTGTATGACCCTGCCAATTAACTGCAATTATTTTTAGATGCCTTACTCTGTGTACGGCCATGTTTTGAAGAAAGGTGGGTGATTTCTAGAATCATAGAATCATAGAATCATAGAGTTGGAAGGGGCCATACAGGCCATCTAGTCCAACCCCCTGCTCAACGCAGGATCAGCCCAAAGCAGCTTCTTCTCTGTTTTCAGTCAGTCTAATTTTATTTGTGTAGCCAAAGGACATTGCAAAATGTCAAAAAACATAGGAGAAATATTAAGTGGAACAGATTTGATTCTAAAATACTTCTCTTTCACATGAAGTGCATGTAGTATTCTAAACAGGGCCTGGCAAGAAGTTTATACGTCTTCATCTTTGTTACTCTTAAGTAACCAAACCAAAACTCATAGATGTAATCTCCCATGCGCCATCCTCTTTACCTCAGGTTCCACTTAGCATTTGTTTATGGCCAAGATTAAAAATTCAGCGGTCAGGCTGTGCCATAGACAGACTGGCAGGCCCCCATGAACTTGTAGTTTTTACTATCAAATTACCTCATTATCCTTGTACTGTAATCCAGTCAGAGATCAGAGCTATCATCCTGCAATAATTGTTACCTCACAAAAAGAGAGAAAGGAAGAAAGAGTGAGTAGAAAGATAATCTTGAATACGCAATGCCCCAATTAGCAAATTATACTTCAAAATATAAAAATAGGGAGAAATAACTTTTTAAAAAGCTCATCAGTTCAATAGCAATGGAAGGAAATATGATATTTCTTCTTAATATTCTAACATTGTAAGTGCTCTAATAAGACACTTGAAGAGCTTTCTGGGCTGTCAGCAAGGGGAGGCTGCCTGGGGGCAGAAGGTCCTTGAAAAGAGTTGATTCTTGTTGGAATATGCAAGGTATATGGTGGGCATGCTTCAAAAGAATATGTAGAATATCCTATAGGGGGCGTTGGAGGAGGTGTGTATTTAGCATATTTAGAATAGGAACTTCTTAATATTTTTCAAATAATTTTCTGATTGTCTCAGTTGGAGACTTCCTGCTCCTTTGAGCTTACTTCCTGCCTGCTTGCCTCCAGAACAGACAGAATGAGCAGAAGAGAGAACAGGCTGTTAGGAATCTCTCTTTCCTCCTTCTATTTCTCTTATAAATAAAACTATTTTATTATTTTAAGCAGCTTGGTGCTTTACCCCTCTTTACAAATTTAAGCTCTGCCAACACTTCTGGTAGGTTCAATATTCTTTGGGGTGGGGAAGGGCAGGATCTGATGTTTTCAAGGACTCGGACGCAGAAATCTAACATTTTTACCTAGCACAAAGTCAAAATTGTAGCAGTCGCTGGCTCCAGATCAGGGATAACGATGCAGTTTTAAGACTAACCTCTTGGCCTAGGTATGATAGGATCTTCTCTCAGGTTGTGTGAGAAGCATGACATGAAGAGAAATTATAAGCACATGCTTAGTAGTGGTCTTTGACAAGAAAGGACACTACAATTGCAGCTGCCCTTTCGACCTCCCTGCTTCACAGCTGATTAATGGCAACCCCGCATGGATTTTCAAGGCAAAAGATGTTCAGAGGTGGTTTGCCATTGCCGGTTTCTGCCCAGAAGTCGCAGTCTCCCTTAGCAGCTTCCCATCTAAATACTAACCATGGCTAGTCCTGCTTAGATTTCCAAGTTCTGGTAAGACTGGCTTGGCTGGAGTATCCAAGGAAAGCACCTCTCCATGACAGCATCTCTCTGCCTGAGCTAGTAGTCTTCTGTTTCAGACTGAGAAGTTTTGGGTTCTGTTCTGAACAGTACTTTGAAGATATCTCCCACTCCTTGTGCAAGGTCATCAGCCATGGTTGGCACCTGAGTGGGTGGAGCCCTGTGTTCTAAAGCAGGGGTAGTCAACCTGTGGTCCTCCAGATGTTCATGAACTACAATTCCCATGAGCCCCTGTCAGTGTTTGCTGACAGGGGCTCATGGGAATTGTATTCCATGAACATCTGGAGGACCACAGGTTGACTACCCCTGTTATAAAGGAAAGGATATTAATTCTTTCACCATTTCCTTCTGTGGTAGAGCCACTGATAGATGCTGAAAGTTTCCTTTTCTTGTCTTCTGGATGTGTCGGGCTACTACTTACACAATTAACTGCTTCCTGTTGCGGTCTTCTCCTCTGCGAGAAAATGCGGCTGTCAGTAAAATGCCCTTCGAGTAGCCATGGCAAAATGGCAGCAAATTCATGATTCATGTACAATGTTGACATGATTAATTCTGGGCTCTTAAAATATTCTCTTGGAAAGACATTCATAATATAAAGACAATAAATATGTTAAAGTTGATACACTCAAAGGAACAGTCAAAAGCAAGACAGGCACCCTGCCAAGGTCCCGTAATATGCTTGGTGAGCACTTGGGTCTAATCCAGGCCCCATTAAATCCAACAGAAGTGCTTTCATGATCTCCAAAGTAGTCTGGTTAAAGTGCTTGTCTGCCCCATCGCCTTTTTCACGAGAGGATGTTTAAAAACTGCTGAAGAATCTTAGTATCTGAGGGGATTTGGTAGATTTATTCTTTTTTCTTGTAAATGATGTGTCTCTAAAATTAGAACCGCCAGCTCCTAAGACACTCATGCCAAGTAGGCTGGCCGGGAATCAAAGAAAATGGGATCACCAGCCTAGGCAGTGCGTATTGGGGAGTGGGATGGAAGGTAGATTTTGGAGATGGACAGAATGACAAGGGAGGACTGAGCCAAGTCAGCTGCCCTCCTTCAAAAACACTCCTGCCTGAAGCTCCTTCACCAAAACACAGGTTGCAAGGCTAAGAGCTGCTCCAGCAGGATGCATTTTTCTCTGTTATATACAAAACCTGAATCCTAAAATTCAACTCAATATTAAGATAAATGGTTATATTAAGGGGGAAAGAACATTTGGTCTGACAACATGATGAAATGTTAGTTCCAAAAGAAGGGAAAGTTCATTTTTGATGGGATTTGTTCTGTTCTCCCTTCTTGGGTTTCATGTTATTTTGGATATCAACATCAGATCTGAACCTATGACTATGAGTGATCTGCACATTAGTGATGCCTCTGGATTGGGAAATATCTGAAGATTTTGAGGTGGAGCCTCGAGAGGGCCAGGGCCTCAGTATGATGCTGCGGGGTCTACCCTCCAAAGCAGCCATTTTCTCCAGGGGAACTGAGCTTGGTCTTCTGTAGATCAATAGTAACAGCAGGAGATCTCTGCTGCTCAGGATCTGCTGGTGTAGCATCCCACCATGGTTTGAGTGGAGAGGGGGCTTCTCTGCTGCTCAGGATCTGCTGGTGTAGCATCCCACCATGGTTTAAGTGGAGAGGGGGCTTCTTTGCTTTGACCTGGGAAAGATGTGTTCGTTTGCTCATCTGTGTTATCTCACTTCGGGCTGTGGCTTTGATCTGGTGTACAGGCGCAGAGTGGTAAGGCAGCAGAAATGCTGTCTGAAGCTGTCTGCCCATGAGGCTGGAAGTTCAATCCCAGCAACTGGCTCAAGGTTGACTCAGCCTCCCATTCTTCCGAGGTCGGTAAAATGAGTACCCAGCTTGCTTTGCCTAAATCAGGGTATGTTCAGTTGTTGGGGTGGTGGTGGAACAATTGGGGAATATATTGTTCTGTGTGTAGCTAACAAATCAGTTTCAGCAAGAACTATCATGTACTCTAGTTTGCTTTATCAATAAACCACTTTTGCCTCTATGCCAAGCCTGGCTCATTGCAGTCAGTAGGGATGTGACAATCCCCAGGTGCCATCTGGTTGGCAACACTGTATGAGGCACAGGTTTTGGGTGTGTGAACCTGATTCCCAAGCTGGACTCAGAACCACACAAAAGAGCCGATTGTAAAAAATGAATCTTTCCTCTGCTGTCTCTTTCCATCTTCTGCTTGCAACAGCTAGAGATGCTGACTTAGGTTTTAAGACCTGACTTAGAGGGAATAAGCCCTCCAAACACGAACATAAACCTTTGTGCTTTATTATTTTTTTAACAGATTGAAGAAGCTCCCGTCCAAGGTTGGAATGGACATAGAAATGAGAACCAAGCAAAATAATAATAAGTTTATTAGAAAAACCAAGGTACAAGCACACTGTCAAAAATAATATGCAGGCCTAAGGCAATGCACAGCAATACTTTTTAAAAAAGGCCCCAGATACTTGTCAACAGTGCCAGCTCTCACACTGTTTATCCAAATGGAACAATGTGTGTCTCAGAAAACAGAAGGATATAGGAGAGATGGGAGAAGGAGCCAGAAGAGTGGAAGGAGATGTTATCTATATCTTTTCCATGAGATGCTATCTGGTGTGGCTTATAGACTTCTGGGAGGGATGAAGATCCAGGTCAGTAGTTCTCAGCCTTCCTAATGCAGCAACCCTTTAATACAGTTCCTCATGTGGTGGTGTTCTTTCACAGAAATTAAACCAAAATTGACCAATGGTGTGAAGATCCATAGTTTTCCCCCCCGGGGTTTCTCAGTTCAGTTCTGACTCTTGTCTCACCATGTCTATCTCACGCTGCCATCTGGAGCTCCTGGCAGGAGACTGCATGACACTGGAGGTTCTGCTGGAGCAGCTGGCGGCCGAACACGGGCGCCTGCAGGAGGAGCAGCAACAGTGGCAGCGCCCCCCCCTGGCCAAGCTGCTCGCCTTGCTGTGACCCCTGTGAAAAGGTCGCTCGACCTCCAAAAGGTCGCTCGACCGCCGGTTGAGAACCATTGATCCAGGTAGCTCTCAGATCTACACCAATCTGAAGCTTAGGAGTTCATGGCCAGATCCTTTGGTAAGCAGCAGTTCAGACAGTAAGGCCAAACATGGGGCAAAGGTGCACTTGCCAACCCTCAGGTGGGGCCCAGAGCTCTCCCAGATTTACAACTGATCTCCAGACTGTTGAGATCAGTCCCTCCAAGGGTGGTCTCCATGGCATTTCACCATGAAAAGGTCCCTCTGTTCCCCCAAACCACTGCTCTGACTGGCATAAGGTCTCGTGAGTTTCATGGAGGAATCCTTCATATCACCCATCCTCTGATCTTTTCCACCAAAGGTGGTGGGGATTCAGCTTGGGACTTTCTGTATGCCAAGCAGATACTCGGCCCCCGAGTCATGACTCCTCCCCTACCAGTTCATTTCATCAGAGAGAAAAAGACCCCCGGGAGACTGGCCATACTGCGGATCACTCAGCTACTTGAAAGTAACAAGCAGTTGCCTTTTCTGACAATGGAGATAACATATTGAGCCCCTTTCCTGGTTTTATCGTTTAGATAAACAAACAATCAATCACTCCTGTCGTTTTTACGGGTCCAAAGCCACAGTCATTCATATCCGCGCTATTGTTTCTTGTTTCGATTTTATTCTGTCATTGAGATCTGGGGATACGTTACATCTGTCAGAAGGCAAACCATATCTGGGACTGAGGGGGGGCTCTTATTTGAATTGTATTCTCAGTTTCATACCCTACAAAGGGATATTGTAGAGCTGGAGGAAAGTACAGACAGATGACACCAAAATGTTTAAAGGAGGATCTTTTCAGCATGGACTAGTGTCCACACACGATAGCCATGGGACAGGAAGTGAAAACTTCCCGCTGGTTTTTTTCACTTGTCAATCATCGTCACATGGTGAAAACTCCCAATCATCTCCCAGCACCATTTTGTTGCATTTAAGCACCCCCCCTCCAAGTCTGAAATCTTAAAAAAATATATTTACCACAATCACGTTATAATGAAAACCATAACAGCACAAAAAAGGGGATACACAAAGGTGGGCTCTTTTATTGCGCTATTCCCCATACACACACACGCAGACTGCCCATATCTCACTACAACCAAGTCTAATGTTGAATCATAGAGAAAAAAGTGAAAGAAGGAAAGGGGCCAACCAAATGTGACAGCAGGTGGGTTTATTTTTGTTGTTGTTATTTCGTTATATTTTAATTGCGTTGTAATGCTATTGGCATTTTCTTTTAAGGTTGCGGAATGTTGTAAGGGTTGATGGTTGGGGGGGAGCAGTGGCTGGGAATGCCCAATGGGGGAACAGCCCAAGTTTCCCCCCTTCCACATGGTCCAGCCCCAAGATACACCTCATTGGATTCCATGGCAGAAAATGGAACACAGATTTCTCCGCTTTCCTTGATGTGGGCCAACTGAGGGGGCAAGTCAGGTCATCCCTGGGATCCCTGCCAGAAGGGGCATGATTCCATGTGGAACTGGGGGGAAAACCCGGACAGGAACAAATGGACATCTAAGCCTGTCATGTGGGAGCAGTCGAGGTAAGAGCATCTATGAGGCAAGGATAAAGCACTTGTAGGGGGCAAGAGAACTCAGACACCAAGGCATTTATAAAATAAGGACAGGTGGGTTGAGAGTGGATGGAGAAATATGTCTTCCTCTTTCACAGGGGTAGAAACCCGATTGCCCAATTGCTCTGATTGCCAGACAAAGGAAGAGACAAAGGGACAGCTTCTTTAAGCAATGCATAATTAACCCATAGGAATTGCTGCCAGAAGATGTGGTGATGGGCATTAGCCGTCTGTTTTGAAAAAGTAGATTGGTTCATCGAGGAAAAGGGCAAAAGCAGTTACCCATGATAACTTCAGAGAGAGCATATTTTGCAAGCACCAGATATCCTCCGCACCAGTTAAGCTCCCATTCTCCAGCTCTCTCTGGGCCCCCACCTGCCAAAATGAGACAGGACTCTTTCAGTGGTGGTGCTTTACCTTTGGGATGCCCCTCATCTGGTACCTGTCTTATTTTCCTTTAGGTGCCAGGCCAAAAACATTCCTTCTTACCCAAGCTTTTCAGTGACGTTTTAGGGTCTGCTTCTCCTTCGAGGACTGTTTGATAAGGAACTTTTTAGGCTGCTCAGTGTTTGTTTTGTGCTGTATTCGTATCCCACTCAAGCCTGTTTTTAACAGCTTGTTTGGTTTTGTTGTGTTTTGTTCAGCTGCAAGCTGCCTCCAGCAGGTCAGCATATACATTTTCTAAATGAAGAGAGGCCGAGGGTGAGGACTTCATATGGTGCTTGTGAGCTCCCAAGACGTATCATGTTGGCTGCTGTTATAAAGAGATAGAACAGTGGGCTTAGGTGGACCATGGGTCTGATTCTAGGCTTGAAAATGGTTATACCTGCAGTGCCACATACAAATATTCAGTTTTGCTCTGGTTCTGTGTATGAACGAGACCTTGGGGTACTTGTGGATTGTAAACTAAGCATGAGCAGGCAGTGTGATGCAGCGATAAAAAAGGCGAATGCCATTTTGGGCTGTATCAACAGGGGCATCACATCAAAATCACAAGATGTCATAGTCCCATTGTATACGGCACTGGTCAGACCACACCTGGAGTACTGTGTGCAGTTCTGGAGGCCTCACTTCAAGAAGGATGTAGATAAAACTGAAAGGGTGCAGAGGAGAGCGACGAGGATGATCTGGGGCCAAGGGACCAAGCCCTATGAAGATAGGTTGAGGGACTTGGGAATGTTCAGCCTGGAGAAAAGGAGGTTGAGAGGGGACATGATAGCCCTCTTTAAGTATTTGAAAGGTTGTCACTTGCAGGAGGGCAGGATGCTGTTTCTGCTGGCTGCAGAGGAGAGGACACGCAGTAATGGGTTTAAACTTCAAGTACAACGATATAGGCTAGATATCAGGAAAAACATTTTCACAGTCAGAGTAGTTCAGCAGTGGAATAGGCTGCCTAAGGAGGTGGTGAGCTCCCCCTCACTGGTAGTCTTCAAGCAAAGGTTGGATACACACTTTTCTTGGATGCTTTAGGATGCTTTGGGCTGATCCTGCGTTGAGCAGGGGGTTGGACTAGATGGCCTGTATGGCCCCTTCCAACTCTATGATTCTACTAGTAATCAAGCCCGCTGTACTCAGAATACAGCGGGTGCTAGATAAGTATTTCGCGGTGGCCTGATGCGTCGGAAGCGCTTTGCGCTTCGCTCTTCGCGCCTCTCGCCTCTCGCCGCGTCAGGCCGCCGGCAAGGGAGCAAGTGCGAGCCGCGTGTAGTGCGGCTCACAATTGCTCCCTTGGCAGCAGAGCAGCAATCGGCGAGGCCAATCGGCAGGCGATTGGCCCCGCCGATGGTCTGTCCGGAGGAAGGGGCCAATCAGCACCCTTCCTCATCCTGGACAGAGCCCGCCCTAACTCCTCCCCCTAAGCCCTTATGGCTTTATGTAGTCTGCGGCGCCTGTGGCGCCGCGGGCGGGGTTTAAGATGATTCTATGATGCTATGTGCTAATCTACATGACTCTGAGTTCCAGCTCTGGCATTCTTTGGTGGTGTGCCCATTCCAATGCTGACCAGGCCAGTGATGTTTAGCTTCCCAAATTGGCAAGATCAGAGGTGAAAAGATGTGCATGTGTGATGGTGTGTGTAGGGATTGAGAAATCTGTTTCTAACATGGGCTATATAGTGAGCTAGTGTCCTAGTCCTGATAGTGCTGTTATCTCAGAGCAGTTCTGCCAGAGCTCTCTCAGCATCACCTCCCTCACAGGGTGTCTGCTGTGGGGAGGGGAAGGTGATTGTAAGCTGCTTTGAGACTTGGGTAAAGAAAAACGGCATATGAGAACTGACTCTTCTCCATCTCCTCCTCCTTCTCCTTCTCCTTCTCCTTCTCCTTCTCCTTCTCCTTCTCCTTCTCCTTCTCCTTCTCCTTCTCCTTCTCCTTCTCCTTCTCCTTCTCCTCCTCCTCCTCCTCCTTCTCCTTCTCCTCCTCCTCCTCCTCCTCCTCCTCCTCCTCCTCCTCCTCCTCCTCCTCCTCCTCCACCACCACCACCACCACCACCACCTTGGTTAAGCAAGGGAGATAAACCAAGAAAAGTGCCCCGATCTCCACTTGCAAAGCAGTGTGTTAGTCCAGAAGTGTAGATGTGAGAATGTGTGTTTAGAATCTACAAGGGCCTTCCTCAAGAACCACCCAAACCTCACAGAAAGTAGCAGAACTGCACAGAAGAACATGCATCAAAGCCAAAATAGAGAGAGAAAATAAAGAAACAAGAAGCCACTAAGTCACAGTATTTCAATCACAGTGACTCAAAATCACTTAGACAGGTCCTGATTTGTGCTGGGCCAGATTTAGCCCTGAAGTTATTAACTTTTGGCCCCCAGTGGCGCTACCAAGCTTTATTGGGTCCATAGTATTGCCCTTAAAGTACAGAAATATTTTTCAGGTCGTAAAAGTAATGGTTGTTCACTGAAAGGGGAATTTCTCTGTTAAGATCCAGCTCTGCTTGGGTACATCATGTGCCCGCCGACTGTGAAAGTCTTTACATCTAGACGTACACAATTTACTATACAACTTGCCCTCTGTGAGGATGCTGGCTTCTATGGCAAACTACTGCTTGCATGTAAAATCCCCTCCCCGAACACAGAGCCCCACCTCACAATCTACCAGAGATCCAGCATAGTGTAACAGTTAGCTGAGGGCCAGGATCCACAGGGCCTGTAAGATGGAGCTCTTCTGCCAGGTCTTTGGTTGAGGACAAGGCACAGAAGATCTGTGGCCACAGTGAACATCCACCTGTATTAGGATTGTCTGAATGTTTCGCCCCTTGAGATGCTGGGGGAAGGAGAGGAGTGGGTGGGGTGGCACTTTAAAAAAAATATTGATTGTCATGTCACTGGAGCTGGTTGTTGGTATTATATGTATTGGGTTTTTAAACATTTTATTGTAATCCACCGCGAGATGCTGTGAGATAGTGGCAGGCAATGAATGAATGAATGAATGAATGAATGAATGAATGAATGAATGAATGAATGAATAGTTGGACTGAGATTTGGGAGAGCCAGGTTCAAATCCCTCCACCATGGAAGCTTGACCTTGGGTCAGGCCAAGACTATCAGCCTAACCTGCAACACAAGGTTATTACATAGACAAAATGGAGAAAGGGGGAATGATAAGCAATTCTGAGCCACTGCTGGGGAGAAAGGAGAGGTCCAAATGACATAAACAAAGATACTAGGTCTTCCCTATGGTTAATTGTAGATAGTAAGCTTCTAGAGGTTTTTGGCTTCTGAACATATATAAAGTATATACACCAGGCTTTCTTGATAGTCCTGGAAGAGTTTCTTGAATTGGTGGAAGTTAATTAATTTTAAATAAATGTTTAAAATTTGTTAAACATTTATCGGGTCATTTCAGCCCAGCCTCCTTTCCCAGAATGGCCAATGATGGGCCTGGAGGGGTGGGCCTGGAGGGGTGGGAAGGGGAGGGGCTCTGGGAGGCTGTGTCCACAGCTAAGCTTCCCAACCCTATTTTGCATGATCTCACCCCTTCTGGGGGTCCTCAAAGCCTGAGGGATGTTTCAGGGGTTTCTAAACAATAAAAAAGTTGAGAAAGCGTGATATACACGGATGGTGCTGTATACATTCAACTGGCCATCAGTGTACTTCTTGGACCACTGTCAAGAGAATACAGCCACTCCTGATGTAGTCTGCCCTCACAGCCTGCAAATGTTTTCCCTTTTCCCCACTCCCATATTTAAGAGGCTCTTCTCTTGATACTATGAAGAAAATAATCACTGAATGCGAGCAGAGGGATGCTACAATAATAACATGCCCTGTTGAATTCCCCCTCCGAATGCATATGTGCATAATACAAGGAGCTTTGCACTCGATCCCTAGCTGCCCCTGTTGTCTTTCCCACAAACGGCTGCTTGGACGTTTCTTCCACAGCCAAGGACTTTGCCAGAATCCTTTCAAGGAGAATGAATCAGTAAGAAGAGCCTCCATTTTGTGGATGGGTATAGAGGCAGCAGTGGCCCTGCGGTTGTTCTGCAGGCAGTCATGTCCAATTTGGTTTGTACATATGTTATGAATATTTATTTGGTCATTTAATTATATTGGAGTTGCAGGATCAATAGCAGAGAAAATTATTATGCTCCTAATGCGTGTGGTCGAAGCACTAAATAGCCATTACCTAATGAAGCTTTAAAGCTCTCCGTGGCTGAGAACACTTTTGATTTCCTTTGCACAATGCAATCCTGAAAGCCAAAGAGAGTCGCTAAAACTCACAGGGGAAACCAGCAGCATCCGGATGTTATTATTTCTACATTGGCTCTCCAAACCGAAATGCTTCTCAGTGGTTCAAAGCTAACATGCAATGAAAAAGGATTGGCTAAAAAATACCCTAAGAATCTGAGCGTCACCTTTAGCAATGCTGCATGTCAACATAATGTAAAACATGTATCCTTGGTCTTCAAACCGCTTGTGCAGGAAACCCTGTGGGGCAGTGGTCCCCAACCCCTGGTCCGGGGACCGGGACCGGTCCGTGGATCAGTTGGCACCGGGCCGCAACTCCTTGTCATCCTCCCCAGATGTTGCCTTGGGGGCTGCCTTGCCACTCTGCCGCTGGCTCACCTTTGGTGCTCTCCAGCGGCCGCCATGGCTGGGGCTCCCCCTCGGCATAGCACTGCGCAGCTGCTGCTGGGAGCATCCCCCAGCGGGCGGCAGGAAGCCAAGGATGCCGGCAGGAAAGCAAGTGGAGCAGGGGTTCAGGCAGTGGCAACATCCCTCGGCAAAAGACTACCCCCTCCCGGGCCTCAGTAAAATTGTCAAGTGTTGACCAGTCCCCAGTGATAAAAAGGTTGGGGACCTCTGCTGTGGGGAGTAGCAGCTTGTAGTCAGGATCCTATCCAAGGTGCTGATACTGAACGTTCTTAACCCAGACCAAGGACATTCAAGTCCAGCATCACCTTTGAGACCAACAGAGCTTGATTCAAGGGATGAGCTTTCGGGTACACACACGCTTCCTCAGATACAATGTCCCTGTCTCTTGAATAAAACTTTGTTGGTCTTAAAGGTTCCATTGGACTGTCAATTTGTCTAACTTGCCTGTTGTTATTTGAAGGGGAGGGGTGTTTCCCCAGTAGTATCAAAGGTTTTGGGAGGCAGCGTTCAACGGATCACTTTTCACGAACCAAGGTTGTCTCTGAAACGTGACAATGACTTTGCCAACCGAGAAAGAAAAATCTGTGTGATATTATCCTTTCCCTTGTAAGAATACCTACTCTGTACCAAGGTTTGGGTGCCTTAAGCAAACTTGCGTACAAATTCTAACTTTGTTACTGTCAGCGTAGACCCAAAGGGTTAAGTAGGAAGCACCTTTAAGACCAACAGAGTCTTAGTCAAGGTACAAATTTTTGCATGCACACGCACTTCTTCAGAAACACTGAAACTGAGGTTACCAGACTGAAAAGTCTGCATGCACACAAAAGCTTATACCTTGAATAAAACTGGGCTAAAATGTTGTCCTTCTGCTTCAGACCCACAAGGCTACCCACCTGAGTTCAACCCACAGCGGTCTTCATAACGCTGGTCTCCTGCCGTGGGAGTACTATGCGAATGAAACACTTTGCACCAACATAATGAGCTTCCAGATAAGTCAAGTCTAAATACTGAAGGCTGGCCAGAATGCTATTTTCTTTTTCTTTGTCAAGTTCTTGGTGCTTGTGTTCAAGATCTGACAGGAGTTTCCCTGTGTTAATGCACTCTTTCATGCACTATACCCATCCTGACAAGTCTAAGGTAATTTAATAAGCAGTAATGCACTAAAGTGGTTAAGTTAATGCAATAAGTACTATTCTTTATCAGGAGTGGGACTAGATTGCCTTGTTTTATATATATATATATAAAGATGTGAGGCTTCCCTTGGTCCCTTTGACCTCAGTCTCACCTACTCTGGCAGCAGCTCTTCAGCTTTGACAAACAGAGAAAAGCTTTTTGCTACCTGAGATCCTTTAACTGGAATTGCTGAGATCCTTTAACAGAAGTTACCAGGGACCTTCTGCATGCAACCCATTTGCTCTATCCTGGAGTCGTAGTCCCATAACCCTGGCTATGCTTTTTGTTATCCAGGTTCTTTAATCTGAACCACAGACTAATGTGAGGAAGGACATTCCTTGGATTTGAGAACCAATGAGGCTGGCTTGGGTGAGGCTGGGTTAGCAAGATCAATGCCCCCCCCCCTCAAGTCCTACTATAATATATAGCACACCCTTTTATTTGACTGCAGGAGGTAGGAGGGATCTTGTCATCTCAGTATATTTTAGATGTGTGTTGTTTTTTAGGATGGGGTTTTATGGATATTTTATATGTAACCCGCCTTGACTCCGAGGACAAAGGCAGGCTAGAAATTTAATTAATAAATAAAATAAATAGTTTACAAGGAGAATTAAAAAGAATATCCATCTCAGAGCAAATCTGTCGAATCATTCGTACTCAGAAGAATAAGACTATCCCCATGGCACTTGTGTGTCCCAGGTCCATTGAGCATTGACATCTGAAAATACTCTGCATTGAAATCATCCTTAGGGTTCGTAGAATTAACCACATGTGAAGAAGGGAAATAGGTTATACGCAGTACAAGCAAATGTATTTCAGTGAGTTTAGACTGGAGTATCTCTGCCCAGGACTGCACTGTAAATTACTTTTAAACTATCCCTTTTCATCAAAGGATATTGCAACATGCCTTCTGCTTCATCTACTGGATATCCAGGAGACCGCTTTACCACTTAAAAGTCCAGACACAACAACAGCTGTTGCTCTCATCACATAAGTAAAACCATTGTCTGAAATCCAAGCAAGCAGTCCAAGCCACAGGCAACTCCCCTTACACATGACACATCATCCCGCAGCAGGAGATATAAAGACGCATGCAAGGTTTCCCAGTCATGGTTCAGCAGTACCGTCCAATACCACAAAGGGCCCTCGTTGGTACCCCGGCATGGGGGATTTCAAAATGGCAGCTAGGGAGAGCCCTCCCATTCTGCGCCTTCCACTACCAGCTCCAAACAAAGAGGAAAGAAAAAAAATTCTATCCTGGCTGAGGTGCCTTTCATTTCAGTGGGGTTGTGGCAGGAAGGTGTGGCCAAGTGACATCACTTCCTGGTACCTTGAAGCCTGGAAAATATTTCAGTGGTACCTCCATGGCCAAAAGGCTGAAAAAGGCTGGAAGCATGCATGGAAGGCTCCTGGTCTAATGTCGCTGAGCTGACATATTGTAGAGATTCTGACATACTGGAAAATGGGTGACGGCACATTTGTGTCCCTCAAAGATGTCCCACACAGTGCTGCAGAAGGAAGACACAGTAGGAGTAACTAGCCATTGGGGGGGATTAATTAGCTGACAAGAGTACGGTATGTTTTCTCAATGCGCTGATGGAAAAGAATCGCATGGTATAAATACCACACTGATGTCAAATAATTACATATTTGTAGGTTCAGTGTTTGCTCCTCAGTGTGAACCGCTGCCTCTGGGTTGCGCTGAGCCAAGCCCGACTGATTTACAGCTGAAGTTGGCTGCCTGATTTTCTTCCCATTCATATGCATGAAGGAAGAGGCCGTTCTCGGTCCTCTGAGCTTTCTCCTCCATTGGCCTTCATTGTGAGCCTGACCTACCACCCAGATGCCCCATCAGAATTTGCAGCGCTAGCTTCCTCAAATGCCGGTTCCCCTCACGAGTGTCAGGAACGACACTTTGATCCCATACTGACTGCAAAACTGCTCAATAGATCATTATTAGTGCTTAGTGCAGGGGTAGTCAAACTGCAGTCCTCCAGATGTCCATGGACTACAATTCCCAGGAGCCCCTGCCAGCATTTGCTGGCAGGGGCTCCTGGGAATTGTAGTCCATGGACATCTGGAGGACCGCAGCTTGACTACCCCTGGCTTAGTGGAAATAACGCTGAATTCAAGCCAATCGGCATATGGTAAACAAAAACATTCCGTTCTGATGTACACAAATATCAGCTGAAGGAGTGGTGGGAGTATTCTGCCTTGCCTCTTGAAAACAGATTACAATGCAATCCTGAACTGAGTTACTCTCTTCTAAGTTCCTGGAAGTCCATGGGCTTGGAAGACTGTAACAGTTCTTTGGGACTGCACTGTAAGTTACCCAGAAGACGAGGCATCAAAGTCCTTTCATCTCCCAGTTCACTGGCAGTCTTCAAGCAAAGGTTGGATACACACTTTTCTTGGATGCTTTAGGATGCTTAGGGCTGATCCTGCGTTGAGCAGGGGGTTGGACTAGATGGCCTGTATGGCCCCTTCCAACTCTATGATTCTATGATTCTATGAACCAGGCAACAAAAACATGCTATGTGAAAATACTATCAAGTTCCATACATATGTAACAGTGTCTCCCTCTTCACAAATAATTTATCCTTGCATTTGACAAAGGAGAAAAGGAAGATACAGTATTGCAATGTGTGCATATTTCCACCGAACTCTACGAGTAACTATAGGGAATCATTGTTTGGTTGCTAGCGCATCCCTCAATTGGGGAGTTTTTAAAAATTCTAATACACGAGTGTAAAAATATCCAAAGTCTAATCTAGCAAGAGGAAGCTGCCGGTGAAAAACCCACCTACTATGAGCCCATGAGACTGCTCAGCATAGATAAAGGATCATCCTTCAGGTTCCTGCTAACTTCATTGCCAGGAGTCCATGGATGCATGTGTGACAGGAAACAGCTGCACCATGAACTTTGCCTTCCAGGCTTCTGTGTCATGAACCCCTGGTTCTGACCCGTAGTTTTCTTCCCCTTTTGATGTTTGGTTCTTCCTTTGTGCTCCTGGATCTCCCATGAAGCTGTGGCACCTTCCTGGGCCTGCTTGAAAGTGTCCCTCCCTTCCCCTCTTGCATTCCAAAGCTTCCTCCTGCTTATTGCCTCTCACAAGGATGGCCTTTCTGGGAGCTCAGACTAAATACCAGATGGCCGGATGGGCTGTTTTGGCACCTTGTAGATCAGAGGAGACTATATTGCCCATTCTGGTGTTCCCACCAAAAGCAATCCCTGTGCCCCCCTTTCCCCTTTGTTTGCATATAATCTAAGTAACCCCCTTCCCTAATGTCTGTCAAGATTCCTGTCTGTGAGCTGTTTATGAAGTGCTGATCTATGTCCTGATTCCCCAAATAAAGACTTCTACTTAAAGCTTCAGCCTGAAGCCCGAGAGAGATGTCTATTGTGTGAATCTACTGGGTCTCAAACGCTTGGTTCCTGACATTTGGCAACTCTTACTTCCACCCTTTACTTCTGGGGCTACTTCAGGGAGAAAATGCCTGGCGCCTTTAATAGAGTGTGTGTAAAATTAAGTTAACAGCACCCGGTAAATAACACATTAAGCCTCTATTACAGATATGGGGCATTTTTCTCCAGGACTGTTAGCAACCTCAGCAGGCAGTTTTGATTTCCATCTAATTCCATTTCATTACAGTGGCATTACAGACAAATTATTTAAAATTACTCTTGCTTTTAATGCAGTTTTATTGTTTTGTATTTAGATGGATTTATATTTTGTCATTGTTACGGCACGGAAATTTGTCATGATCTGTGGCCAGGGTCTTATTGGTAGAGAACAATATATTATTGTTAAAAAAAGAAGAATTAAATTATTCCAACATTAGTATTACCATACATACCTTAGGGAAGAGAAGAAATAACTTGCCACCCACGGCGTCTCATCGGAATACTTTCTAGTTTAAAGACCTGAAATCTTTAAATATTCTGTGAGTATCCACAACCGTGCACAGAGTTTGTGTTTTCTTTTTGTTTGTTTCTCTTCTGTAACTATGAATCATCTTAATTCCTCAATAAAACATGGGTGGATGGAATTCTTGTTTGCAGGACTGAAGGTGTGTTATTTCAGATCCTCATTAAAATGTTATTCCTTTATTTAAAAAACAAAACAAAACACAGAACAGAATGCCTTTGATGCAAATTAAGTTAGAATCATAGAATAATAGAGTCAGAAGGGACCTCCTGGGCCATCAACTCCAACCCCCTGCACTGGAGCAGCAAAATGTACAACTGCTTCCTACTTAGCCCTTTGGGTCTACGCTGACAGTAAAAAAAGCCAGATTTTGTTTGCAAGTTCTCTTAAGGCACCCAAACCTTGGTACAGAGTAGGTATTCTTACAAGGGAAAGGATAATAGCACACAGATTTTTCTTTCTCGGTTGGCAAGGTCATTGTCACATTTCAGAGACAACCTTGGTCCGTGAAAAGTGATTCATTGAACACTGCCTCACAAAACCCTTGATGCTAATGGGGAAACACCCCTCCCCTTCAAATAACAACAGATAAGTAAGACAAATTTAGAATCGAATGGCACCTTTAAGACCAACAGAGTTTTACTCAAGGTAGACAAGGTTTTATTCAAGAGACAGGGAGCGTGCTCTTATTCCCTTGAATAAAGCTTTGTTGGTCTTAAAGGTGATGCTGGACTTGAATGTCCTTGGTCTGGGTTAAGAACGTTCAGTATCAGCACCTTGGATAGGTCCCTGACTACAAGCTGCTACTCCCCACAGGTTTTCCCTGCACAAGCGGTTTGAAGACCAAGGATACATGTTTCACATTATGTTGACATGCGGCATTGCCAGAGGTGACTCTCAGTTTTGTTCTGCTGCTTCAAACCACCTCAGCTACCCACCTGAAACAGGTAAGTTAAGTCCTACAATGACTATGAGAAGAGTCTTACTAGGGCATACCAAAAGTCCTTCTCATCCAGGATCCTGTTTCCAATATTTGCTGGCCAGATGTCTAGATGAAGCATGTGAAACCCATAATCTCATCAGAAGTAACTGCCTCTGAAAGTAGAGGTTTCATTTAGCTATGCACCTATCCTCCATGAATTTGTATTTTTAAAAACGAGGTTTATGCAAATTGCCATTACTACATCTCCTGGAGGAACATTTATAACTATGCACTACAGCTGACATTTTGCTTTGTGTAAGCCCCATTAACAGCCTCTTGTTGAAAACTGGGTCAGAGGGTCCACTTCTAGCCCCAGAGATTAATTCCATATCCTGGCTATATTCATTTCTCCTAACAAGAAAAGGCAAAGCATCCTGCAGCATTTTAAGAAGCCACTAAGGCAGGGGGTCCCCAACATTTTTGTGACTGCAGGCACCCTTTGGAATTTAAGAGAGGTTGTAAGCACCACCATGGAAGGTAGTTCCAAAACCGAAATTACTTCCACAGGAGGGAGAGCCAAACAAAACACTTCTTTCCTCAAATCTCCTGGGAAGAAGGAAAGCCTGAAGGGGGAATGGATACACAAACTGGCTTAAGGATGGCTGGGTGCTTACCATGGGTACCAGGCTGGGAAAACCAGCATGAAGATATAACATTTCTGTGGGCTAGAATCTAATTTATCAACAAAGTGGTATCCAAAGTTCGCTAATATATATACACATGGAGTACAATGAAGAAATGGAGGGGGGGGGAGTTTTTGAAATCCTACTTTTCACTACCCAACAGACACTCTGTGGGGTAGGTGAGGCTGAGAGAGCTCTGAGAGAACTGCTCTGTGAGAACAGCTCTAACTAACTGAAGGTCATTCAGCCGGCTGCATTTGGAGGAATGAGGAATCAAACCCGGTTTTCCAGATTAGAGCCCACCACTCTTTAATCACAACACCACGCCAGGAAAGGTTTGTAAACCAGATGCTGAACCGGCCTTAAAATGCCATGGGTTATCAGTAGGCCTGTCACACTCCTGGGCACAGGCCAGAAGCTTCTGTGCCTCATTGGGCAAATTAACTCATGTAGCCCATGAAAACTAACATTTGTTAATCTTTAAAGAATTTCTCTTCCGAGAACTGCACCCCCCGTGAAGCAGAAAGGATTATATAAGTGCCACTTCATTCTAAAGCCTTGTGAGAAAGGTCACCGTTATCCATATTTTCTCAATGCAAGCAAGAATGAAAGGTAGGAACTTCCCCTGTGCTATGATGGTTGTCTTGGGATTCGATCTGAGGATGCCTGAGGACTCTGCAAAACGGGAGCTACATGAAAGCCACTGAGGCCAGCCTACAGGTGCAACCTGGTGAGGTGGGAGCCCTGAAGACGGGAGAGTAGAATGTACCACTGCAGCGTCCAGGGGGAGGATCACATTGATTTTTGAAAAAACACAGGCCGAATCTTGTCCAACTTACATTCCTTGTATCTAAAAAAATCTAACAGGGCAATTAAAATGCTATTTTCCCTGCAGTCTCGGGACTCTGCCACCTTCTTCTGCTGAACAGGTATAGACGCTGACGACATGACACCTGTGACCACAAGAAGACAAGCCCTTCTGGCACCTACAGCCACACAGATAAACCCAAACACGGCTAATTAGGATGCCAAAAAAGAGAGAGTACAAAATGGGGTAATTTAAGATGTCTGCTTTCCTTTAGGCCATTGTAACTGCCACATGGTTGGCTTTTAAGCGGAATACCCCGTAAGATAAAGGACAATGTAACACCCTCAGGACAACTTAGGTTACATAAAGATGAAAATTCCACTGAGACTTCAAGAAAGAATTCTTCTCCCTTAGATCTACTATGCCACTCGCCATGAGCCAGCACCACAACAAGAGAAGAAGAGTTGGGTTTTCGTACCCTGCTTTTCCTACCTGAAGGAGTCTCAAAATGTCTTACAATTGCCTACCTTTCCTCTCCCTACAACAGACACCCTGTGTGGTAGGTGAGGCTGAGAGAGCTCTGAGAGAACTGGGACTGGCCCAAGGTCACCCAGCTTGTGGCTGCTTGTGGACTCAGTTCTCCAGATTGAATGCTGCCACCATGCTGGCTCTTCACTGCTACACAAGCCTGCAAAAGCCTGTGGTCCACCAGGCTTGCATGTAATTCATGGCCGTGGCCTGCTGCAGCTCCAGAGATATCCTGCTTTTGCTAACTGCCAAGAGCTGCAAACATATCGGCCGGTGGGGCAAAAGGCATGGCCGTTGAGCTGTTTCTGGAAGTTCAAAAATTCTGCAAGAAGGTTTTTATAAACATCACAGAGGAGGAGACGGAAAGCCTGGCTGTGGGAAGAAAGGTCTGTGCACATCCTTTTCCTGCTTGCAAGGACCCTCCTCTTGTTCCAACCAAGTGGTGAAATGGGAAGGACACCAAAGCAACACGGGCTAGCCAGGTTTGCCTCAAGGGAAGCTTGGCAGCCTTTCTCTCCACCCCTGCACAGAAGGCTGCATAGATGCTTCTTTCTGTATGCACCAATCTTTTCACATACAAGATGTTTTTAAAGCTTTAAAAGCAGTGGAGAGAAAATGTGTTACTCTTCCAGGGCTCTCTCTAAAAATATCTTGCAACAAAATGGGGTTATGCTTCGGAGAGTTGGTTTTCCTAGACGAAATCCTCAAATGCCACGAATACACACACGCACACACAAAAATACCCCCAAAACAGTTTGATCACAGTGAGATAGTGTTGTAAAAGGCAATGCCTGGCGTACCAAGAAGCAGAGAAGAATAATCTACAAGTGGGCAGCAGGTAGATAGGATGGTGAGGTCAGCGCCTTCTTGGTTAGGGGTCATTCTCTGTCCATCTCCAGATTGCTACTCTCAGGGACATTTCCCTCTTTTTCTCAGAAGTGCTACACTCAGCCTTGCCCTCTCTCTCAGCCAGAGATGTAGCTAGGGCCCTATCGCTGTCTCTGCTCTTTCCTATCAAGTACGTTAATTCCTAAATAAGCCTTTAATCAGGTCGTGCACTGCTGCTGTGGTTAATTACTCTGCCAACAGAGAGGAGACCCCCCAAACCTCTCTGGCATGAGCAGTGCTCGTCCGCTGTGCTGTGGTCTCTCTTGAAAGCTGTCTGTGGCCTCAGCCTCCCTAAGCAGTTAATGCAAGCATTTCCTCGGCTTTTCTGATTCAGAGAAAGAAAGAGAGCAGCAAGACAGCCAGCCGAAGAGCCGCTGGCCTTATTAATACTGAATGCTAAGTGGGGAAGTTTCGTTGTAGCTGTATGGTTTTGAAGCAATTGCTTTGACAGAACCTCTGCGCCTTAAGTCCCTTTGGAAAAACAAAACAAAAAAACACCACCCCCAAACCACTCCGGATATTCTTCTCTGAGCTTGCGCATTATTCTACAGGATATGAAACCGTGCACGCCCAACTCCCAATATTTTGCTTTCTCCAAACTGCACAAATCAAACATTTTAAAACCAGTCATTCTTAAACATGTTTTTTGTAACCTGAATGATTTCATTAATGGTTCTGCATTCGTTTGACATAATAATTCGTATTGCAAATGCCTGGCCCTTTGTGCGTATGTTTTAAACGTTCTGGGTTGCTGCTTGTTTTAAAGCAGTCCTTCAAGCAAGAGACCATCCCTCTGCAAAAGACAGCCATGCGTGGAGATGTAGCCCGAAACCAGTTTTTTATGCACGGACAGAAAGATATTAAAGAGCTAATTAACAACCAGAAGGGTGGGGGATGAGGGCTCAGCCATTGACTGCTATCGTTCCCATTTTAAAATGCAGAGCTGTGTCTTTGCTCTGATAGATCATTTCTTTTTTGTCCCTTCATCGCAAATGGCACAAATTTATAATTGCAATAAGGGGTCTTGGAGGCAGAACACCTTTGGGGAATTACTGAGTGCATAAAACAGGAAGGAGAATGATTGATTTCATGCTCTGGAAGGGCAAAATCACCCGCCTGAAATGCACTGGAGAAATCAGATGCTTCGTATTGCTTTTTATGGGGCCTTGGATATTACGGAATATAATTATTCATTAGAATATAGTGGGCACAATCCTGCCCCCAAAAAGTAAGCACTCTCAAGGCCTGTTGCTTTCAGTAAGAGGGAGTGAAGCAAATGCTTAAATATCAGCCGGACGGTGCTTAGTTTATGGCTAGATTAGGCACAATCCCATAAAACCATACTTTTGGACACCTCATAATCCGATATGTAGAAGAAGAGCACAGATTCAAACCCAGCACACCAGATTAGAAGTCCGCACTCCTAACCACTACACCAAGCTGGCTCTACATATGTAGACATTGTCCCTAAGCTGGCCACAGCCCAGGTCTGGCTCAAGCTGATGCATTCAACCTGTGCCTAAGATGCCACGGTGGAAACAGACATCAATTAACGCAAAACAAACACACTCTCCAATCCATCCCCTTGGACATAGAAGGCTAGCATGCCAGGCATTAGGAAAGGCTGGAACTTTTCACCCCAATGTCTAGGTTCTACGCGCAGGGAGTCTTTTAGGTATTGAGAAACATTGAATCATGGAAACCCTTACCTTCACTCTTTGGTGTGCAAGGGGTAGGCCTACTTCTCATCGAAAAGAATTAAGTCGGGCATGAATACATTGTTCGATCTTGATAGTATCAGAGGGACTATTGCCTAACTTACACTTGAGGCTAGTTCTGAGCGGCACCCCTTCAGGCTGAAGGAGCATCCTAGACAGAATCAAAATGGAATGCCATAGTTTTTGAAGGGGGGTAAAGCAGGAAAGAAATCCTGCCGGAGGCTATACAGCTACATCGCTTTAACGTAACGGCCAAGGTATATTTGGCATGATACACCATGCCATGTTGACTCAGTTGCCTCCTCTGGCTATGATGGAGCACATGTCTGAGATTATGGAGGCTTAGTTTAGAGCCCAGCAGCAAGTTCCAGTGAGCCAAGAGAGGAAGAAAGCAGAGAAAATATGAAATAAATCCACTAGTTGGTATCACAATCACACCGCGGAAGAATATTCTGGAATCTCTGCTGCCCATCCGTCAACTCCAAGTTCCCTTCTCCTTCTATCTACTAAGGTCTACATCCGAGTCATCTAAGTGATGGGGACACACTTTCAAAAGAGTATGCTTTCCACTATCGCTAGGGGAAAGTGAGAAGAATGTGTGAGAACATAAATTAAAGATAAGCGGAAAATTACATCCCGTTGAGTCTTTACTTTTTAATGTGTGGCTGGGAGATGTCTTCTTCCGTTTATTTCCCTTTGTTGTCGTTGCTATTAATTAAAATGTGCCTAAGAGCTTCTATCTCTTCCTGAGCCATTGGCTTTAGCTTTAAAATAGCCCGCTCTCTTAAGGCACCGTTTGCACCAAAAAGGGGGACGACGATATCAGTCGAGCCAAACAAACTGCATTTCCTGCCAGTATCATTTCTTCTGCTTGAGATCAATGAGATATAGTTAAAAGCCACCTTGGGCCACCATACAGGGAACTTTTAAGAACATCTAAGATCTATGGGCGATCTCATGGAAATAAAAGGGGTGTTTAAAGTGTTTAAATGGGTGGAACTCTCATTCGCTGTTCTATTGAACAACATTCAGTCCAGGCTGTCTCCAACTCGCTTTTCTTTATGGTCAAATAAGTTGGGGTTAAATAAATTAAGCTGCCATATACTGAATCAGACTGGAGGGAGAACTGTCCTCTCCAAGGTGGATCTTGGACCATCAAGGCCAGTACGGTCTACTGAGATTAGCAGCAATTCTCCAGGCCTCCAGGCAGAGGCCTTTCAATTCACCTGATACCTGATTCTTTTAACCAGAAACGCTGGTGACTGAACCTGGGACCTTCAGCATACTCTTCCACTGAGCCATAGACCCAGCTCTTGTGGACATGGTAAGTTATGCTTTGGGGAAATCACATCAGGCTCTTTTATCTGAATTTTGAGTAGATGTAGCAGACACCAGGAGATCTGAATCCACAAAAGGAGGACAGAAGGGAAGGGACAGGCGGTATGCTGTCACTATATAGCAGTGTAATATAGGATAATGCCCCCCACCCCAAGAAAATTGTCATAGAATAGCAGAACATTGGTCCATGCTGGACTGATAAATTGGTCAAACTGCAAGCCAAGCTACATGACAGAGGAATGTGCATACGATATAGTACAAAGTGGACTTCTTTCAATACCAACAATGTCCTTACTTTCTTTTCGGGGTTTTTGGTTGTTATGTTTCTTGTTTTGTTTTTGGTAATTTGATGATGAAATTAGTTACCGCACATCACATTGGTCTGGCTCACCGCAAAAGGTACCTTGTTCCAGATTTAATGTAAGAAAAAGGCTTGTTACATTTGAAAGTGCCTCGAGAAATAAAGAGAGATACAACCCAAAACATTCCTGTGGAGCAACAACCCCACCCCCTCCCCCTAGATAGAGACGAAGCATAGCTAGGCTGGTCAATGTTGACAGCTCTGGAAGGCTTAGGGTAGCTAATACTGCAGAGAGAGAAGGAGAGAAATTAAAAGGAGGGAGCCGCATCGGATAGCAGGGAGGTCAGTCTTTGCTTACTTGGCTTTAGCAGGGGCGGGGAGGCAAATGTGTCAAAAAGGGGAGAGAGAACAGTTTCGTAAATAGGAGAACATGATGGTCTTTGGGGAGAAAAGGAAGAAGTGGGCACAGCATCTAACCCAAGAAACCTCAAAAAAAGGGTCATCTCGCTCTTCATTCATAGCAAACAGGGCAAAAAGTCACTTCCCCCCGCCCAGTGCCACTGAACCCCAAAAACATTTCCAGAATCAGTCTCTTCCTTTCTATTGTCACCCCCATCCCCATGCAGTTTTTCATTCCCCACCCCCTTTCATTCTTGGCAATGGATAATTTTTTTTTTTAAAAATGGTCCTTTAAATACCATGACAATTAAGTATAATCCCCAACACAGAAGAGTGGGGGAACAGATATGCTGTTTTTATACATATTCGAGATCTTTTATGTATGTACATCACAACTGTTACTGCCCGCACCATTTCTGTTAGTGCAGATGACTTTGTATTTGGTAGCAACTGTGCAGCTTTTCTTTTTCTCGTCTTCTCTTAAAAGAAACAAACGGGGGGGAAAAATCACGTAAATGAAGAGATGCATCCTTCCCTTTGCAAAAGTCAAGAAGAAACGCAATGGAATTTGTCATGCGCTTGAATTCTGGGTGGCTTGTTCTTTTGTTATCAATCATAGTAATAATAATAATAATAATAATATTCTTCATCATCTTCTTCGGGATTATAATAATCACTCAAATATGTACAAACACCAAACAAGTGTCTTTTGGTGAGGTCTCCACACACACACAAATAATAAAATCAAGGGAATCAAGACAATACCACTGTTTGCAAGAGCCCTGGAGCATCTGTGTCCAAATAAGATCTTGCAGGATGGGGGTTCTGAGGTTCCAGGGCAGAAGTACACTGGATATTAGACTCTTGGCTGGTTCTTCCAAGGCCGGGCGATCCTCTCCCCTGGGGTATTTCACAAGGATCGCCTGGCTCCTTGCTGGCGGTGCTGCAGTGGTCCCGTTCGTATTCCTCCTGAGCCCTTTGCATTTTCCGCTTCTTCATCTTCCTCTTGTGGACGTGGAAAGTGATGAGAGAGAGCAGGATGAGGCAAAAGATGAGGGTGACCAGGACAATTAGCACGACGGTGGAGGAGAAAGCCTGGAAGAGCTGCCCCACTTGCGTGATGCAGGTGCTGCTAGCGTTGGAAGGGCCAGAGGTCCTGTTCAGGAGGCAAGGAGGCAGGGAGAGCCTCAACTCCTTGGAAAGCTTGGCACTCATTGAGGAAGCTGGTTGTTTTTGCTTCAAAGGGGGGAAGAAACCAAGGAGGACCGTCTTCCTTTCGCTGCGGAACGCGCGGAACTGGGACGGCGGCCGTGGCAATTACGATGGAGGGGGGGTGGGTGGGATGCCTCACCTTCGCGCAATCCTTCGCGCTCCCTCCCTCCCTCGGTTTTTTCCAAGAGGAAATGAAGATCCAGCCTGCAAAAGGGAGGAATGAGGGTACCACAGCTTCAATGGTTTTAAAAGGACACAAGGCACAGCCCCAAAGCTGCCCGCTCAGCTTTTTCACCCGTCTCCCCCCCTCCCTCCCTCCCTCCCTCCCCATCCCCTGCCCACCGCCTAGCCACCCCTTTATCCCCAACCTAGTCAAATGCACATTGTTCTCTATACCGGGGATCGGGGGAATAGTCTGTACCGGGAACAATGAGATGGAGACAAAGCGAGGGACCCTGCGAGCCTAGGCAGAGTGGCTCCCGTCTCAACCCATCGACTCCGCTGCTGTCAGCCGCAATTCAGCTCTGCCTAGGATCGTCTCGGGGCGGTGGGAGGAGGCGGAAAGGCACGGCAGTACCCTGGAGGGAGGAAGCCCGCAGCCCGCCCGCTCCAGCTCCAGCTCCCCCCCGGGAAAAGGGCTGGTGGTTCCCGGTGGGCAGCCGTGGCTCGGCGAAGCGGACTCCAGCCGAGGCGGCGGCGCCTTCCGGGGAAAGGGAGCGGGTGGCCGCGGGCAGCCTGGGCAGCCTGGGCAGCCTTGGCACCCCCGCCGGCTGGAATTACTCAGCAGCCTCAGTCGCGCCGAAGCGCCGTCCGTGCCCGAGTTCCAGCGCCGGACAAAGTTTGGACTCCTGCGCTTTGCCCACCGCGGCCACCACTCGGGGATCCCCCGGCGCCCCACCCCGGGGACCCTGCGCGGCTGCGGGGCGAGGGCGAGGGCGGGCGCGGCTGCCCCCCGGAGGCGAGGCAACCCTGGGCGGAGAAACACCCCCCCTTCCCCTCCCTCCCTGCTTCTCGGCCCCCGCCCCTTACCTGGGCTGCCGCTGACCGGGGGGCCGAGGGAGCGCCCAGCTGCCGCGCTCGCACAGGCTGCGGAAAGCGCTGCTGACTGGAGCGGGCTGAGCCGGAGCCGGAGCCGCCGCCGCCGCCGCCGCTTCGGGGAGCTGAGCGCGCAGCCTATAGCCGGCCCGGGCGGTGACGTCACGGAGCTCGTCCCCCTGCCGGCCGGCCGCCTTGGCCGCCCCTCGCTCCAGCCCGCCGCGCTTGGTGGGCTTTCTCCCACTCCCCCTGTCGGCCAAAGGAGGTCCCCGCGGCCCCCTCACGCCGAACGGCCTCCCACTGGGCGGCACACCCCCCGCCAAGCGCCTCCCGCCCTCCGCCCCGCCCCGCCCGCCCCCCTCTCTTCTTCGCGGAATCCCTCCTCAGACCTCCTTGCTGCATCCCCCAAAACAGTCCCCCTCAGCGGCGACAACCCCATTCAGGAAGGCTGTTCCCTGCCTTGTCAGAATCACAGTCTCAAGGGCTGGGAGAGACCCCAGAAGGCCGTCCAGGCCAGCCCCCTCCCCAACCTTCTTGGGGGCTTAGAAATCTCAGGTGCTCATCCCATCTCCTCCTAAACACTTCCCTCCTCAAAACGCTACCAGGCTCTGAGGCAGCATAATCAGTCCATGGACAGCCCTCACTGTCCAACCATGCTTTCTAACTTAATTGGGACCTCCGTCCTGGTCGCTAAAGCTGCACTAAACAAGTTGACCCCCTTCAACATATCTACCTTTTACGTACTTAACCACAGCTATGGTATCTCCCCTCGCTCTCCTCTGCCATACCAGGCTAAAAATTCTGTCTGAGGAGAAATCTCCACTTATTCCACTATCCCTACCTCAGCTGAAGAAGCCTAATGGTTTGATTCCCACATCGATTAGGGAAAAACGCACAAATAAAACCATCGCTTTCTGCCATCTCTACCTATTCCCCCAAATCACATCAACGGAAACAAGCCGAACACTTCCATTCTTTCATCCACTAACAAACCCCACTGAGATATGGGATCTCTACTTATCCCCCAACCACGTCAGGCAAAATTTCCACTTGCTCCGCAGTCTCCACCCAATTCCTTATCACGTCGATCAAATAAGCCTAACATTTCAATGCAGTCATCCATAACAATCTCTTTGATTCATGCCACCCCTACGCTTTCCCATATCATCTCAATCAAAAAGCCTCAAACACCCTTCGGTATAAAGCGCTACTCACTTTATTAAGTTGGAGGTGTTATTTGTCCATCTTCTCCCCAAGTGGCTTACAAAACTGGAAAGAAACATGTCTAAAAAAATAAAACCACTTACATTAAATGACAAATATAATTAAAATCCTAAACAGCAAAGTAAAAATAAATAAATAAGGCTGCTTCTATGGCTTAAGGGGGTGGCAGGTTACAGTGGATGAGTGAGGGTTGTGAGGGTCCTGCATAGTGCAGGGGGTTGGACTAGATGACCTATGAGGTCCCTTCCAACTCTGTTTTTCCATGTTTCTATGATTCTATGAAATAATATGGTAATTTACGAAAATGTAGTTCTAAGGATAAGACCATGGCTGAGAATTACTACTTTCTCAGCATTACAGTATGTATGTGTATGAGGAGAACTCCTGGACAGGTGGAAGTGCCAGTTATAGCTAGTAAATACACCTACAGCTTAACATACTATGTGCTGGGTTAATTGCTACAGGGAGGACACTCCATAGCCAATGTACTACCCCTGAAAAGTTTCCAATTGCCTCCCACCTTACTGTATTATCCATCCCCCAATTCATGCTCACTTAAACTTGAAAACCCACATAAGAGTCCAAAATTTCACTTCTAAAATGGAGTGTACCAGTCAGGGACTACTTTGTGTGAACAAACTGAGGTGCTACCCCATTTAGGGCAACATTAAAGGCAACAAATATTTGTTTGGCTTTTTAAAATGCCAGTTGCCAGTTTTTAAAGGCCTGGTGCCTAGATGGAGTCAAGAAACTATGTCCAGTGGACTGTTGGGTTAAGATGGAGGAGCTGCACTGGAAAGAAAATGTGTGAGAAATCCTTCTGCACTGTTATGCTCTTTTTTAAAGTCTCTTCAGCCACCCAGTTTCCATCAGCTTAAACCATTTGGGCAGGAAGCACATATAACTGAAAGGGCAAACTCTGGAGCCCTAGGACATATATCTGCACAGTTACACACAAATCCAGCTTTATTGATTTAATTCTGGTTTTCACATTTTAAAAATCTAGTAACTTGTCAACCTCACTTCCACTTTCTCCCTTCCTAAAACAGCTATACGGACTGATAACCCTAATACATGCTTGTGTCCATATACACTTTTTGCTTTCCCTAAACTCTTTCCCTAAACTCTTGCCACCTCTTTATAAACATCAGAATCATAATAACTTCATTGTCCACTGACACTGTAATACATGCTTCCTTTGTTCTGCTACCTTTAAGCTTACAAAATGATTTCATTGTGTGTAGAGCACTGATTAATCAATTAATGCCCTAACTGAACTCATTTCTCATGTCGGCAGTTTCCAAAAGATCATTCACAATGAATAGAGAGATCTAGGCCAAAATCACAAATACATTTTCAAGTGCTTTAATTATCACTTGGGAATGGGATACTTCAGCTAATGCACATTATCACCACTCACAAGTTATTCTTTTCCTAATTTAAACATAATAATGCCTCAGTACAGCTAGCACAGAAAAATGTACCTGGTGCCATATATAAGGCCTTGCAACTAAGCTTGGATTTATTTATAGCCTTTTTAAAATTTTGCATTACTCTAAAAGGGACTCAATGCCAGTTACAACATTATGTAAACAAAAACATTTAAGAACCAACAAAATCACAACTCTGAAATACATCCTCTTCTAATATATCAGTCTGAACAAATCATTGCTTTAAGAGCATTTTCTAAATACCCCTACCTTGCATAGAACTACAACACTAACAGCACAAGGGCCTTGTTGACATCTTCACGAAGGCCATCCCATAATAGTGACATCACAATAGAAAACAATCTCGCACAGGGTCCCCAACATGCACATCCATGGGCAACTTGGTGGTCTCTAACTCTAACACCTTTCCTGAGGTCCACCAAATGGGTGGAGCCAGGTGTGTCTCTCCTAACTATCAGGGCTTCTGATTGGGTACTAGAGAACTGATTATGCAGATTAAAATAATGTTTTAGATGCTTCTGCTCCCACAGTGTTGGTTTTATTCTGTCTCTCACTCCTCTTTTCCAGTGTATTTTTAAAAATTACTCCTCTTGTCCAATATTTAGGCTTCCTCTGTATGTATGTTTTCTGGCTCCATCACCCATGGCAGAGCTTAACTTGCACCTGGGTCTATGGCAACTTCTATGGCAGCTGTCTCCTCTGAATTCCTTTGTTGAACTTGCAGTGTTTTCCTTGTATTGATACACACTCTTCCCATTCCTCCCCCGCAGGGCACAAAAGAGTATATGGACTTTGCCTTTTTTGTCTCCTATCTTCTTTTTCACCTTCTTCAGTGACTACTCTTGCATGGGGTTACTGAAGTCTCTTCTTTTTCCCTCTACCTCTGATGTGTGTTACATGCAGCTGTTGATTTACAGGAATAAAAGAGCTTCCAAGGCACTTTAAACCCAGAGCCACTCATAGCTATTGAAGTAGAATCCATTGCTAAAGGGACAAAAACTGAAGGCACAGTTTTCTAACTTGAAAATGACCAAAAAGACTCATTCATAACAGGCAGATAGGGTAAAATGTAACCACCACTACCCCAAAGCCAAACATCATCGGAAAGCTATTCCAAAATGTCCCCAGTTCTGGGGGGAAACATAGTGGGTGGATGACTAAATATGCATTTCAGACTGAACACTCCTGTTTACAGACAAATTGAAGGTCACAAGGAAATGGTAAATTCTCCTTTCTGTATGGAACTTGATTGATTTAAAACCTTGAGACATGTATTTATAAAACTGAATTTCTGACTTTCACTCATAGCAAGAAAAACCTTCAGGGACAAACTGTAGAAGTGATGTATGAATAGCCCCCTGATTTTATTTTTAGATGGAAAAGCAGGTGTAGGAGGGCTTCCCCTTTTACTAGACAATGGATAGAAACTTTCTCCTCCTGTTGAAGTTTCCCCTCTCCTTTCCAAGCTGTTTTTCTGCTCCTTGCAAGGGAAAAATAAAGAGCCTGTCTATACAGATGCTCTGTCCATTGCTGGTAACGATGCAACAGGAAACCATTGGGAGGGTGTGGGTTAAAGAGCAATTTAACCAACTCTTCTATTCCCAATCCATCCCGTGATGCTCCTTTTAGTGTTCAAGAAAAGTTGAGCGATCGTTAATGATGTTCCATCTAGTATGGCCTCTTAAAGTACTTTAACTGCACAAGTAAAATCAGTTGCCGCTCTTAAGTCTGGGCTCAGAACTGTTTACGATTCTAGGTGCAAAATCTGAGCACATCATATGTACAATTAAACAGTTTGCTTACATGCTGAACAATGCATCATCATCTCAGGAAAGAGATTGATGTCATCATTTGTCAATCTGCCTCGCTATTTGCTGAATGTCAATGACCCTGGGACTGATTTGCATCCTCTCTAGGGGTTTAGCATCATTTGTTAAAAAGTAACTTTACGTGTCTGCAGAGGCAATTGCTCATCTAGGTGAAACCAAATTGGGTTTTGAACGGTCTGCAAATCAAGAGCTCCCACACAGAGTTACTTTGGGATGCGAAATTTAGGATAAAAGGTTGTCAAAAGTATGAGTAGTTGGTAGGCATTCTGACTCTAATCATACAGGGTGCAGAAAAGAAGCCTCCGTAAAATCTCCAGTTATAATGGTAAAGTGTCTGCCCCCTGTATGGATCGTGAAAGCCACTGAAGTAGGCCACCCACAGCCAAAACGAAGGTTTCCGTATTCTTGGGGAACACTCTGAACATGCAGATAAATACAACTCTGTAATAGAACCAAAAGGAAAAGGTGAGTCCTTGCAGTCCCCCACCTTATATGTATCTTTATCCCTTTCTTTATTCCTAGGGGCTTTTTGCACACCTTCAAAATAGCACAATGGTTGCCAATTGAAAACGCTACTGATTTGCTGTTATGCACAACGTCGTTGACAATTTGCCACACACCTGAAACCAATCCGCAAAAAGCGCTTCCTTGTAGCACTTTCAGGGAAATCCCCAAAAGTGGATTCACCCTCCGGAAAGCGATACACTCCTGCAACCAATCTGCAACACTAGCGAAAAAGACCTGTGCGTTAACATTGTTGCGGTTTCTACAAAGTCCCTCCCCCTGGCTCTCTTCTCTGATCTTCCGGCGAAGCGATCGCCATTTTTTTTTTCTCCGAGCGAGCGGGGATAAACGCACCAGCGAGCCTCTTTCAGTTTAGAGGCTTCCCCGGCTTCAGTCCCTCCCCTTCAGTCACTAAGCACAAAGAACAGAGAAGCCCGTTTGCTGATGTATTTTCCCTTTATTTTTTACACATTCATTCAGCCGAAAATCGGGCCCGTGAGAGGGGGGGGGGATTTTTTTTTTCACTCGGAGGGAGCGTGGCAACGATCAAACGACAGCTCAAACACACTAGGCAGCTGGATGGGTCTCTCCGTTGCAACGAATTAACACAGATTCGTTGCAATGGGTCTGTTTTTTTTTTAAAAAAACCTTTCTTAAAGGGAAAGGGGCTGTTTGGGAGCATGCTAACGGCTGCCCATTGGCTGCTTGACGGCCAGGGGCGGGACGAGCTTGGCAATAGCGTTTCCTTTCTAGCGATTTTTGCCGAGACCAGAAGCCTGTGGGAAACGCTACAAAACGCAACTGGATTCCACTACAAAGGCAGGTATGCATAACGACGAATTCCATTATTTTAAATGGCGATTTTTCATTCAGTGACCAATTTGCTACAAAGATCCCGGTGCGTAAAGCCCCCCAGTTTTAGAACAATGTTGTTGGGAGAGAAGACACTTGGGGCGGTCTGCCCCATCCAGGGTTATTCCAGGGCCCTTCCTAATTTGTGTTCATTTTAAAAACCAAAAACTACAACAACAGAACGCTGCTTGCATTCTAAGCTCAGTTCCCTCTTGAGCAGGGTCCTTTCCCACTGCAGTGTTAGCCCTGCTCTGGAGTGCATTCCTGCAGCACTGGGCTCTCATGCAAGGCTGGTGTCTTTCAATGAATTGAAAAGTGTCCGGAGCTAGAAGAACATAGTCCAATGATTACCAGAGGCATAGGTACTCTTTTGGTGTAGTAGTTAAGAGTGGCAGCTTCTAATCTGGCGAACCGGATTTGATTCTCTGCTCCTCCACATGCAGCCAGCTGGGTGACCTTGGGCTCTTCACAGTCTTGATAATTCTGTTCTCGCAGAGCAGTCCTGTCAGAACTCTCTCTGCCCCACTTACCTCACAGGGTGTCTGCTGTGGGGAGAGGAAGTAAGCCGCTTTGAGACTCCTCCGGGCAGTGAAGAGTGGGGTATAAAAATTAACTCTTCTATTCTGCAATGGAAAAAAAAGGAGTGCAAGAGCATTCTTGTACTTCGTCTTACAATGATAAAAGAGGAAAATGCAGGCAAAAATATCACCCAGTTGTTCAGTGTTTTTAGGCAATTGATAAATTATGTATGTAAACCACCGTGAGCCTGTCTCAGGAGGGCAGTTTAGAAACCTAATATAATAAATAAATAAAATGATTCAATTTTTGCTGGGATGATTAACAAATAATTAGCATTATTTAAAAACTATATGTTTGTATTTAACTATGTTACTTTTTTAAAGGGTCCGCATGCAGATGGAGTTTATTCAGTATATATCACACAGTATGTCACATACAAGAGCCTCTTGTGGTGCAGAATGGTAAGGTAGCAGACATGCAGTCTGAAACTCAGCCCATGAGGCTGGGAGTACGATCCCAGCAGCCAGCTCAAGGTTGACTCAGCCTTCCATCCTTCTGAGGTTGGTAAAATGAGTACCCAGCTTGCTGGGGGGTAAACGGGGGGGTAAACGGTAGACTGGGGAAGGCACTGGCAAACCACCCCATATTGAGTCTGCCATGAAAACTCTAGAGGGCATCACCCCAAGGGTCAGACATGACTCGGTGCTTGCACAGGGGATACCTTTACCTTTACCTATGTCACATACATGGCTATCCTTTCAGCTAGATTTTAGGGGTGGGGTGGGGCTTAATGCAATGAGTCCCTGACTGATTAGAGACCATACCCCTGAGACTAAGGCTGTGGACCTGGAGAAGCTGAGAGGATGATTGTGGAGAGAAAGGACTGCTGATGGAAGACAGGGAGATTACAGAATAATTGAATGAATTATTTTATCAGTTTTCTTTGCAGAAAATGTGTGACAGGCTGTTCCCTATGCTGGAGCCACTGTTTTCAGAAGAGCTGTCAGAAGAACTGTGTCAATAATGGGGTATTAGAGAAGAAATTCTGGCTAATGGACAAATTAGAATCATGGTTCAGTTATGTCTTGGTAGATACGTTTTGTTTACTTCTGTGTTTTGTACTTTTGTACTTCCACAGTCTTCTTAATTACCATAGCTCTGGGGTCATGGTTAGGTTGTAAAAATGATTTACATTTCAATCAGAGTTTGCCCACTTTTGAATAAATTGAAATTTATTCTGGACTGTGATCGTTTGGCAGCTATTCCTTGGGACTACAATTCTACTTACTAAATTATGGCCCCTGTTGCCTTTTCATTGTCACAGGTCTTTTGGCCTTGCATAATCCTCATCGCCCAGTCAAGTGTCTTTAAGGATGTGCCACAGCCCTGTCTCTCTTTCCAAATCAGGAAGTTGCCTTCTGTGAGCCTGCCTTGTACGTAAGTCTGCTGAATGCTGCAGGCCACCATTGTTCTTCTTGTCTTTTTTCCTTTCACGGCTGAAGTATCTCATGACCCTAGCAGTGCAATGCAAAAATTATCTCTGAACCAACAAACAGGAGTCCCAGGCATTGGGATAAAACTGAAGTCAGACTTTATTGAAGAAAAATTAGTGACATTTGGATTCTTACAGGGTATGTGGAAGTACCTACCTGCTCCAGAGCTCCTGTTCTTTTTGCCTCCTTCCTTCATCCTGGCCTGAAGGCTTCTCCCACTTCCTCCCAACTCCCTCCCTGCTGCCTCTCTCTCACACACAGACATACTTATATGCATGCACACATAGACGCCTTCCTCCTCCCCACTTCCCCCTCCCTTCTCCCCTCTTACACCAGGAGGGCCGTGAGAGGGAATGGGGGCACTGACTGGAATCACATGGTGCTGAGTGCCACTTGCACCACCACCAACACCAGCCAGCAGCATCTGCAGTCCTTCACCACCTCAGCTGCCCACCCTACAGCTGCCTCCTTTGGGCTTCTGCCACCACTACCACCACTGCCAGCCTCATGGCCTCTGCCACGGCTTCCACTGCAGCCTCCACTGGTGCCACTGTGGCCTCCACCAGCACTATGTCCTCTGCCACCACTATTGGCTGCCTCCCTACCAGCCACCTCCCTGCCTCTTCCGGCATGCCCGAGGGAGCAGGACATATGTACATCATGTCTGTGACAATTTCTGTTTCCCCAAGTGCACCAGAAGATGTGTTCCACAACAAAAAGCAGGAAGCATTTAAAAGTAGGTCACAGGCAGGCAATCATTGTTGAAGACAATATTGCCTGGAAAAACCAGAGTAGTTAGACCTTCATACCATACGCCTCCCAAATCAGCATATTTTGGTCGTGAAATTCTTTCCCACATTCAATCTGTTTGATCAGTAACAGTGTGAAAACAAGTGACAGAGTATCTGGGCACTCTGTTTTTTTATGAATATATTTTTATATGTTTCTACCCTACTTGTCTCCCAAATATTGACCCACAGTGAGTCATATCATCTTGTTCCCTTCCTCCACGTTATCCTGACAAAAACAACCTTGTGACATGGGTGAGTGACTGGCCCAAGGTGATTTTCCAGGGCCAAATGGGGAGTCGGATCTGAGTCTTCCAGTTCTTAGATTATTACTGTAACCGCTACACCAGTGTTCCCCAACCTTTTTATCACCGGGAACTGCTCAACACTCGACAATTTTACTGAGGCCCGGGGAGGGGGTGTATTCTGAGCTCCTGCTCCACTTGCTTTCCCACCGGTTCCCCTGACCTTCCACCACCCGCTGGGGGGCACTGCCAGCAGCCATGGTGGCTGCTGGAGACTGCCAAAGGTGAGCCGGCGGCAGAGTGTCAGGGCCATGAGGTCCCTTCCAACTCTATTATTCTATGATTCTAGGGCAGTCCCCAAGGCAGCAGCCAGGGAGGAGGATGAGGAGGAGCTGCGGCCCGGTACCAACTGATCTACGGACCGGTCCCGGTCCCCGGACCGGGGGGTGGGGACCGCTGCACTACACCACAGGTGTTTTCTCTCAAGCCTGCAAAACAGCCTTTCTACTGTTGAAAATCCCCTGAAGCATTCTTCAGGCTTTGAGAAACCCTGAAAGATCATGCAGAATATGGTTAGGAAGCATAACTGTGCACATGCCTCTCCCCTTCTTACCCTCTCCAGGCTCCTCACTGGCCATTTTGGGAGGGGGTTGTGGATTGACATATATACTGGTCAGGGATGTCAAAAGCCACCAATCCCAATTTCGGGAAAGGTGGGCTACAGACCATCCTTATCACCACCTCCAGCACCATTATCTTTATGCTCCAATCAGCTGATTTGGCACACTTGTTTCTATAAGACAACAGGACTATATACTGGTCAGGGATGTCAAAAGCCACCAATCCCAATTTCGGGAAAAGAGATGACACAGACACCTTTTGAAATCTAAACTGCTACTGGAATCTATAGTGCTGCCTCTGGTTAAAGGGAGGTTTCTCTCAAAATAACAATACATTCTAGCAAGATAATGTACTCTTAATAACCTTTTAGAGTTTCTTAACGGATTGCAGTACTTGAGCAATTTCAAGGAAGCCGGATCTTTTTTGCTAGAGGGGGTAGTTTTGCACTCGTGCCAGTGTTGCATTAGTCAAACTAAGGCTTGTCAGTGCTACATCTTCAGCCAAGTTATTTCTCTTTGCTTCTTTGCCGTTGCTTAGAATTTGGATAACACACAAAATACACTTACACCCAAATGCATCACTGCTTTTATTTTATCCTGAGCTGCACAGATGTTGCAGCGTAATGATCCATAATGTGAATCAGATTTTGTTAACTGCCCTTCATCTGTTTTTCATAATGCACTTGGAGTGCAGCTCTGAGATAATTCTGTATATCATTCACTCTGACATTTGGAATCAGTAAATACTTGTTTAGGTCATATTCTGTGCTTGGATACGCATGTGGAGCCCTCATTACCTTCAGCAGAAGCATTGTGCATGGAGAGTAAAAGACATTTTGGCCAATGATTGTCTCTGCAGCTGTACAGCAGAATTTTACTATGGGAAGAGGACATTAAAGCTCTTTCGTAAAGGCATGTGCCAGCCAATACTCTACTTCCAAAATGCACACAGTAAATTCCTCAAAGTTAGGACAAATCATAGAATCATAGAGCTGGAAGGGGCCATACAGGCCATCCAATCCAACCCCCTGCTCAATGCAAGATCAGCCTAAACCAGGGGTAGTCAACCTGTGGTCTTCCAGATGTCCATGGTCTACAATTCCCATGAGCCCCTGCCAGCAAATGTCGTCCTTAGACACCTGGAGGACCACAGGTTGACTACCCCTCCCCTAAACAATATGGGCTATTGATGATTTTTTCCCCCTTGGTACGCAATTATTGTAATTCTGAAATCTCAACGCTCTTTCCTCATTTGTTTTCTGCCCTTTGTCTTTGCGCTCTCTGATCCACATAAAATTAAAAGTTAGGATTTTTTGTTAAGAACATAGCTGCTGTTCACTTTCTTTTTTTTAAAGCATCGTTTTCACCAGATGTCACTGCTGTTTTCACCTGCCTCCCAACTTAAATGGCTGCTTTAGGCAAGTGTGTGAAGCGTCAAGAGACGGAGACCAAATGTCACTAGAAAGACCAGCAGGCCTTACTACTACAGGTGCCTGGGGCAGTATCTTCTGTGCATACTAAACCCTCAGCTAGGAATAGCCAGTTCAGAAGACAGATGCCTCTTCCTCCTACAGCAGCCTCTGGAACTGCTGAGGTACAAAGCAGAGTTGCATTTAGCCGCCTTCTCATCATTGCTACTACTGAGCCAGGATTGCCAGCGCTTGAAAATCCTGCTGCACAGTCAGACTGTGAAGGGAAACGCCTTCGCTTTCATACGCATGCTCACCCCGCTCTGTTGCCAATCTCCCTTTTACAGCATTTTTTTTGCAATTATTTATTCTTCAGGGCCAATGTGCAAAGCGCTACTCTTCGTTTCATCTCTTTTTGTAGCCTCCTGTACTATACTGTCTTCATCACCCATTCTTAAAAAAAAAAAAATCCCTGATGTGAAACTACGGCTGGAAATGTTTGGCACTTATAGGAGAAAGCTTTATGTTTCTGAAAATGCTCTTGGCTCTGTTTTGCCGCTGGAATGCTAATGAGTGACAGTTTTCTCTCCAGCTTTTCCAGCATGAATTTTAATGTGTCATATTTAAAAAGTGAGCTTTGACTAATAATAATTTTTAAAACCCACTTCCTTTTATATCCTGAGCTAGAAGCTTCTACATAAATGAAGATCAGTGGTCTGACTTGGAATGCCCAGGCAAGCCTGATCTTGTCAGATCTCAGAACTCCAGGGGAACTGATCTTGTTCATCTGGAGATCAGGTACACTGTAATAGCAGGAGATCCCCCAGGTGCCAGCTGGGGACTGGCAAACCTAGTTGTTACCCTGGCATAGTGCTGTAAACCCAGTGAATGTTGCCTGTTTTGATTACTTAGAGGAGCAACCAAGATAGTCAACTGGTAGGATCCCAAACACAACACACTACTGACAACAGGACAGCCACAGAGGTGTAGTAACTGGGGTGCTAAATCATGTTTGGGAGGGGTTTGGATCCCACTAGGGCTCCCAGCCTCTAGGTGATAGCTGGAGATGTCCCACGATTTCTACTGATCTCCAGCTGAGGGAGATCAGGTCACCTGGAGGTCATGGCCACTTTGGAAGGTGGACTCTATGGTCCTATACCCCATTAAAGTCTCTCCCCTCCCCAAACCCCACCCTCCTCAGGCTCCACACCCCAAATCTCCAGGTATTTCCCAACATTATGCTGGCAACCCCAGCTCCTTCTCAGCCTCCCCTCCTTCACAATGTTCTGCAAGGATAAGTCTAATGAATGAAACCCTGAGCTTTTTAAAGGAAGGTGAGATGCAAATGTGTTTTAGTAATAATGATGATTTGCTTGGCTTTAAACCAGGAGCTCCATAACTGAGCACAGTCTTATACTAATAATAAAACTACATATGCATAAATGGATTCAAGATTTCACACTTTTTCCTAATTTGATAGCTTTGTTCAAATCCTACTGAAAACAAAACAATGCATTTGATCTCTTCGGTAAAATGGCGTCTCTGAGATTTTTATTCAACGCACTGTTATTTGTCAGCCTGATATAATAAAGACTTTCAAGCTTAAGAGTTATTCTTGTGTCCCCTTGTCTTGTCAGGACAGACTCAGAAAAGCAAGTCTATATCATGAAGACGTTTGGCAATTCTATACATTGGGAATAAATCTCAAATCCGATGGAAGGATGATATGGGGCCTGGGAACCAAGCCCTATGAGGAAAGGCTGAGGGACTTGGGAGAAGACAAGGCTGAGAGGGGATATGACTGCTCTATTTTAGTTGAAACGTTGTCACTTGGACGAGGGCAGGGACAGATTCCTGCTGGCAGCAAAAGATTGGACCCACAGTAATAGGTTTAAACTATGTGCAGAATGGTACCAACTAGATATTAGGAGGGGGAATTTCACTATGCAGCATGATTGCCTAAGGAGGTGGTGAGTCTTCAGGAAGCCCTCACTGGCAGTGTTCAGGCATCAACTGGACAGATACCTATCCTGGATGCTTTAGACTGATCCTCCATTGAGAAGGAGATTGGACTAGATGGCCTGAATGGCCCCTTCCAACTCTATGATTCTAAGTATTTCTTCACATGGCATGAAAATAATGTATAGAACAAACTGCCAGAAAACGTGGTCAGGACCACTGTCTTAGATGGTTTTAGGACAACCCTCTAGTAGTTGTTATGTTTCTGGCACTCCTAGTACATGAAGCAGGAGATGACACAATGTGGGATTGTCTCAGTATAAGTGATCAATCACCATTTTGTCCTAATCAGTCAAAGAATATCCCATCCGTGAGACACCATGGTCCAGCAGTTGGTGAGAGCAGCCCTCACACACAGGCTGTTGGGAACTCAAGGCCATGCTAATTAGAGAGAGCTGGGGTTTTTTAATGCCCTGCTTTTCACTACCTGAAGGAGTCCCAAAATAGCTTTTCCTCCTTCTCCCCACAACAGACCCCTGTGTGAAGTAGGTGGGGTGGAAAGAGCTCTGAGAGAACCATTCTGTGAGAACACCTGTGTGACTAGCCCATGATCACCCGGCTTGGCTGCATGTGGAGAAGTGGGGAATTAGACCCGGCTCTTCAGATTAGTAGCTGCCACTCTTAACCACTACATCACACTGGTTCATTCACTGATTATAGCTGGAAGGGTTGGGAGGGGGAAAGTTTCACTTGTCTTCCAGAAACCTCTCTTGGTATATTGTCCAGGTTCGTTGTGGCAGACCTTTGCGATACGTTTCCTATAAACAGAGACTATCCTGATAGGTCTTACTTTTTGTACTTTTTACCTTTTCCTTCAGTATCTATGTCAGAAGAAGAAGAAGAAGAAGAAGAAGAAGAAGAAGAAGAAGAAGAAGAAGAAGAAGAAGAGTTGGTTCTCATATGCCGCTTTTTTGGTTCTTATACACCAATGAGTCTCAAAGCGGCTTACAGTAGCCTTCCCTTTCCTCTCCCCACAACAGACACCCTGTGAGGTGGGTGAGGCTGAGGGAGCCCTGATATCACTGCTCAGTCAGAACAGCTTTATCAGTGCTGTGGCGAGCCCAAGGTCACCCAGCTGGCTGCATGTGGGGGAGTGCAGAATCAAACCCAGCTCATCAGATTAGAAGTTTGCACTTCTAACCACTACACCAAACTGACTCTCTGCTTTATCTTACCATGGCATCTACTTTGGATTGTGCTTCTTGATTTGAACCAGAGCTGCCGGAGCTGCAAGAACTTGTCATCGATGCTGTAAGAACCTTCAGTTAATGTATTTAGGACGTTGGCACTGTTGTTACCTCCCAAAGAAGCTTAAGATCAAGACAGCAGAATCTCTCAAGATCCTTGGCCCAAGGATGTCAACCTGGCCTCGCCTAGGGCCAAGGCCTTTTCGGCCTTGGTGGAACACTCTACTTGGAGAGATCAGGGCCATGTAAGACTTGGGACAGTTCTGCAGGGCCTATAAAACAAAGGGGGAGGGGAAGTGGTTGGATGGCTGCTGGTAGCCGGGAGAGACAGGGGAACGGGATGGTATGGATGCTGCTCTTTCCATTCCTGCTCCATGCGCTGCCACTCACATGGATTGAGCACGATGTCTTTGCACATCTCCAAGTAAAAACCCAAACAAAGCAAACAGGTGCCCATTCCAAGAAACTGTCGTCTCCCTCAGTATTTTCTGAAATTATATTAAAAATGAAAAAAATCATACAGCTGACATAAACAAATATTAAAAAATCACACCAAGATTGTAAACGAACTGTAAAAAGTGATAAATTGAACCTTTTCATGAACTACTAACAACTGGCAGCTGGCTCATCATTCATCGGTGCTTTCTCAAGGTGCCAGAATCTTCAAACTTAAGCTGGAGTAATAGTAAATAGCCTAATGCCTCTATAACAGGGGTAGTTAACCTGTGGTCCTCCAGATGTCCATGGACTACAACTCCCACAAGCCCCTGCTAGCGTTTGCTGACAGGGGCTTGTGGGAATTGTAGTCCATGGACATCTGGAGAATCACAGATTGACTACCCCTGCTCTATAAGACTCTATATATATGGTTAGAAAGCTTTCAATATTTATCCATCCATGCCTTAGAAATTCAATCAGGAAAAACCTCCAGCCAGAAAATGCTCCTAGCACAATTTTTTTTTTTGAGACATTAGATTCTTTGAGTGATCTCCTTTTTTCTTTGTTTGGCTTTGTTCTGTTGTGAGGTACTCTTTTCTTCCTGGTTTTGGTTTTGTTTCAAGTAAAAACTCATTAATTTAATCTCACAATTGCCTCTTCTCCCCCATTCACAGTAGAGACTGTTCTCGCAAAGATACATGGGAGCCAATGCTTTCAGATTAGATCTCAGGGATAACATGAAGGATGCATTGAGCAGCAAACCAACTAGTTTACATTGCTATAACAACCAATTAGTGTGCATGTTTGTTTAGGAAACGTACAGACTGCAAAATAACAAACAGTTTCAATTAATGATGTAAGCCGTCTCTCTCTTTTGGGGTTCTTCAGTTTAACCATGACTTAAACCAGTCCGCAAACCTGCCCACCCTCCCCCTGAAAAAGCCTTAAAAGGCTCTTGTTAAACCTCCCTCTATGACAGATCAAACTGAAACGCTGCCTAATGAGAATACCAACAGGAAGATAGGTTATTGCGGTTGGTTTGCCTTGTAATAAAAGACACCGAAAAAGTTGTAACGTTTCTTTTTTCGAAGGCTGGAGATCGAGCCGATGAGAATTCAGGCAGATAATTAAAGAAGGATGAATTAAAGATCAACTTGAGAAGTGCAAGGATTGCAGAAAGCAATATTTTGAATTGTAGCCTCATTAGTACAGATAGGAAGCTAATGAGAGGGGTTTGTTTGATTGACAATATTCCTTCAAGTTTGTCATATCTCTAGTGGCTCTTTGTAGATTCACCAGCAGACAGCCAAGAAAAACTACCTGGGAAATGTGATGCCTTTCATAATCATCCTTATTGCCATCATCTGCTCATTTGTGTGTGTGTGTGTGTGTGTGTGTTTTAAGTAGCATCAAAATCTTGGCAATGAGGACTTGTGGAGCCAACAGAAAGCCCTTAGTAGTTTTTCACAGGCATATGAAATTCAGAGGGCATTTCCGCACATGTTAACTGTAGTGAAATGCTTACCTAATGTAGTCATATTCCGTCCCCTCCATATGACATCGCCAACATCCAGTGTCTGGGCAGTAACCAGCTGGCTATATCCTCCCTTTTAAAGTGCTAGTGGGGAAATCACATAAAGTGATTCCCCAACCTATTTAGCGTGAGCTACAGGGGAGCAACCAGCAGGCAACCAGCAGAGGGAAGGTATGGAGGCTCAGACACACTAAAGGCACCTGTCTCATCCCGCCCTCGCACCTGCCTCCCTCTCCTTGTTTCCGGGGAGAGGAATATCTTTTTTAAAAGGTCTAACATACTGGAGCAACAAATAGACGGACAAGCGTGCAGGCGATGCCAGAAATAAATCCCCCCCAAAAAAGTTGTAACAGAAAGCATGCCTCTCTAAAGTTTCCTCCCTCTCAAAATCAGGAACAAGATTAATTTTTAAAAGTTATATGCATATGGGCATTTAAACAGAGAACTATGAATTTAAAAACATTAGCAGGCATCACTGGACCTTTAAAACATGGGGATTGGCTGCCTGGATTGATTGACAGGCGGGAGAGAGTCGGATGTAAAGTGCATTGCTCTCTTCTGCCATTTCTAGCAGCGCTTGTAGAAGGTGAGAAGCATGAAAAGGCGGCTGACAAAAGTGACACAGCAAAAAGGTGAGAAGGGACTTGGAGGCGCGATAATGTTTAGTGCAACGCCATTCAGCTGGTGTAACACTATTTTTTCTGATGTGCAGAAATGGTCAGAATCCCCAGGCTATCTGCCATGATTTTAATTCTGTTTCACTGAATCAATTCTGTTGCCTGTTTGACCTGTTTTGCCCTGATGTAACACAAATGCTTTGGTTTGACACCCCAGGTTTATTTCCGGCCACTAAGTTTCACAACTCCCTATCCTCCTCATACATTCATTCCCCTCTCTTTGGTTGGTATCCCCTAGTTCCCAGACCTGTAGTTATAACAGCCAAATGGTTATCTCTGTTTTGACTTCTTTGAACTGTGCCTGATTCGAATTCCTATGGGAGGGGGGACAAACCCCTATATTGCTTGTTGCATGCTTGATGCTTCAGTCCTGACTTTGTCTTCATGGTAGGTACCTTCATTCTCTTTAAATAAACTTTCATTTCTATGAGGTTACTTACTTAAAAATTGAAGTTCTCACAGAAATGCCAAGACAGTCTGCACTTACAGGTAAGATGGTGGGGAATTTTCTTCCCATTAGTCTTCCTTTGTACAAGAACTGGCCTTTGTAGTTCTACTACATCTTATTTTTCCCCCCTTAGAAGTTTTCTTTGTTGTTGCAGCTAACCCTGATCAGAAGGCAAGAAGAGCTCACGGTAACTGAAAAGAAAGAAAGAAGCGGGTGTTTGTGTGTGTTGCTAGGCTAAGAAATGGCATCTTTCCACTCAGCGGTAAGAAAGAAGCCTCCTCCAAAGTCAGGAAACTTCCTTCAGTGGAAGAGCCTCTTCCTATGGACACTGCTTGTAATGGGCGTTAGAGATGTGGTCTCAGAGACCACACTTCCTCAGATACAATGTAATCAGATCAAACTTATAGGTAGAGTGTGAGAGTAAATTAACATACCTTGTGTTTGTAATGTTTAAGATATAGCTTCCAGTGAATATTGATTTTGCCTTCTCAACCTGTGGTCCTCCAGATGTCCATGGTCCCATTGTCAGACCCACCAGCAGTGCTTTCAAGCTTTGAATTGCCTACTTTACTCCACCATATCAGAAGATCTCCACGTTGATACTCAGTGCTGCAACATTGCTCCAAAAGAAGACAGACTTCTGAACCCGTCCATACCTAAATGCACCCCCGTCCCATACAAGATTGGGGATTTTATTTTGCTCTGCCTTCAGCATTAAAAACAATAGGATTGTTTCTAAAATCCTATTGCTCTCTTTTGTTTGTGAGCCAAGCATTATAGCACAAAGCAAAATACCCTAGTGAGGTTTATAAGCCATTTGAAAATGACACTTTGTTTAATAATGGGAGCGCTGCCACAGAGAGCAAAAAGCATTCAGATTTTTCTGAAAGGAACAAAACAATTAAAAAAGGCTGCTTTGGCTGAGAACATAAGCAGATAAAATTATAATACTGTCAAAAAAGGCTACAGACCATAGCATGCCATCACACTTGAGAAATAGGCTAGCAATATGGTGAAAGGCAAATAAAAGCTCTTTATTCAGTGTAATCAAGGGTTTTTAATTTTAAAAATCATATGAATGGATTTGGTCCAAAATAAATAGTCAGTCATACTTGTGTGCAAACATCTGATTAGTGCACACAAATAGCCATTATCTATTAGCCCAATGGGAGGAAAAAATACCCACGATTCCGAGAATTACGTCAGCAATTACAAATTCTTTTTGAAAAGCTTACATTTGCTCAGATCATTTGTCAAGCCCAGCAGTTCAGAGCCTTTTTCCCCCTTACTTTTTCCCCTGAGAAATAAAAAGAGGGTATATATTTCACATAATGAGAGCTAAAGCTTTTCAAACTATGACACAGAAGGGTGCCAGCATCAGTAGTTTATGGCTTAGTAATGATTAGCTCTCTGGGAAGCAGGGAAGGCTCAGTTCAAACTAGGGTGATATTGGTGGGAGCCTGTGTAAAAACAAAACTGGCAAATACAACTGGGCCATAGAACCATAGAGTTGGAAGGAGCCACACAGGCCTTCTAGGCCAACCCTCTGTTCAATGTAGGCTCAGCCTAAAGCATCCATTAAGCCACTGCTTGATGATCACCAATGAGGGGGAGCTCACCACCTTCTAGGCATTCCTATTCCATTCATTTATTTTTTATTTGTTGCTGCTTTGCTGCCACGTTGTATAGCAACTGCCTTTGGGTGACCCTGTAAGGTTTTTAAAGCAAGAGGCATCCAAAGGTGGTTTTTGCCAGTGGTTTTCTCTGCATAGCAACCCTGATATTCCTTGGTGGTCTTCCATTCAAACACTGCCCAGGGTTAAGCCAACTTATGGGGACCCAAAGCAGCTTACAAGATTGTTCTCCACTTCACCTTGGCAACCACTGTCCTGTGAGGTAGGTAAGGCTGACGTTCAAGGAATGATTCAAGGAAACCTGGCAACTTTCCATGGCAGAGTGGAATTCAAACCAGGGTCTCCAAAACCCTAATCCAGCACTTTGCACCATGCTGTTTCTCCATCATCTGCCCTTCTCACCAACTGTCTCCATTTAGCAAGCATAGATCCCTGGTTCCTGAATTGTCCTAAATTGTCCTGATGATATGGGAAGGTTCATACAGAGTAAAATGGCCCTGGAAGTTCCGCTCTGCTGTCAAAGTCCACTACAAGTAAGGCAGTTTTCCATAACCTCTGAAAAATGGGACAGACTGAGAACCCTCTTGATAGAGTTGCCAACCTCCAGGTGAAGCCTGAAGATCTCCCAGAATTAAAACTGATCTAGAGATGACAACAATCAGTTCCCCTGACAAAAATGGCTGATTTGGAGGGTGGATGTTGAAGTCTATCCCTTCCTTAAATTCTACCTTTCCCAGGATACCTCCACACACACACACACACACACACACACACACACAGACACACAATCTACAGGAGTTTCTTTACTTGGCGTTGGCAACACCTGACCACTTTGGGCTACAGCTGAGAAGGACCAAGAATAGGCTATGGGGATTTGCAAGGGATGACAAAGCCAGGCATTAAGAACAAGCCAAGGCTATATCTTCAGTTATTGTTTTAAAAATAATATTCTAGGAAGACTTTTTAAAAAAATAGGAGACTCATTTTGTAGCACTGCCCTTGAGCTGTTTTCTTGATTATTTGGACTCATTTTGTTTCCCTGAAGACATAAACACACAGAAAGCTATGCCCTCAAGGTCTCCAACGATGGTTTCCTCAACCAGTCTAACACCCCACATCATAATTTCTTGTGTTGTTATTGATAAGTGTTGACTTCATGCTACGAGTCACTGGTGACCTCTCTTTTAGCACCTGTTTGCATTCCTGCCTCTTTCAACCTCTGTCCTCTGAGCTCTGCAACATATAACTTATTTGATGTGCAAGTCTCCTATGAGATGGCCAGGCCAGGAAGTGGTTCTCAGATGGCTGAAGGGCAAAGAATCAAACAGTAAGTCTTCTTAATAGTGCATCGGCAAATGTGTCACAAGATAATGAACAGTTCTTTAAAAAAGAAAAGAAAATCCCTTGTGGGTAACATCTGAGAGCAAGGAAAGACAGTCGACAAAACTCAAGGCCACTTTGGGGTGACCCTGAAAGAGGTCAATTCACAGAGCGCATTTCAATCAGCATTAGGCAGCTCTGGAGATGGCAGAGAGTCAAGATTCAGAGTCCACAGAGATGTGAAAAGTTGCCCCTGATGTCATCTTAGCATCGTAAAAGAGAAACACCAAGACCGTTTTCATGCCGGAAATTAGCCTCTGTCTTACTGGGCGTCCAGTGGTGGGGCAAATTCCCAGTTCCAGTTTACTTCGGCGGTGAGTTGTGGCCATCCGAGGTGTGGCCCAACTCAGGAGCTCCATTTCCCCATGGCAAGGAAACACAGATATATCCACAGTAAACAGTAAACGTCCAAGTCATGGCAATCAACACGACTCTGACCATTTCTGCATTAGGAGACATACCTTCTTTTAGCCTCACTTGGGATTTCCTTTGGATGCTGCAAGTCAGCTCTACCATTTCCACATTTGGGCTTTCCTCACCTTATTTCCTAGGCTGAAATTTGCAACATATTTTCTGTACTGAGTCCAACTGAGGCAGCCTCCCATCATGCTTTGCTTCCTTCCCCTTTTCCAAAAGTGTGTTTTTTGCAAAATGTTGCCTACTTGCACCTTTGTTTTTGTTGTGCCCCCTAATCCCACCATTTTGCATCCTTGATCGCCTCTCCTCCTTCCCCCCAAAGTGTCCTGAATGTATTTTTTTTAAGCCCTGAATTATAATGATATAACATTATATGCTGTGCTGGACTGAAAGACTGTTTTTTTAAAAAAAAAATTAGAAGTGTTGTAACGCGATAACCACATTTTTTTTAAGGCAGATATTTTGGAACAGAGGGAGGGAAGGACGGAAGGAGGGAAGGGGAAGAAAGAAGAGGGGAGGGAGGGCAATGATGAGGAAGGGAGCATGCCCAAACAACTCCAAATGGCAGGTGCGGGGAAAACCCAATTGCACACATTTAGGCAGCCCCAAATTAGACCCTATTAGACTCTGCTTGAAAAGGTGAAAACCATTTTTCTACTGATTTACTGTGGGACAAGTAAGGGAACAATGCAGGGCTGTACCTGATTTTAGTGTGGAAACAGATTAAAAAGTCGATCTTTTCCAAATGCAGAAACAGTCACAGTTAAAACAAGAGGTGGGAAGAATGGCATCCAAATTGAATGAATGAATGAATGAATGAATGAGACAAACTCCAAGGGACTGTCAGTTTTGAGTGGGCTGAGAATTAGCTTAGACAATAAGGAAGCCGGATTCCCTTCACATGTTGTCAGACATAAAACTGGTCTCTGCTAAGGATAGTAAGTCCCTTTGCATTTGCTTCTTAGTTACATTCACACATCCCATTCTCACATAGTTTATGGACACATCCTAATTTTTTAATATGAGGAGGCTGGTAAATTGTGTTTCTTGGAAGAGGGTTTCTCAGAGCTCCCCTACAATTTGGGCTGCGGGTTGTTATAGAGATCGCCCCTGGAGACCTGCTCACATGCTCCTCGGTCTCTGGCTCTTGATTCTCAGAGCTCATTAGTATTTTCCAAACCATATTGTAAGACGGCTAACGGTACACTGTGAGAAATCAATCGATTAATAAATCACTCCAGTCAGCTTATAGCAGCCAACCTACAGAAGTTCATCTGGCCTCAACCAAAGCCAGGGTCCTGCCCCCCCCCCCCCCCGGGTTGAATGAATTCCTGGAAGAGCTGCAGGCTCTACAGGAACTATCTCAGTTTCACAGAGCCTGAAAAACAGAGTTTTTTGGGTTGGGGTCAGTGAATGGCAGAAAGTGACACCATCATATGGGTCCTCCCTATAGTAACCCATCCCCTGAACAGGAAATGATGATGATGATGATGTTATCCGTTCTATAGGAAATAGGCAATTCTATAGGAAAGTCTTTGCCATGCGTACCTGTCTCTGACTGCTTCTTTTAGTTTTGATCATGTCGAGCCAGCGGATCCTTTGGCAACCACGTTACCTTTTGCCGCTGACCATGCCGAGCATTAATGATTTTTGTAATGAGTTTTATCGCATGATGTGTCCAAAGTAAGTGAGCTTTAACTGTAACATCTTCCCTTCTAATGACATAGTTGGTTTGCTCCTCTCTAAAACTATCCTGTTGGTAACTTTGGCTGTCCATGGTATTCGCAGCATTCGTCTCCAACACCATAATTCGAAAACATCTATTCTCCTCCTGTCTTCCTTCTTCAGGGCCCAGCTTTCGCATCCAGAACATGAAATAGGGAAGCAGAAACTAAGGCCCACAACTGGAGCAATTGTGGAATATTTTAACTGTTTTTAACTGGTTTTCTAATTGTAATTTTTAAAAAACAACATAGAATTTGCCCATTGTCTCTCTGAATGAGTCACTGCTCCATCTGATCAGCCGCAAACGAGCGATGCCACTGTTTCTGTGCATCAAGTATGGATTACATTATGCTGTTGTTCCTGATACTGAAACTCAGTGGCATGATCTGCCCTCCAGCGAGGCTGACTGATGCATATCTGCATGAGTTCTGTCCTAGGGTTTCCTCCTGCAAATCTGGATCCATGCACAGACCAGTGACAAATGCTGAAACTCGGAGGATGGGTTTCCCTTAGGGCAGATCATCCTTATTCTTGTTTAAGTAAATATTTTCATGCCCACAAGTGAACAGTGGTACTCCTATAATTCAGGAAAAGAAAAGTGACCCTCAAGGCACCAACAGACATGGTGGAGATGGATTCCCACCTGTCTGTAAAAGGTAAATTGCATGCTGAATCTATGATTCAGATCAGGGCAGCATGGAAAGTGGGAACTACACCCTTCAAGGCCCACTCAGTTTCTGTAAATAAGACCAGATTTTCTGTGCTATGATCAGTTTTAAAAGAGGGGAGAGACATACCCACGTGTATATACAGTTTACTTCTTATCGATTACTCTTTCTCTTGGTCATAGAGAGCTTTAAGCTGCCTGCACATTTCTGAGGGCTTTTATTCATGCTGAATTCATGTCCAACCATCCGCATACACTGGGTTTTACAGCTGAACGCTTGCTGTCTAAACTAACAGTGCTGGAATTTAGACATCTAAACTCGACTCCTTTCCGGGGGATCTGCCTAGCACAGAAGGAATTCTGTGGGATTTTAAAGACAAGATCCTTTTAGCCAAACATTTGCTGCTGGGTTCCCTTTCGGACTTGGGCAACAGCTCACTTGTTTTCCTGTGGATGGACAAGGAGAAGAAGAACAACCTGGACCTTTCTCTCTGTTAGATCCATCGCTACAGATTAAGACAATGTGCCTTTTAAAAATGAAAACTTAAATAACTGCAAGGTAATCATTTCTTCAAAGAGCCTCTTGTGGCTCAGAGTGGTTAGGCAGCAGACATGCAGTCTGAAAGCTTTGCCCATGAGGCTGGGAGTTCAATCCCAGCAGCCGGCTCAAGGTTGACTCAGCCTTCCATCCTTCCGAGGTTGGTAAAATGAGTACCCAGATTGCTGGGGGGTAAACAGTAATGACTGGGGAAGGCACTGGCAAACCACCCTGTATTGCGTCTGTTATGAAAACGCTAGAGGGCGTCACCCCAAGGGTCAGACATGACTCGGTGCTTGCACAGGGGATACCTTTACCTTTAATCATTTCTTCAAGCACTCTCCTTGCTCCCTGGCTATCCTGTTGGGGTACAGGGACCTTCTTTGCTCCTGCTGATTTCAAGGAAGGGCTTTGGCCCTGCCTGGTGGGGGGGGGATAGGAGGGATTGGCCATTTTACTCAACTGCAAAGGTCCCCGTGGGCCACTGTCAACCAGAGCAGGAAGAGTCAATCCCCAGGAGCTTTGCCACGGCTGCAGTGGCCTTTTTCAACATTTTCACCACACAGGAACCCCTGGACTATGCTTCAGGCTTTGAGGAACCCCTTTTGAGCAGTGAGCGGGGAAATGAGATGCGGGAGTCAGCCAAACCCATCAACCGGTCATTTCCCATTTCCCCTGTGAAGAAAGAAACTAGGCCTGTAAAGCAACAGGGGCAGTGAGCACCAGTGATGTTAGTGACGTCACTGAAACATCCGGGAAAGGCCATGCAGCCCCTGGGGAGGTCTTGCAGGACCCTGGTTGGGAATCCCTCGCTGCAGAGCTCACTTGGTTTGGCCCTTTCTGCAGAAACAAGCAGTCAGCATCCACACACAGTTGGCTGCAGAAACACAAGGGTAGGCAAATGGGTGAGCTGATTCCTCTTGTCAGTGCTGCTAGCCGGGTCTGAGCTACAGCCCCTCTTAGGCCCGCAAGGTACATTCATTGTGGTCAGTTTCAGCGTGGTCTGATCCGAAGCCTCTGTCTTCTTCCAGCTGGAAGCCCCTCCTCTGACCCCCTCCATTTGAGTTTGCTCAGTCTAGCCGCCTTGTCCATTCCAAGCACGTATCTCCTCCCCCCCTTGCAACAGCTGATCCATCGTCCCAGTAGGAGGCCCTGCACAGGAGAACCATCTGTGCCTCTCCCTGCTGTTCCCCGAGGACCGCTAAAGGGCAACCTGGGAGACGGCACACCATCCCACAGTCCCCACTTGCAATGTACGATTCTGGTTAGTGGCATGTACTGAATTTGTACCTAACACCGGAGCGCCGTTGCCAACTGTATCCATCTGGACCGCAGAATCCTGTTTGTCTTCTTTGGCTTTTCACAACTCTGGGAGTGCTGCATAAAATTCTTGACATATCTAAAAATATTAATATTTTGAGAGGAGGGTGTTATGTAACTAATGAAATACATTTATGGCCGTTCGCTTGCCGGGCTGCAGAGAAGAGAGCTCCACTGTGCCGCTAAAATATTTGAGAATTGGTGCTCACCTAATTAATTATAGGCCCAATCGAGAATCCCCCTTGAATCCTAGAGATCCATCATGTATAGACACAACCACAGGGAGAAACTGTCTCCTCCCAGTGCAATCAATGGGGGCGTAAAAGCACTTCATGCTATTCGGGTTGTGACCTTGCTCTTCCATTATGCAGAATGCAGAAATGCCTCGGTTTGTCGCAGACCCAGTTGGACAGAGGCAACGGACCTTGGAATTGGCAGCGGACTGGTTTGAGCCATTCGGATGTGAGCCGTATCACTCCTTGTGAGACCTTTTGGAATTCTGAAATGAGCCGGTGGGCACTAGGACAACACAGCTGCCGTGGGAGAAGGGTTGGAACGGTCACAAACTGGTGCCATGAAGGCCAGATCCAGTGTGTGGGGGGGGAAATGTTGAGATGGAAAGGTCTCACAATTCAGGCATCCTCCTATGCTATGGGCCAGTAGAGGTGCGGAGAAATTTTAAGCATGGCAGACAGGAAGAAAAAGGGGTGAAGAGCTGGGGCTTTGGTATAGTGGTTAGGAGTGCGGACTTCTAATCTGGCGAGCCAGTCCGATTCTGCACTCCTCCACATGCAACCAGCTGGGTGACCTTGGGCTCGCCACGGCATTGATAAAGCTGTTCTGACCGAGCAGTAATATTTGGGCTCTCTCAGTCTCACCCACCCCACAGGGTGTCTGTTGTGGGGAGAGGAAAGGGAAGGCGACTCTAAGCCGCTTTGAGGCTCCTTCAGGTAGAGAAAAGCGGCATATAAGAACCTCCTCCTCCTCCTCTGTTCCCCGCCTGTCACTGCCTGAAGGAGTCTCTAAACAGCTTGCTGTCACCTCCCCTTCCTCTCCCCACAACAGATTCCCTGTGAGGTTGGTGAGGCTGAGAGAGCTCTGAGGGAACTGGAACTGGGCCAAGGTCACCCAGTTGGCTGCATGTAGAGGAAGAGCAGTGCCTCACGCTGGTTGGGAAGGAGGAGGAACCAGCCTCAGAGTTGCATTCTGAGGACAAATGAGGAAATGACATTTAGCAGAACAGAAAGAAGAGTCGTGTCCATAACTTCCTGTAACTGGCTCTCCTCTTTTCCTGCTCCCCTTAGGAGTTGACTTCTCTTGGGCACCTGACGTTGAGTCCTTCTGAGGCATCTCTTGCTCCTGTGAGGTACAGGAAATTCAGGATTAGTTCTTCGCTTTGAGCAGCAAGTGTAGATGAAAAAGAGAAAGTCCAGCCAGGTAGTTAAGCTAATCTGCTTTGTCTGGAGACACTCTAAACATTAATCAATTTATCACACTGTAAGCTTTCCTGAGCCGGAACCTAATTTGTCAGGTGGGTGAAGAAGAGCTGGACGGGGGCCGGCTGATATAGCCGTGTTTGAGGCTTCGTGCTCAGCCGACTCCTGTCTGCCTGTTTCGGTGCTTCGTCAAAAAAGCTCTGAGGCCCTCTCAAACCGATTCCGATTTGCAAGGTGTCTTTCACAAAATCGCTCCATGCAAGCAGTGTTGTGCTCCACCAAAAAGTCGCTCACGGATGGTCTAATTCAGGGGTAGTCAACCTGTGGTCCTCCAGATGTCCATGGACTACAATTCCCATGAGCCCCTGCCAGCGTTTGCTGGCAGGGGCTCATGGGAACTGTAGTCCATGGACATCTGGAGGACCACAGGTTGACTACCCCTGGTCTAATTCAAATCCTGTTGAGTCCCCCACCCCCTCATCCACCCAGAGAAGTGTCCCAGAGAAAGTGGTCTTCTGTCTCCCTCCAGCTGCCCCTGCTGATTTCTCAGTGGCCTGATCCTTACCCCCTCCACTGGGCAGTGAGCAGCAAGAAGTCCCACACCCAGCCTGCCATTCCCCTCCCTTCAAACTTTGTGCTATCACTGCCACACAGGGACCAAGGTGGGGTGGATGGTCATGGGGCCGAGTGGCATGTGCTGCATACTGGAGCCATGCCCGGCAGGCCACAGAGCCAGCCCAGCAGGGTGTGCACATCACTCCATCTGCGCCAGTCGCTGCCACCTGCCCTCTTTCTCTCCACTTTCTCTGGGCACCATGGCCCTTGCTGGGCTCTATCTCCCCATTGGCCAGAAGGCCCCTGCTGCCTGCGTCTCTTGGGCCTGCCTGCCTGGCAGTTAACAAGGACAAATTCTAGACCGAGTCAGCTGGTAGAATAAGCTGTATTTCAAGGTGGGTCCAGAGGAGAAGCCATGTTGGTCTATTGTAGCACAATAACAATAAGGTGTGCCATCCGGAGCAACGCAGGAGAGAGGGAGGCTTAAAGCATTAGAAGGAAACATGGACTGGCCCCTTTCAGATTCACCGCATGGCAGGTTGAAATGCATTCTGAGCAAGGCATTGTCATGGATCAATAGCAGACGCCTTTAAGATGGCTGCTCCAAGAGCAGACATCAATACTGCAGTGCAACTGAGTGCAACCGAGCCTGGATTCCTGGCGTTTCTTTTGTCATCTCTATTCTTTCCACCACTGGTGAGATCTGAAGAGGGGCAGCCAGGACTGTACCATGCCTGAGCTTCAGTGCAACATTTCTATTGTTTTCTAACTAAAGCACAAGAGGAACAGAGCAATGTGTGAATTAGCCCACAAGTAAAGCGAGTAAAGCAGCCTCATCAACAACTCCCAAGACAGGGCCCAGGCCCTCCTGGAGCAGGCAGTTCCACATGAGTGGGAGGCACGAGGGGGAAAGTATGAGCTCTGGTCAATGCCTGGAGGGCTTCCTGAAGCAGAGGAACAGCCAGTCACTGAGGGTCTAACAGGCACATAGGCATGACCTGGGCCTCTGATCTCTTGTTAGCCCTCCATAATAGCCATTTCTACATTAGGAGACACACCTTGTTTTAGCCTCACTTTTCAGTTTAACCATATGATCTCCATAGTGCTCATTTACTTCATCCCTTGATAAACTGGGGCCCTCCACTCCCCTCCCCTCTCTCTCGGCTTAATCTGCCTTGTCATGTTATTATGAAGGTTAAATGAGGAAGAGGAGGCCCCCGTTTTCTAAGAAGATGGGATACCTGGCAAACCAACTTCCCCTTGCAGAAACAACGTGCCTAATTCCTTGGCTGACCTTCTTTGTCTCTTCCACATCCTGCTAATGCCTACACACACGCACCCCAATGGAGAATTTCACTATCGATACTCTCCTTGTTTAACGTGGGGTTTCTGTTTTGGTGTACCGCGTAGTGAAAGCTCCTTGGAAGGCCAAGTGAATTATAGCGATTGTTTCACCCTTCTCGCTCTCCTTGTCTTTCCTGCAGAGAAATTAATCAAGTTTGCTAAGCATGACTTTCCCTTAATGCATGTGGACGGACTGTCTCTGTCTAATCTGTTTTGTTTGCAGCTTTGCTCTGCAAGAAGCCCTCACCAAGAGATGCCATTACACAGGATTTTAAAAATAAAGAACAGGTGACAATGGGGAGGAACCAAGAGAGGCAATTTATGCTCTCTGGTCTATTATGCGTTGGTGTTTCCCCCGGCTTTCACTGTTTATGTCTGTCAGGTTTTCTTTGTTATTCTGAAATGATTTTCATCGCTTCAGCACTCAATTCGCTTTCTGGTTGTGGTTTCCCTGGGTTTTCTGAGAGTGCTTTTGTGCCAATTTCCCCCTTGTTTCACTTGCAAGCCAAAGGTAATTCAAAGGCTTGTGGGTCCACCTCTCCACCCATTTGCTGCCCCTCAAAGGTCATTCCCCCATCCACATCGAGATTGTTCCACCCATTCTGCACCTTCCACCACCATCCCCTTCATCAGTGTAGTTCGATTTCCCCCTCATTTTATTTTATTTTTGGACAGGCAGCATGAGACTATTGCTAGTCTCAGATCACTGATTATTTAAAAAAGTTAAATGATGGGAGTGATTTTAAAAGGAGCTGTGCAAAGTTTCATTTTCTGCTGGTATTGACAAAATAAAGCAGGATTACTGGTGTGGAATGAAATTGACATGAGATGTAAAGAGAGAGAGAGGGAGAGGAAGAGAGAGACTGGAATAGGAGGCCTAAAGCTTTGAAAACTTTTTCCCTTTAATATTTTAGTGAACAAAGTCTCCAGAAACCTAACATAAAAATGGCGTCCGAGCTGCATGGACCGTTGGCAAACCAATGAATGTAGGAATTACTTGGGATCCAGCCATTTCGAGCAGGGGTAGTCAACCTATGGTCCCCCAGATGTTCATGGACTACAATTCCCATGAGCGTTTGCTGGCAGGGGCTCATGGGAATTGTAGTCCATGAACATCTGGAGGACCACAGGTTGACTACCCCTGATTTGGAGGACAGAATGCAGTCCATACAGGACAGTCACTTAAAAGCTGCCAAAAGCATGAGTAGTATGCAGGATCGAATTAGAGAATCACAAAGGGAAAACCACACAAATTTGCAAGGAAGGGCAGAAATTAGCAATACTATGGGCATTTGTAAAAATACCCCCACCCCCAATTTTTTTTAATTTAGTGGCACAAAATTTTAAAAAGCTCTGCAGAGCTTCTCCCAGAGGACTTCCCCCCCATGCAAATTGCAACCCTCTGCAAAATGGGTGGAGTTGCAGCCAACTTTGTGCAGGCATGCAGGCCCCCACACACAATCGCCAAAAATCTCTGCCTGCAATGTCCATTCTGTACACTCAACATGTTCCCACATATTATGAGAGCATGTGACTCCCGTTTCTCACAGTGGCTGATAATGCAACAGAGAACCCCGTAATATTCTTCAATATACAGAAGGAGGCTTCCGATCTCCTTGTCAGTTTCAAAAAAGTCTGGTCAGTTTCAACATTGGTTTTTCCCACACTGCCTACATTCCTTTCTGATCCATTTCATTCAACGAACTAACACTAAACTGCATGCACACATCTGAACCACGAGGATAGAAGAAGAAGAAGAAGAAGAAGACGAAGAAGACGAAGAAGACGAAGACGAAGAAGAAGAAGAAGAAGAAGAAGGAGAAGGAGAAGGAGAAGGAGAAGGAGAAGGAGAAGGAGAAGGAGAAGAAGAAGAAGAAGAAGAAGAAGAAGAAGAAGAAGAAGAAGAGTTGGTTCTTATATGCCACTTTTCTCTGCTCGAAGGAGGCTCAAAGCAGCTTACAATCGCCTTCCCTTTCCTTTCCCCACAACAGACACCCTGTGAGGTGGGTGAGGCTGAGAGAGCCCTGATATTACTGCCCGGTCAGAACAGCTTTATCAGTGCTGAGGTGAGCCCAAGGTCACCCAGCTGGCTGCATGTGAGGGAGCGGGGAATCAAACCCGGTGTGCCAGATTAGAAGTCCGCACTCCTAACCACTACACCAAGCTGGCTGATAGAGGAAAGGCAGGCTTGACAGGTGCTATGGCATCTACAGACACCAAAGTGTCCTAATGTGCCCTCTCTGTGGAATTGAATAGAACAACTTTGGACTCTTTCAAGAAATGCCTCAGCTCATTACTCATTCAGCAGAAGAACATCCTGGGTTCGTGACAGCCACACACATTCAGCTTTCCATGTCTTTGGCACTGGCATCCTTATTATAAAAGAACAGGAGCCCAACTGGATCAGACCAGTGGTCCATCTAGTTCAGCATCCTGTCTCACACAGTGGCCAACCAGCCAGCTGTCCTACAGGACCAGCAAACAGAGCATCAAAAGGCGAGCAGGGAAAACTCTTAGCTAGTTCTAAAGTATGGGGCTTGTTTTAAGTGGACTCAACTGTACATTGCAGGAGAAATACTAAACCGGAAAGGAGTGAAAATAAATACACAGGTGGAGAGCAAGCACCCAGTATAAATAAAAAAGAAGAATCTCTGCTTAAAAGTTCAGACTAATGCAACATTGAGAGATTAATCCAAAAGATTCAGTAGGAAAAGATGATCCTGGGAAGAAGCAATGCTTAGAGGAATTCTTAAAAGGGGAAAGGAACTTACTCATCCGACTGCCATTCAAGACTGCAGAGAAAAAGGTCAGCTGGATTTGAGGCTGCCGATGCCGGGGTAATAACCTGTCCCTGCATGACTGCAGAGCAGCCCTCACCTGGAATCCCTTGCATTTGGTTCGGGACATACATCTAGAAAGAGAACAGCACAAGAAAAGGAGCACACAGGGAAAGCCACACATATAGCTTTGATAGCCAAAACGCTTGGCCCACAAGAACAGGGTTTAAGTGGCAGTTCAAATACAGAGCTCACCGAAAGAGCTACGAAGGATGAAGGTCAGTGCAGAGCACAGTCGCATGGCTAGAAGTAGACGGCAGGGACTCTCTCCTACTTGCGGCAGAACAGCATATGGGTAAAATTGGAACTGGTCTGTTACCATAGAGTCTCTAATACCATAAAGTCCACTTCACAAAGCAGCCATTTTCCTCAGGGGAGCTGACCTCTGTCACCTGGATATCACTTCTAATTCCAGGAGATCTCCAGGCCATGCCTGGAGGTTGGCAGCCCTGTCTGTTGCCTGCTGAGGGGAGAAGGGTGTTTTTCCCCTGAACTTGCACCATAATGTATTTAAGGAGACCTGCCCAGTTTTCAGCTCCACCCTCCAGCCAGGTGACCGCAGCCAACTACCCATATAAGGTGTCTTCCAGGAAGTTCACTGGCAATCTTCAAGCAGTGGCTGGATAGATACGTATCCTGGATGCTTTAGGCTGATCCGGCATAGAGCCTAAAGGTTGGATCAGATGGCCTGTCTGGCCCCTTCCAACTCTATGATTCTATCATTCTGTTCTAGGATTCATGGACTCCCTTTGGAGGCTGTCTGTCTTGCACATCAATCCTGCACAGAGTTACTCCAAGGGATCAATTCACTTAGACTGATGGCACAAGATTGCGTCTGGGAAATGTTTTGCTTGTTGTCGAGCCAATTCACGGCCGTTCAGTCCTTTGGGCTGCCATCTGGGCAGCCCGCATAAGACTGTGCTTGTTATTTGAAGCAATAAATAGCTGGTTGCAGTCATGGCTTTGGTGGGTTCATGCATGGCGCAAAAGGGTACAATCGTTTCAGCGAGAGCAAGGAAGTGCTGAAATGCTCCTACTTCGTGTCAGCCAGTCATCGGCCAGGATGACATCAGCTTGTTTTCCCTAGAAACCTAGCTCAACATCACCAGCTACTGACTTTTCTTAGCCAAATCTGGCTACTTGATAGGAACAGGGGATTTGGACGCAGAGCCCCTGCCATTGCACTAAATGTCACAAGTTTGCCCCTGGAAAGATAAGGTGTTATTCTCTGTATGATGAATAAAGCAAAAGATTGTCACTATTCGTTTTATGGACTAGAAGGAAAAACCATGATCTAATAGGATTTGCCAGGTCCCCCTAGGTGGGGAATAGGTATGCCACCTTCAGGTTGAGGAACCCCTGGAGATTTGGGGGTGGAGCCTGGGGAGGAGATGGACCTCAGTGGGACTCAGAGATGCCAGCCTCTAGGTGTCACCTAGGGATCCCCTGGAATTACTGCTCATCTCATAGAAACATAGAAGCCTAGAGTTGGAAGGAGCCATACAGGCCATCCAATGCAGCCCCCTGCTTAAAGCAAGGGCAGCCTAAAGCATCCAGGATCAGTATCTATCCAGCCGCTGCTTGAAGACTGCCAGTGAGGGGGAGCTCACCACCTCCTTAGGCAGCCCATTCCACTGCTGAATGGCTCTGACTACAATCTCCAGACTACAGAGCTAAGTTATCCTGGGAAAAAATGGATACTTTGCCCTGTCCACCTCCTCCCAACCACGGTCCACAGAGTACCGCATTGAATGGCCAGGAGAGAAGAATATGGGTAGAAATGCCTGTCGAATACATTCTCTGATGGACTTTGACATAGGTGGGAGCACTTCCAGGGATCTGTGTCCATTTGTGTCCAGGAAATAAATCTCCGTTCATCAAACATGTCCACCTCAGCATTTCTGGACCATACTCTGATGAGATAGGATTGACCAGAATTATTGAACAATCCATCTCCTCAACACTGCTACTGATTTCCTTCCTTCCAGCCTCCTCATTATTCAAGTACGGTCCCTCAGTGATAACCTTTTAGCAATCAGTGAGCACCAATAACCATCCCACTTGCCAGGTTGGTGTAGTGGTTAGGAGTGCGGACGTCTAATCTGGTGGGCTGGGTTTGATTCCGCGCTCCCCCACATGCAGCCAGCTGGGTGACCTTGGGCTCGCCATAGCACTGATAAAGCTGTTCTGACTGAGCAGTGCTATCAGCACTCTCTCTGCCTCACCCACCTCACAGGGTGTCTGTTGTGGGGAGAGGAAAGGGAAGGCAACTGTATGCCACTTTGAGCCTCCTTCGGGTAGAGAAAAGCGGCATATAAGAACCATCCTTCTCCTTCTCCTTCTCCTTCTCCTTCTTCTCCATCTCCATCTCCATCTCCATCTCCATCTCCATCTGATATCTGCTAACCCCACAGCCCCAATGCCACATATCCCTTCGTGACAACAATGGCTGGGAACCTCATATAGCCATAAACCTGTTAGGTGGGCCTGGCTGCAGCTCATGCCAGCCTGTGGCTGACTGTATAGTCAGCCTAACATGAGAGACTGTTTTAGAGATTGGAGCTACGTTGTGCTTTTGGAAGTGCAAATAAAAATGCGGGCTTTAACAGACTTGCACCGTTCTAAAGTGCCTTGAGTCCACCTGGGCTGAGAAGAATATTCTGCTTATCATTTCTATGGTGCAGTCCTAAACAGAGTGCAACCCTTCAGTGCAATCCCGAACAGAGTGGCACCCTTCCTAGTCTGTTGAAGTTAATGCGACTCTGCTTAGGATGGCACTTCTAAAAATCTCCATTCTCTCACAGGAGTTCAGTCATTCGGAAAACTGAGGAATTTGGTTGAGTGGAACTGATTTTAATTAAACCTTTACCTGGAGTAAGTCTCACTTGAGGCTTGACTAATAAAAGGGAGAAGAATTAATTGAAAATTTAGCACAATGGAAAGATTACATTTGGATACATCTAGGTTTCTGTCATGTCCGGTTGAAAAATATGCAGATTGGGTTAATTGCAATGCACAGTCAGACGGCCCTCTCCTTCACGCTGTATATAGATACATCTCTGCTGGGCTAAAAGTCATCCATGCCCTGGACCTTTGGACAGTGGTCCTAATCTGGGGAAATGCTGTTCAACATCCTGGTGTAGATCTTAAGAGCAAGATGACCCAAGGGCTGGATCCTGTCACTCAGGGTATACACCGGAGCTTTTCTCCCCAAGCTCTGGAGCTTCTGACCTCCTGCTTTCCCACCCACTTCTCTGGTTCCTGCCAGGGGTTGATGCCAGCCTTCCCAGCACCACCTCCTGACTATCCCTCCCAAGAGACAAGTAAATTCTGCTGCAGCTGAGTCTCAGGGCATTACTGCGACTGGCCCCACTCATGTGGAACCACCTTGCAGGAAGCGTCAGCCACAGGCCTACCTGCCTAGTTTTTAGGCAGCTGTGCCAAACAGCAGGGGTTTGGAGGTGGATACAGATATTTTGCTAAGCTGGTATTTTAGGTCCTGACCTTTTTGTTTTTATATCCCACTCTTCTCCCTGAGAAGGGACCCAAAGTGGCTTCTTTCCTCCTCCTCTTCTCCTGCTTTATCTTCATAACAATGAGGGAGAGGTCAGGTATGCTGGGAATGTGTGACTGGTCCAAGCTCACCTAGCAAGCTTCTGGGGCAGAGGCGAGATCTGAACTGGGTTCTCCTGAATTGTAGCGCAAATCCTACGCAGTTCTTGTTCAGCTTTATTGTTTTGACATTGTGATTCTGTGCTTCAGAAGTTGTTCTTACGGTTGTAAGAACAGTGTGTTTTTGCAGCTGTGTTTTCCAGTGGGAAACAAGAAAATCTACTTCTAAAGTGCATTGGAAAATCTACTTTTAAAGTGCATTGGAAAACCTACTTCTAAAGTGCATTGGAAATGGATTGTCCAACATGTGTGGAATGGGCTGTGAATACCTGGGAAGCCTCCTGAATATGGCAAGATCCCGGTCTTGCCTGTGGTTGGCCCATTTTTCTGCTTCTGCGATTGGGAGCATCCTCTGTTCTATCAGCTATCGTAATGGGGGAGGAGACAGAGAGACGCATCACAATAAGTTGTCGATGCGATGCCTGAGCAAGCTCTAAAGAGAAAATCAACAAGGACTCCCTGGTTTGTCTTCCAGGAAATTCACTCCTGGCACATAGACAGGAAGACATTTTGCGAGACTCTTGACTCCGTAACCCAAACCAGGTATTCTAAGCTGACTGCAATCTTGCATTAGTTTTCTCGTTACGACTACTCTTCTTCTCGGCAAAACATCATTATCTCTGCGGAAAGTAGGAGCGGCGGCATGTATATTTAGAATATATGGGGGTGTAACTAGATTCAGATATTAATAGACATCTAAGGTCCGCACAAAATTGTTATCGCTGTTCCAGCAGCGTCGCCTTCGGATTGTTTCATCTCCCGTCTACATTTCCCCGGTCTCGCGGCTTTCAAAGGGCCGAATCTCCGCACGGCTCAATAAAACGGCTAGACAGAAGTGTCCGCTGCTCCAGACTTTCGCTTAATGGTTCTCATTTGAAAGCTCGCAAAGATGAGAGGATGAAAGGGGGAAGAACTGTTGTGATTGAATGTTATGTAGAGGGGTGTGTGTAGGGGGGGGGGATCCTTTCTTTTAATTTCCAGCCACAAAAAAAGAGCTACCCAGAGGCTCCTCTGCCCTGTCCACAAATTAAATAGTCGCTTCATTTATGTCACTGCCAGACTGCTGCGTTGGTGCAGAGGCAGCCCAAGAGCGGCTTGCAATGTTTTTAAAAGGGCTCCGAGTTTAGAGGTGAGCCGGAAGATAGATGCATTTCAAAGCCATGCTTAGGGCCCCCACCCCCTTTTCAAGGTCTTTGAAAGGAGAAGAAAGCATTTGCTAGTGGAGGTGAGGGGAGGTCAGTCCTTCCTAGATTTGCTACCTTTGCTTTCGGCGTTGTCAGCAAATAGCCAGTTCCGACGGGCTGCACCTTATTTCAGGAGAGGTTATGTTTACGTTCTGCAAACTTACCGAGATTCAACCCAACACATCATCTGAGACTGCTGGCTTCATGAGCTTCCTCGTAAAGAACTTCTTCTCCCTGTATTGAATTCTAAAGCTTTTGACAATGAGGAAATTGCATTTTGATACTTATTAAATGATTATTCAGCTGAAATAACATCCATGGTGGCAAACATTTTCGTGGAAGTTCTAAAAGTTAGAACTGAACTTTTTAAGGGTATTCTACTGTAATGGCCTTGTTGTTGATACATATCTTCAGTTCTTTGACCTTTTCTCACTTATATATTGTAATGCTATGGAATCTAAGAACCTGAAAGGTTGAGCTCAAAATGTCAAGCATGTTGCTGCTAACTGAGAACGCAAAGCCAGCGTGGTATAGTAGTTAAGAGCGGCCGCTTCTAATCTGCTGAGCCGCTTTTGATTCCCCGCTCCTCCACATGCAGCCAGCCGAGTGACCTTGGGCTAGTCACAGTCCTGATAGAGCTGTTCTGACCAGGCAGTCCTGCCAGAACTCTCTCAGCCTCCTCTACCTCACTGGGTGTCGTGGGGAGAGGAAGGGAAGGCGATTGTAAGCCGCTTTGAGACTCCTTAGGGCAGTGAAAAGCAGGGTATAAAACCCAACTTTTCTTCTTCTAACCTGGATTGCAAATGCTATGCATATTCCTGCACTGCCCCTGGCAACTGTTGGTGTGGTCAGTAAATTCTTAGCAGGCGTCAACATGAGGAATTCCTTCAATCGATGAGCATTGCTGAGCAGACAGGTGCAGAAGCAGCAAGGGTGCTTGAAATGTAACTGATCTTATAAGACTCGTAAAGCGAGGGCACTGAGCGAGCACACGTCGACAGCATCTACCTATCCAGCTGCTCTGCTGATAGAATTATTGCCATTAAAATTTATACCTGTTGTGTCATTTACATATAAATAGTGTAAACGTGATATAGAACATAAGCATGGCCTGAAGCAACATAAAAGGACCAAGCTGAAACAGGAGATTTGCCAAAGAAAGCAGGCAGGATGTAAAGGATGTTCCCAGCTGTGCACAAAAACCGTGCCTCTCTTAGCTTTCACAAATATTTTCACATACTAGAGGCAAAGCCCGTTGCACCCAGGAATACAACGGGCGCTAGCACAGACACCTGCACTGTGACCTTCCTGGGTTCTGACCCTATTCCTCCCTGCTCCCCACTCGAGCTTGAGTTCCAGCGTGGTGAAGTGGTGAAAGAGTAGCAGACTCTAATCTCAAAAGTTTGATTCCTGACTCCTCCTCCATATGCAGCCAGCTGGGTTACCAAATTCCAGATGGGGGCCTGGAAACGTTCACGAAGATGAAAGAGAGAAAGACAGGATGAAAGAGAGATAAAATAACCGAGAAAGAGAGAGAAAAAAGGAGGGAAGGAAGGCATCAATTCTCCTGGAGAAAACAGCTGCTTCAGAGGGGAACTGGCCCTCCTACCCCTAATCCATATAACACAGGTCTACACAGGTCAGCACTGTCCCCACCTTCCCATCCAACCCCACATATTCCAAAGGCCAGGCCAGGCAGACTGTGGAGGGGTGGGCTTCCACCTTCCCACCCTCCACATTTTCCAGTGGCCCGGCCAGGAAGGCTGCAGGGAAGGGAGGGGCTGCCAGCTTCCCCCCTTCCAGATTTCCCAAATGTTAGGCAGGGAAGGCCCAAGGGGAGCTGCCTCCTTCCCACCCTGTTCTCTATATCTTTCAAAGGCCATGTTGGGTGGGAAAGGCCATGGGGAAGTGCCTCTTTCCCACCCACCCCCACCCCCCAAAGGACAAGCTGTGCAGGGAAGGCTGCCTCCTTCCCACCCACTCTCACTTCTCCCAAAGGCTGGGCCAGGCAGGGAAAACTGTGCGTGGGGGTGCCTCCCTCACATCTCCCAAGGGCCAAGCTGGGTGGGGAAGGCCATGGGGGATGGTCTGCCTCTTCCCACCCACCCCCATCTCCCGAAGGGCAGGCAAGGAAGGCCATGGGGTAGTTGGCTGCCTTCTCACCCATCCCCATTTCCCAAAGAGCAGACTGGGCAGAGATCAGTCCCCCTGAAGAAAAGGGCTACTTGGGAGGGGGGACTCTCTGGCTTTGGATCCCATCAAGGTGCAGGGATGCCAGGCTCCAGGTGGGAAACAAAGAGAAATGCTGGGTGGCAGGAATTGCTAATAACAATAAACATCCAATAATTCATAAACTTGTCACAGTTGCTTCTTTGATAGCAAAACTTTCTCTAAGAACTGAAAACCTTTCAGTCTGTACATTCTTCAGTTCAGCTCAGTATCAAAGTAAATCAAAAGGAGTTGCATGAAAAGATGAAAACATTGGTAGGCAAAGAATTTACAGAGGATTTTTCAATTACTGTCTCTATGTTAGCTTTTCTCAACTTTTTAAACATTGTGAACCCCCAGGAATATTCTTCAGGCTTCGAGAAACCCCAGAAGTGGGCTCTCCAGGTCCCAGCTGGAGGCTAGCATCCCTGCCACTGTTCATGGATGCCAGTCTCCAGGTGGGACCTGGAGAACCCCCAGAATAAAATTTCCTCTCCAGACTGCAGGGATCTGTTCCTCTTGAGGAAAGAGATGCTTGGGACAGGATGGGGGGCTGTGTAGCACTCCTCTCCTCCACACACACACACACACACAGAATACAAAAGACAAAAGCATCCTTCCTTTCTCATATTGCAAACCTTACGAAGCACACAATCATCTTTCCATGTAGAAAATACCTGAGTGTCTCCCTCCTTGGATTGCTCAGAGAAGCCATTGGCCAGAAGGTCCAAATTTAAAGGAAAAGAATCCCATAACAGTCAATGAGCAAGTATCATCATCATCATCATCATCATCATCATCATTATTATCATTATTATTATTATTATTATTATTATTATTATGATTATTATTTGAATTCCTGCCACTCCCTAAGCAGCTCGTGGCGGGTCACAATGTCTTGAAAACCCTATTAAAACTCCCATTAAAAGACTTAAAATCCATCGCAACATGGCGGAAGCAAAAAAACCCCTTCCAACCCCCATTGCTAAGTGGGGGCAGAGAAGAAGGAGGTCAACGATGTTCAAGAAGCCCGGGGGGGGGAGCCGTCGATGTACCTCACCGACCCCAGCCTCAACAATGGACCTGGCGGAAGAGCTCCGTTTTGCAGGCCCTGCGGAATGCTGAAAGATCCCGCTGAAAGATCCTGTTGCAACAGCTGCTTCTGCCTGTGCTCTTGCTACATCTCTTTAAGGCAATGACAATTTGTACAGCATGGTGTAGTAGTTAAGACCAGCCGCTACTAATACAGCAAGGTGGATTTGATTCCCTGCTCCTCCACATGCTGGCTGGCCTTGGGCTAGTCACAGTCCTGTTAGAAACTGTTCTCACCGAGCAGTTTCTCTCAGAGTTCTCTTAGCTCAAATTTGTTTTGTTGTGATGGTCTTGGAAAGATTGCAACAAGTATCCATATGGAAAGGGAAAGTATACAATCTCCCAGTCCCACCCACATCAGCACTTTTTCCATTCCCCTCAAAGCATTCCTCCCTTCTCAGATTGCAAAATGCAAACCTCATATGACTTACTCAGGAATAAAAATTCCTAGGGCAGAGAGCCAGTTTGGTGTAGTGGTTAGGAGTGCGGACTTGTAATCTGGCATGCCAGGTTCGATTCTGCGCTCCCCCACATGCAACCAGCTGGGTGACCTTGGGCTCGCCACGGCACTGATAAAACTGTTCTGACTGGGCAGTGATATCAGGGCTCTCTCAGTCTCACCCACCCCACAGGGTGTCTGTTGTGGGGAGAGGAATGGGAAGGCGACTGTAAGCCGCTTTGAGCCTCCTTCGGGTAGGGAAAAGCGGCATATAAGAACCAACTCTTCTTCTTCTTCTTTTCCTAGCTGCTCTGGGTCCCAGAGGGCAGGCAGAGGTCTGTTTCGAGGCTTCCCACAGCCTCCTTCTCCAAAAAGCAGCCAGCAGTCCCCAGAGTCTGTACCAGGAGGCAGCTCACTTCCCCCCCCCCCCATGTCCTCTGAGTTGATAGAAGCTAGGAGGGCAGGGCAGCGTATTGGCAGTAGGACCAGCCCTGAGGCTGCCTCCTCCTCCACCCAGCAAACTTTGGAAACAGGCAGGAAGTTGGAGGCGGAGAGCTCATCAGTTGTTAGCCTTTCTTGGCTGAGAGCTCCCTCCTGATTGGAGCTAAACTACCAGGGCAGGCTATTCCTGGCTGAGGGTCATCTCCTATTGGGGGAGTATTTCCAGGGGGTATCAATCAGGTAGGCAGTGACTTATCTGCAAGCAATTTGAGCTGATTGGCCCTTGTTGGCAGAGTTCAATTTAAACTTATTTGCCCTCATTGGCAGAGTGCAGTTTGACTTTACTGGCCCTTATTGACAGTGTGTACATTGACCTAATTGGCCCTCATTGGCAGAGTGCAATTTGAGATCATTGGCCCTCATTGGCAGAGTGTAATTTAAACTGATTTGGCATTCATTGGCAGAGTGTTCTGCCTCTACTGGTGGCACACACCCTGGGAGGGCCAATCAGGTAGTGGGTGAGCAATCAGTTTGGATTTATTAGGTTTACTGGTTATTTATTTTTAAAGTATTTCTCAGATTTTTTTCACCTCCTCTGTGTAGCCAGTGCAGAACGTCTTTGTGCAGCATGAAGTAATCAGCATATTTATATTTTAAAGATGGTGAACCAGTGTGGTGTAGTGGTTAGAGTACTGAGCTGCAATTTGGGAGAGCCTGATTTGAATCCCCAATCTACTGGGGGAGCTACTGGGAGGGACAGAGGATGGGAGATTGAGCTTGTGAGCTGTGTTGAGTCCCCATTAGGGAGAACGGTACGGAGACGTTCCATCAAACTACAGCTAGCTTCTGTCCATGTGTATAGTTTTCAAGACAATAGAGGAACAGAGGGGGGTGCCATTGCTTGCCTTTGTGTAGCAACCCTGGGCTTTCGTGGAGGTCTCCTAGCCAAATACTAACCAGAGCTGACCCTGCTTAGCACCCAAAATTCTATGAGATCAGGCTAACCTGGACATCCAGGTTTAGGGTCTTGGGTTAATAGTAAAGTGTAAATAACAACATCAATAATAAAAAAAAGAACCCATCTATGTTCTATGGTAAATAGAACAACTTTTTTAAAATGGCTTTTTTTCAAGGGGCTTTCTGGCTGGAATTAACCTCAGCCATCCAAGATTTCTACCTGAAACGCCACCATTTAGATCCAATTACCAAAACAAACATGGAACCCTGCATGAGGGTCCAATTTAGAGTTGTGTATTCCTCTCACGGAGACAAGAACAACAAGCTGCACTTTGTCCTCTTGCTTCCGTTGTAAGGTTCTTCAGAGTGGTCCAAGATGGGCACTTCTTCCGGAGTGGTCTCTCTCAGTACAGCTTTTCAGTCTGCCGTAGAGGAACGAATGACCTTGGATCCTGGCGACATTCTCAGTCAGATTGTGAGTGAAGCCAAGACAACTGTCTGGGTAGAGTGCTGGCCGTTCTCTTCAATTCCTTCCAAGGAAAGATGCTGTACAGACAAGCTTGAATGAGAACCTCTCTCAGCATGGACAGATTCAGGTCTTCAGTAACTCTCAATTTCAACAATTTCATCACCAGCTTTCAGGACTTTCTTGACAGGCTCAGCACCTCCCCACCATTCCCGCCGAGATGACAAATCCCTTCTTCTGCCACTGAGAACAAAGCAAAAATGAAGATATTGGACGGCACATCAGACTTTCCAATCTGAATTTGTTGTGTGATTCCTCCCCCTCCACAGTTCTCAGGGTTTTTCCTATAATGTTTTCATCATATATTTACAGATACGGTCTTTCTGGCTTTGGTGCCCAGAACTGCATTTGGTTTCCTGACAGGAACCAAAGACACAGATACTGAGCTGAGTAATCCAGCTGATGTGCCTTACAAATCATTTCCAAGACGTCCCTCGCTGCGTCCCCTGGGCGAACCACGGCCAAAGCAGCCTGGATACTTGGCAGGCAGCGCCAAGATGGTATGAAGTAATTATCTGGAACAGGGAACTTGTTATTGCTGGTGGAGCTGTAAATGATAAAAATATCTTTTAATCAAGTGACTGAGCTTTTAAGTTTAACCAGTAAATCAATTCATTATGCGACTGGGCTTAAGTACATTTACATATTTCAACGCCTCAATGAAATAAGCAGATTTATATGGTCCTTCCCAGCCACTGCAGATTCCTGCCCTTTCACCTGTTGCTTGGAAGAGTGCAGCAACCAATACTAAAGCTGTTTAAAAAAAAAATCAGTGGCATGATAATGCCATTAAAAATTAATGCTGTTTCTCAAGGGGTGGTTTCCAGAGGAAAAATCTTGAATTTAACAGGAGAACTAGGTGTTCCCAACCAGGGATAAGAGAAACTTGGATGCAGATCTATGGAGGAAGGTTTGCACATGCTGTAGGGTTATACTGCTTACAGCAGGCTTTCTCGTCTTCTCGGTGATCTGGAAGGGTTTCCTGAATGAGTGGGAATTAATTAATTTTTAATATTTTTTTAAATTTGTTAAACATTAATTGGGGCGATATGACTGTATCTGGTAATGTTGACTTGCCCCCTTCCCAAAATGGCCAGTGATGGGTCTACAGGGGGTGGGGAGGACAGAGGCCTCGGGCAGTCACGTACACTTCCCAATTATATTCTGCACCATTGTGCTACTTCTGAGGTTTCTCTAAGCCTGTTTCAGGGGTTTCTCAATGGTAAAAAACGTTGAGAAAGGCTGGCTTAGAATATGAAAGTAGGGAATGGGACACCCAGATTTGAACCCCCACTGTGCCATGGATATTTTGCTAGCTTGCCTAACCAACCTTACAAAGTTGCTGTGGGGGTAATTTGCTTTTATCATAGCTGTATACACATTCTGATCTTCTAAACCAGGGCTAGTCAAACTGCGGCCCTCCAGATGTCCATGGACTACAACTCCCAGAAGCCCCTGCCAGCAAATGCTGGCAGGGGATTCTGGGAATTGTAGTCCATGGACACTTGGAGGGCCACAGTTTGACTACCCCTGTTCTAAACGGTGCTTCTGAGTTCCAGAGTTCCACACAGACTTTCGCTTGGTTGTCCCCATAATGATCATGAAGAAGAAGAAGAGCTGGCTTTTCATACCTTGCTTTTCAGGACCTAAAGGAATCCCAAAGTGGCTTACAATCACCTTCCCTTGTGAGGTAGGTAGGGCTTAGGGAGCTCTGACAGAACTGATCTGCAAGAACAGCTCTATGACGAGCCATGATCGCCCAGCTGGCTGCGTGTAGCGGAGTGGGGAATCAAACCCAATTCTCCAGATTAGAGTCCGCTGCTCTTGAATCACCGCACGACGCTGGCTCTCAGAGAGGCAGGACATTTTTTGCTATGGGCATAGCTCTGAGAACGAATGAGAATAATTACCATAAAACAATCTCACCCAAAAACGCAGCAACACATTCACAATTATAAAACAAGCTCATGAACAGCTCCTTGCCCTTTTGAGATGGGCCTGTGTTTGACTCTAACTTGTCATATTGACTCTAACTTGGCATATCTTTGCCTAAAAACTTTAGGTCAATAAGAACTGGCTACTTTCTGGAAGGCAGGTAAACCGCTGACATCATGTTCCTTATGACCGATGGACCAGTTGCTACACATGTTAGGACCCATGAAGCAAACCACCATGTCACGTGAAGAACCCGACTAGTGTGATTTGGAGTTATTGTGAGAAATTAAGGTGGTGGTTGTTTTGTTTTTTAAAAATGGTTGATCTTTCTTCATTTCTGTCCTCAGAATGAAATCCTCCAAAATAAAGCTTTCTATGCTTTATTTATGACATCTGAGGCCTTGATTGCCATGTCTGCCTGCATTTTTTCTCTTCTCTGAGGAGAGAATGTGGTAATATTCAGGCAGAGCCACAAGCTACGCTGCTAGTGATTGAGTGAGGGAGTTTTCTTCTGACATACCTCGGATCTATTGGCCATCATGCTTCAGGTGGCCTCACGTACCCCTTGTATACCGGTGGAAGATCATCCGCAACACAGATTAAAGAGGGCAAGGGAGGTAGAAAGGGGATGGCAGCTCGTCACTGAGAGCCCACGGCCACTTTTGTTGTACATTACTTCCCCTGACCTGATTATGCCAAGACAGACAAATCCTCTCATCCAGGCTTTGGGTTTTTAATAAAGCAACAACCTCATAAATTGCAACAGGCCGAGGCCTTGCTTGATGGAATTTCCGATATCTGTCACAGCTCATTGGGACCCTAGTTTTGTCAAGGGTTTAATTTTGCTGACAAATAGTTCCAAAGGACAAACAGAGAGTGACGTTTTTTTTCTAGAATGCTGACAGAACTAGAATGAGGAATCGTTACAAGCAGAACGGTTGTGAACTCCGGAGCCCTCCTGAAGCCAGGGGCTGAGCATTAGGTGTGCTGAGAACAGGTGTGATGAGACAGGTGTGCTGAGAACTTTGATATGGGCATGGTTGCCAGGTAAGCTTACCTTTCTCAGACTCCCTCAATGATATGCCAGGTGAGCGCCTGAGCAGATCACTTCAGTGTTTCCTAGCAATGTTCACCTTGGCCACAGTACCACGTCAAGTCACTTTGTCTGCACCCTGGCTGCTTTAGAACAAGGGCAGGTTATTGCAATGCTATTGCCGTATCTGAGAACCAACTCAGCTAATTAACTGACAATAGCCCCTGGGGAAATCATTAGGTCAGGGGTAGTCAAACTGCGGCCCTCCAGTTGTCCATGGACTACAATTCCCATGAGCCCCTGCCAGCAATGCTGGCAGGGGCTCATGGGAATTGTAGTCCATGGACATCTGGAGGGCCGCAGTTTGACTACCCCTGCATTAGGTCATTCAATGGACCCATTTGTACAGTAAAGCTCCTAATGGACTGTGTGTGGTTCCTTCTTTGCACCTTCTTGGCTATCGAATGTATCTTCTTGAACGGCCACAGTTGGTGGCCTGCCTTTGGCACCTTTGCAGTCAGAGGCTTCTGCTGCAGCAGGGATTGCAAGAACTGATTGCAAAATGAGCTGGGACACCAAAGGCACAAAAGAGGCACCTTAGTAGTTGAATCTCAAACATCTGGGCTACGCCCACAACTGGGCCGAGCACAGCTGGCACCATGCAGCTAGGCTCAGTTCAGCAACTGGCACCACACTATTCAGCCAGAGTTTTACCAGAGAGAGTCTGTCAGAGGACGGAAGGAGGGAAAACTGGAGGGAAGGAGGAAGAGAGAGGACATGGAGACTTTCAAGAATGGGAAAGAGGAAATAGTAGGGGAGGTGACACGTTCCCTCACAAAGTTCTTGCAGATGCCCATGTCATCAATATGCTCAATCCTCAACATGGCTTTATCTGTGGATACTTAAATTCAGAGATTGAGGTCATAAACAAATAAGAGAGATGTTTCTACACCTTCCCCCAAACCCCAGATTTGCACAAAAAAATGAAGATAAAACAAACACCAAAATAATAGAAAATAATAGAATATGTACTCATAGCTTTAATAAATGAATGCCCTTTCAGTGACCACTTGCTAGGAAATCACAGCATGGTTGCCAGCAATCAGACCGTTGCTTTTGTCACTAAAAGTCAAAGAAAGGGAAGGGTGTACACACATCTTTTCAGAACTATTTTGTAATCTGAGGGAGGACTCACTGGGGACAGATCCTCCAGCAACCATACTATTCAATACAACCTACTATTCAATACAAGACAAGAGTCTCCTGTCAGTCCTTGCAGATTCTTGATTGGCAGACAGTACCACCCAACTTGGCCTAAGAAAGAGAAGAAGAGCTGTTTTTTTTATACCCCACATTTCACTACCCAGAGCAGCTTACAAACACCTTTCCCTTCCTTTCCACACTAGGGACATCCTATGAGGTAGGTGACACTGAGCAAGTTCTAAGAGAACTGCTCTATGAGCCTGGTAGAATGAACTCCCGGAAGATTTGTGGGCCTTTCAGGGGCTTTCACAATTCCAAAGAGCCTGCAAAATGGAACTCTTCTGCTAGACATTTGGCTGGGGCCAATAAATGATCTACAGCAGGAGTAATCAACCTGTGGTCCTCCAGATGTCCATGGACTACAATTCCCATGAGCTCTTGCCAGAAAACACTGGACATCTGGAGGACCACAGGTTGACTACCCCTGATCTGCAGTATAACATCTAGGGCCCCATCCCAGAAGACCCCAGAAGAGCCCCCCTCAAATAAATAAATAAAATCTGAAGGACTACAACATTGGCAAGCTGACTATGCTGAGAATTGGCACCATAGGCTTTTTTTTTACTCTTTTGTTTTGTTTTGTTTCAAAGTTTAATTGTTCATTGTTTTATTGGTTATGATAAATGTTTTAATGGATTTATTATGTCGTAAACCATCCCGAGCCGTCATTCGGGAGGGGCGGTTATATAAAGCTAAATCTAAATAAATAAACTGTGACTGGCCCAAGGTCATCCAGCTGGCTACATGTGGAGGAGACGGGAACCAAACCAAGTTCTACATATTGTTGCTGAGAAGACATAGAAGCTGGAGGCGAAGTAAAGACCTTCTCCCACTCTCTTCCCTGGATTTTATTTTCTTTTGTTATCTCTCTCTCTCTCTCTCTCTCTCTCTCTCTCTCTGCCTTTGTTGAAGATATCAACACTCTGGCTTTACCCCCTGGGAATCTGAGAGCCCTCATTGCCAAGTGCTTTATCTACTGATCTTGGACTTGTTTGCTTTCGGCAGAGTCGTGCAAGCTGGGCATCTCCAGGACTGTCGGTAGCTACCTTCAAGAACCACATGAAATCTGTGATATTGATTCCAGGAAGGCTCTAAGACTACCGTTACTGGGAGCTGTTACACTCTACTTTCTGTCAGCTTTGACCTATTGAATGTCAAGATGAATGCTAAGATGCCTAGTTACATCCTAGTTCATGCAAACTTAGCCCTAATGGATGCCAAGTTACATCCTAGTTTATATAAACATTGCCCTATTGAATGCTAGGATGAGTAAAAGCGAGGAAAGGATCAGGAAGACCTCTCACTCAGACTCACTGCTGACCAGGTGATCTAAATCTCCTTAAAAAAAAAAACCTTAATGGAATAGTCTGTAAAAAGGAATAACAGTGAACAGAATAAAATAGCATGTTAATAGGGAACTAAAATCAGATCAAATGGATAAATAGGTTATTCAGTTTGGTGACAGAAGAAGAAGAAGAAGACAAAGAAGACAAAGAAGATGAAGAAGATGAAGAAGAGTTGGTTCTTATATGCCGCTTTTCTCTCCCAAAGGAGGTGCAAAGTAGCTTACAGTTGCCTTCCCTTTCTTCTCCCCACAACAAACACCCTGTGGGGTGGGTGAGGCTGAGAGAGCCCTGATATCACTGCTTGGTCAGAACAGTTTTATCAGCGCTGTGGCGAGCCCAAGGCCACCCATCTGGCTGCAGGTGGGGGAGTGCAGAATCGAACCCGGCTCACCAGATTAGAAGTCCGCACTCGTAACCACTACACCAAACTGGCTTTGCATAGGAATTCAGCTACAGATGCTGAAATAATTGAATCTGTCTTCTCAAAGGCAGCCCAACTGAGCTTCATTGGTGCAGGCTGATCTTCTGCTCAACCAAGGCATGAGATAGTGTACCCAGGCAACTGCAAGGATAGGACAATAGAGCAATAAATGCACTTCTGTTGCACTGCTGATAGAAACAAAGCGCTCAACATAGGGAATGTTTTTATACCTTCCTCTCAACCTGATTGTTGGGAGAGAATTTAGGTATGCTACCATGAAGCAGCACCTAAGATATGAGTTTATCAGTGTGGAGAAATAGGAAGGCAGGGACCTGTATGTTGGCTGAATACCATGAGCCAGCAATAGCAGGATCTTCAGGCATCCACAGTAAATTATTGGTGGTCAATGTCTAGGATTTGAAGTTTAACTCAGCAGAACATTGACCTCTCATCTAGATCTTGGAATTCTTCAGGGGTCAGTCCAAAAGTGTTTAAGTAGTTAACAAATGTCCCATGCCAAGTAGAGACACGATGTTCTGCTAGCATGTAAAATAGTAGGCTATCAGGGTGTATTCCGGACTGGAGATGAATCCAGAACTTTAGGACATTTAGCAAGACTCAAGTGATTAGTTAAGAAAGACCGGTTTCAGGGTATAAAGTTGAGTCAGCCACCCATCTGGGTGCACCAAGTAGTCGGTGGAGAAAAGATGATTGAAGTAACTCTGTATTGGAGACACAATCAGGACTCCAGATAGAGATGCTGTAACAAAGCAGAGGGAGAAGTTTGGTGGGATATAACCTGATGGCTGCTGGGATGTATTGGCCACCATTTGTATAGAGAAACTTGGATACAACTCCAGCCTTGCATCTGGAGGAGTCAGTGGTTTGTTTCAAGTGATAGGTCCATTGGAAGGAGTGGTGAAAAGACCACTAGGTATTTGAATAATCGTACTTGTTTGATTGGTTGGCCTCTAGACTCAGAGGGCTCTGCAACCAAAACAGGGCCTCTGAGTATGACCAAAGCAAGTGGGGAGGTTAGCTGATGGATGGACAAGGAAGAGGAATGCAGAAAAAGGCTATGAGGGTTCTCCCTTTGTTTATATCAGGAGAGGGGGGTGTGCCTACTCTTCTCTGCTAATGCTTTGAGAGTTCATTGATATGAATGTCGACAGTCATTTATTTATGGCTGTAATTGCTTTGAATTTAGCTTGCGGCATCTGTATCCATTTGTTCCCTGCCGCTTGCATCTTGATCTCAAGGAGACTTTCCTCCCATTCACTTTGTTCTGCAGAGCCAATCTGTAGTCACTGTTCATGACAAGATTTGTCTTCTCCGGGGCCTGTCGCCTCTCCAATCAGGCTCTTCATTGTTTAACTCAATTCCTTCTCTCTTCCTCCCCCCCTTGCTAATTCTATTCCACTTCATTACATTCAGTGCTGTTGTGGTGGTCTGCATATCCACCACTGATATAATGCTACTGCAATCTCAGGATCTTTCCAAAATTATAAAATAAAACATGGTTTTGTTGTTAGCAGTGAGGGGAGGAAGGAGGAGTCCTGTGGCAGGAGAGAAGAATTTGGCTTGACAGAAGGAGGGGAGGATGGGGCAATGCCACAATGAATTGTTTCAGTGTCAAAGGAAGGTTCCTTGTTTCCTCCCAATCCCAGCAAATATCACTGGGGGGTTGAAAAAATCTTCTGGAAGATTAGATTTCTATTATGAGATAAAGTTATGTCCTCCTGACCAGGATTGCCCAGGATAGCCTGATCTCATCAGATCTTGGAAGCTAAGCAGGGGTATTATGCATGTACAGGTTTTCACCAAAGTGGTCATGTTTATGCATGTGCTCTGATACAGCGTTGTTTTTTTCTTCACACGATTATGCATTTGAAAGACTTATGGCAGCAAATCCTTAATTGGGGGGAGGGGCACTTCCTCCATTGTGCCAGATGCTCATTGGCAGGCTATGGTCAGCTGCAATGTCACCTGACCACCATTCTGGCACATGCTGGCAGGGAATTGTAGTTCATGGACATAGAGATCTCAGGAAGAAATTTCCATGAGGGCTCTACTACCTTTCCACCTCAGAAATATGTTGTTCCACAGAGTGGATTGAAATCCCACTGAGAGAATGAATAAATTAATTTCTGCTGGTATAATGTTGTCATAGGTGGGAGGGTCTCTGCCAAACAAAAGGTACCTCAAGCTCCTATTGGCTGATGATGGACTAAAGGATGTCCCTTCACCCATTGATGTACAGTTACACAGGGGAAGAGACCAAAAACACACTAACATTTATGCATGTGAAAACAGGCATCTTCAACACCATCAGCACCCCGCAGGAAGACCATTAGATATGATACTGAGCATCCCCTTTTGAGCATAATTCCTTGTCTGTCTCCAGATCACTGAGGTCCATCCCCAAACTCCACCCCTAAAATCACCAGCTATTTCCTACCGCAGAAGCTGGCAACCCTCGTTTGCAGTCAATAGCCATGATGCTCCTCCCTGCTGTATGCATCATTGTACTAGTTAGGTAATAAATAACTTTATCTGTAATGCCCAACAAGATGCAATTTAATAAAGATAAGTGTAAAGTTTTGCATCTGGGTCAGAAAAATGAAAAGCATGCCTACTGGATGGGGGATACGCTTCTAGGTAACAGTGTGTGTGAACGAGACCTTGGGGTACTTGTGGATTGTAAACTAAACATGAGCAGGCAGTGTGATGCAGCAGTAAAAAAGGCGAATGCCATTTTGGGCTGTATCAACAGTGGCATCACATCAAAATCACAAGATGTCATAGTCCCATTGTATATGGCACTGGTCAGACCACACCTGGAGTACTATGTGCAGTTCTGGAGGCCTCACTTCAAGAAGGATGCAGATAAAATTGAAAGGGTACAGAGGAGAGTGACGAAGATGATCTGGAGCCAAGGGACCAAGCCCTATGAAGATAGGTTGAGGGACTTGGGAATGTTCAGCCTGGAGAAAAGGAGGTTTAGAGGGGACATGATAGCCCTCTTTAAGTATTTGAAAGGTTGTCATTTGGAGGAAGGCAGGATGCTGTTTCTGCTGGCTGCAGAGGAGAGGACACGCAGTAATGGGTTTAAACTACAAGTACAACGATATAGGCTAGATATCAGGAAAAAAAAATTCACAGAGTAGTTCATCAGTGGAATAGGCTGCCTAAGGAGGTGGCGAGCTCCCCCTCATTGGCAGTCTTCAAGCAAAGGTTGGATACACATTTTTCTTGGATGCTTTAGGATGCTTAGGGCTGATCCTGCGTTGAGCAGGGGGTTGGACTAGATGGCCTGTATGGCCTCTTCCAACTCTACGATTCTGTGATTCTATTTCCCACCTTTCTCTAGGTAGCAAGCAGAGCAGATCCCCCTATTCCCCTATTGTAGTTATGCTGCTAAATGGGGTAGATTTTCATTTTACCTCCTGAGAAGCTTTTACCTCAGAAAGCTTTTAAAAAGAAAGGTATACGCCAATTCCCGGCTTTCAGCATTTCTCTTAATCCACCAACTTTCCCTTTAGTCTCACTTCATTTAACTGTCCTTGAAGCTTCTCCTTATGGCTAGGAATGACAAAAGCTTTACTTGTCTCCTTAGTTTGCTGCTGTAATTATTTAATTACCACTTTCCATCCTCATTTCCATCTTTGGCACATTCTTAACATGTCATGATTATGCTTGCTCTTTTCTTACCTAAGTACGTTCCTAGAAAAGTACAGAATCTAAGAGGAATTATTAAAAAGCTAATATAGTAACTCATTTTAAAAAGGAGGCTGGGGCGCGATAAACTGTAGAACGATTTGCGATGTCCGGTGACCTAATTTCCTGTCATGTGCCATGTCCATATCTCCTATTTTCTTCTGGAGGGGGGTTAGCAAAGCTTGATCAACCCCCCTGTTCTTTCTGATGTGTTCTTTGTTCCTTCAGTGTAACTCGGCTTCCCTTTGAAGCCCGATTATGACAAATGTTATGTTAACGTTATCTCCTCCCTTGGTGGCTGTAAAACCTCCCAGCACTCAGGGACAACACAGCTGGTGTGGATTCTGGGAACTGTTGTAGACTTTCTGTCTTCTAGTTTCGCACATTCTAGTTTCGCGCGTAGATCAAATATTCTTTCTTTTGAGATTCAAATGGGTAGCCATGTTGGTCTGAAGTAACACAATAAAATCAGAGTCCAGTAGCACCTTTAAGATAAACAAAGATTTATTCAAGGTGTGAGACACCTTGAATAAATCTTTGTTGGTCTTAAAGGTGCTACTGGACTCTGCTATTATTGTCTTTCTTGTGAGAACCAACTTCCCTGTGTTTAGTTTAGTGGGCAGGGGTTCAAGTTGTTAAAAAACTTGTTCCTCCCTTTGTATCTCGTCTTTGCCAATAACCCAGCTCTGTGTGTTTCCTGAAGAAGATGCTTGCTCTGTTGTAATCCTGCTTACGTGGTCTCAATTCTGTCACTGTTGGGGATCATCGACCAAGCTGCTCTTCTCTCGTCCATTGTGAAATAAGCAAGTGTCCATAGTTTGGCTGTTGTTGTTTTTTTAAATTACTACCAAGTTCCTATTGTTGTAATACAACTATCATAATAAAGGAATCTACAAGCCCATCTGTCAGCCCATTTGTGTTGGACATAATTCATCAAAAATAAACATGAAATCCCCAGACTGGCCACCAGCTTCAAGATGATCATGGGAATTCCAGGACCAAAAATGAAAGGAACTGGGATGTCTTGGTCCTGGTTATCTACAGCCACCACACGCCTCAAAGACTTAATTTCTAGAGATTCCAAGGAGAATGGAGACTTCTGAGGAATAGGATTGATGCTAACAACATATTCAATACTGTGTCCTAGGATTGCCAACTCCCACTTAGGACATTCATGTAGATCTGAGAGTGGAGTGTGGGGATGGCGAGGATTAGTAAGAGGAGAGATCTTGGTAGGATATAGTAGGGCAGAGCCCACCCTCCAAAGGAGCCATGTTCTCCAGTGGAACTTGTTGTGTATGTGGACCTTCAACTTCTACAGACTGTATGCAAATGAAGGACTGTAATCTAGCCAACCATGGATTGAGTTGGGACTCTGAGAATGGACCAATCTGTGGGCTCTGTTAAGGGCCAATCGGGTTCCTTGGCAGGCCTTCTGAATTGTATATAAGTTTCCATGGGTTCTAGTGTTTATTGTTTGGTGTTTCTGGTTGGAGTTGGAGTTAACAAAGAGCTGATTGTTTTCGAAGAGCTGTGTCTGTGTCTACCGAATCCGCAGACTTAATAGAAATGGATCTCTGTCATCTAGAGCAGTGGTCCCCAACCTTTTTATCACCGGGGACCAGTCAACGCTTGACAATTTTACTGAGGCACGGGGGGGGGGGTAGTCTTTTGCCGAAGGACTTCGCCGCAGCTGCCTGAGCACCTGCTCGGCTTACTTTCCCGCCGGCGCCCCCAACTTCCCACCGCCCACTAGGGGGTGCTGCCAACAGCAGCTGTGCAGTGCCACACTGAGGGGGAGCCCCAGCCATGGTGGCCGCCGGAAAGCACCAAAGGTGAGCTGGTGGCAGAGTGGCAGGGCAGCCCCGGAGGCAGCAGCCGGGGAGGAGGATGAGGAAGAGCTGCGACCCGGTACTGACTGATCTACGGACCGATACTGGTCTCCACACCGGGGGTTGGGGACAGCTGATCTAGAGAATAGTTGTAATTCCGGGAGATCTGCAGACCCCACCTGGAGGTGGACAATCTTGATGTTCTCCCAACAAGCAAAGCAGTAATTTACCAAAGATGGAAAGCAATCCTAAGCAGGACTACTTGCAAGTAAGTCCCATTTTATTCAGCAAGGTGTCCCCCCAGGAAAGGTTTCTTAGGCTTGCAACTACAGGTACCGAAAAATCAGGACTATTCCTGATAAACAGGGAGTCAGAGTGCCTTTGGAGGCAAGGATCACATGGTCTGGTTTCTCCATAGATGAAGTAGTTTTAATTAGACAGCCCAGTGATGCTGGTCCCCATTAATTTATTTTGTGCTTTTCGCCCTGCGAGAGCCAGTGTCTGCAGTGGTGCAGATATAAATTTGATAATAAGAACTTCCAAGAGCGGATGGAAATAGAGCATCGTGGGCTATTCTTTGCAAAGGATTTCTTCGGATGCTCTTGTTTTGCTACTGCATCCTCTTTTAAACACTTCTAAAGACTCTTTTCTCTATTATTTAAGAATTGAGATGAGATAATAGCATGAGGAATCGACTGGTGGCATTAAAAATAATTATAAGCTGACATTAAAGGAAATTGCACATAAATTTAAGGCATTGGCGGGAGAGGCAGCTTTCCCAACAGGAAGAATTAATGTGATTAAAATAGTTACATCACTGAGATGTTTGGCATATTCTGATACGGAATGGTTTCGTCATTATTTTTGCTGTCTGCAGATTTTTTGTTGTTGTTAATGAAACTCTTCTGGAAGGCCAGTGCAGATTTAAATATACAGGGCCAGGTTCCAGAGGACCCTGTATGTGCACTTAAGTGCTTCCGGAAGGAATAGGGTAATATAGACCTACTTCTTTAAAAGTTACTTGCTTTGGGAAGAGACCTCAGAGAAACATGTTTAAAAAAGGGCTGCCTTGCTAGTCTCTCAGTGTTAACAAAGTTAATAAATGAACCAAGTTTTAAGGTTGTTTCTTCAGGGTATAAGCTTTTGTGTGCTTGCACACTTCAGATACAGTTTATAAAGGAGGGGGCACTCCTAAGGATGTTGTCTCTTGTTATGTTGTTATGTGCGAAGTCGTGTCCGACCCATCGCGACCCCATGGACAATGATCCTCCAGGCCTTCCTGTCCTTCCTGTTGTCTCTTAAAATAAAAAAAATTCTGAAATATGGAAGGGGTAAGGAGTAGACTCCTCTAGAGTCAACCTAGCATTTTTTGGCAAGTTCAGATGGGAGGCCTATTGGGTCTGAACACCTTGAGAACTGCATCATAGAATCAAAGAGTTGGAAGGGACCTTCAGGGTCATCTAGTCCAATCCCCTGTACAATGCAGGACACTCACAACTACCTGCCTACCCACAGTGACCCCAGTTTCATGCCCAAGTGATTCCCCACCACCACCAAAAAATCTCCAGAATCCAGCCTGGTCTGGAAAAAATTCACCTACCATCTTTTGGGGGTACAAAAGAAATACAAATTAGCCCATTAATGAAATCTCACAAATCCCCAGAATTTGTTGTCCATCCACTTCCTGGCTGTTTATCCAACCTATGCTTCAAAGAGCTCAGGCCAGTAAATGTAGCTCTTTGTATACGTACATATTTTCTCTTCATACTAGGAAGTAGGATAGGCTGAGAGAATATTCAGCCTAAGGGGAATTGATGGTTGACTGGAGACTTAAACCCAGATCTCCCTGGGCCTAGTCCAATTGCTATATCACATAGCTCTTTCCTTCCCGGAATGCTAGACCACCCTGTTGGTTACATCTGTTATGTAACTGGCATTCTTTCCTCCATCAATCTTATCAGCATGGTTCACCTCCTGGATCTTCAGCCCTGTTCTAGATATATGACCTGCCTTTTCGCATTTCTTTTCCCTGCAATATTGTGTGCTGAATAATCCTTGATCTCCACAGTCTTCTTGTGGTGCTGCATCGATTGTCATTGAATGACACCTATTTGACAGCCCTTTCTAGCAACTAACCTGTTCAATGCAGAAAGGATTTTGCTAGAAATCCACAATGGATTTCTTTACAAGGACTGTTTTGGGGCTCACCATTCACCTTCCAGATGTCTGACCTTCTTTTGGAACCCTTAACTTTACAAGCAAGAAGGCTGACCATAACCTCCTTCTTAGCCACACTTAAATCTTTTGATTGCCCCATTGCAGGTGGGCCTTCGATAATTACTAAAAAAGATTATTCCACCCATGGCATTCCACCCATGGCATCATTCATGTTTTAGAAGCCCCTAGCTGAGCATCTCAGGTCATCTTTATGTATCATTCGCCTTGGGGCTTGCAGTATTACTTAAATGGTCAGCAAATAAAGGGGTTTAATGCATCATTTTAAAAAAGCCAGCCTTTCTCTTTGAACAAGGTGATCAAAGTAAAATATGCATAATTAAATGGAAAGCAGCCAAAAGAATCTTAATTGTACCATGGCCCAGTTCTCTTTGCGCCAGATATTTTTGTAGTGCATGATCCAAATATCTTAAAGTGATACCTTTATTTGTGAAGCTGATAAACATAAACCTGTCAGTTATCACTGCAGTCAAAGCACATTAAAAGGTATTGGGTGGGATCCAGTGATCTATCAACAGAAGGCACAGCTGGTCATGGATTTGCCCTGATTTCTCCAAAACCCAGGAAATATTTCTGACCCAGAAAAATTCCATTTTATTAGTTGTGGCATCTGCAAAATATAATTGCTACATGGTGGGACAGATGGCAGGAGGCAAAATCCCCTTTCTTGCTTCTTCCACCAACAGCGTTTCACGGACAGAAGAAAAGGAAGAAAACAATTTTGACCCTTTGTCTCCTCTCACTCCACCTGCCCAACTCCCAACGCTATCACTGCACATTGCCATTTTAATTTTATTTTCTGAGAAGAAAGAAGTTATAAATGAAACACTTATTATAAGGATAAAGGTAAAGGTAAAGGTATCCCCTGTGCAAGCACCGAGTCATGTCTGACCCTTGGGGTGACGCCCTCTAGCATTTTCTTGGCAGACTCAATACGGGGTGGTTTGCCAGTGCCTTCCCCAGTCATGACCGTTTACCCCCCAGCAAGCTGGGTACTCATTTTACCGACCTCGGAAGGATGGAAGGCTGAGTCGACCTTGAGCCGGCTGCTGGGATTGAACTCCCAGCCTCATGGGCAAAGCTTTCAGATGGCTGCCTTACCACTCTGCGCCACAAGAGGCACTTATTATAAGGATAAAAATATATAATGCTGCCACATTGTTACCATCATCGATCCCTCGCTACTCCTGTTAGTAGCCCCTCTGTTTAGGGAGGGCTTGTATCTTCTGTTTTCTTTTTTGCCACCATGTTGTTGTTGTTGTTGGGTTTTGATAGGGATTTTACTGGGGCTTTATTGTACTGATTTGCTGTATAACCCACCATGAGCCGGCTTACTGGGAGTGGCGGGTAACAAATTGAACAAACAAATATATAAATAACAAATTGTGTTTCTAACAACATGCATTCTAGATTATCAGTTAAATAGAATAGAATATCTCTCCCACAACATATTCCCTATTATAAATTTGACTACTGGCATTCCTCGTTATTGAAAAATATTGCTTAGTAGTTTACCCAAAGCTTCCTAATACACAGACAATATGTTGAGAGATCAATAACGTTACTTGTCAACAAATTTTAAGAAAAATCCCCAACTGTCCATAAATTCTTCCAGTGGCCTTCTAGGTTAGTCAGCTTAGTCATGATGGCAAGGTCTCTAATCTTCTCCAACCAGCTATCATTGCACGTTGGAATTGCCAGCCTCCAGATGGGGCTTGGGGTCCGTCCAGAATTATATTTGATCTCCAGATTATAGCTCAGTTCCCCTGGAGAAAATGGCAGCTTCAAAGAGTAGAGTCTATGACATCCCACCCTTGCTGAGGTCCATCCCCTCCCCAAACTCCAGTTGGCTCCACCCTGATTCACCAGGCATTTCACAGCCCAAAGGGCTCCACATTTGGTAATTAACTTTCCAGAGATCAGGAATGGTGGGGGTGGGGGAGAAGTGTGAAAGGTCCACAATCCTTGCAGAATGGTTCCCCAGACAGGCTAGAATCCAAAGAGGTGCCTGCTGGGTCCTGTCTGTTCTAGGACACAATTTGCTACTTTTAGGGAAAGCCATTCTGAAAAGTCTCCCAGTATTCACGGATGTCACAAAATGGAATCTGAAACTGCATTCCTGAAAATATTATATTAACTAGGACTGTATATTTGTGGAGTGTTGAGAACTTTTGCTGAGCCCAGATCCATAAAGGGGCAGGGGGAATATGCTGACATTAAATTATTTTCCCGCTACTGCAAGTGAGAGGATAATGAGGACAAGCTAAACTCATTCTGTATTGTTATTACTATTTTCGGAATGAATTAGAATTCCCTGTGGCCCAAAACATCCATTCCCAGGGTTATAATTCTAGGAGTCACCATTTATGACGCCATACATTATGGATTCTTTATATGAGAAAAACAGGTATGACTACCATTTAAAAATTGCTTGATTCCCTGGCTTTTGATTCATTCAATGATTGGATGTTTCCCTTTTTATTCCTTAGCACAGTAGCACACGGGAGTCAAAAAAGCTGTTGTTGTTGTTAGGTGCAAAGTCGTATCCGACCCATCACGACCCCATGGACAATGATCCTCCAGGCCTTCCTGTCCTCTACCATTCCCCAGAGTTCATTTAAGTTTGCACCTACTGCTTCAGGGACTCCATCCAGCCACCTCATTCTCTGTCGTCCTCTTCTTCTTTTGCCCTCGATTGCTCCCAGCATTAGGCTCTTCTCCAGGGAGTCCTTCCTTCTCATGAGGTGGCCAAAGTATTTGAGTTTCATCTTCAGGATCTGGCCTTCTAAAGAGCAGTCAGGGTTGATCTCCTCTAGGACTGACCGGTTTGTTCCCCTTGCAGTCCAAGGGACTCGCAAGAGTCTTCTCCAGCACCAGAGTTCAAAAGCCTCAATTCTTTGACGCTCGGCCTTCCTTATGGTCCAACTTTCTCAGCCATACATTGCAACTGGGAATACCATAGCCTTGACTAGACACAGGGCCTTTTCGCACAGGGATCTTTGTTGCAAATTGTTTGCGGAATGAAAAATCGCCATTTAAAATAGTGGAATTCGTCGTTATGCATACCTGCCTTTGTAGTGGAATCAGTTGCGTTTTTTAGCGTTTCCCACAGGCTTCCGGTCTCGGCAGAAATCGCTAGAAAGGAAGCGCTATTGCCAAGCTCGTCCCGCCCCTGGCCGTCAAGCAGCCAATGGGCAGCCGTTAGCATGCTCCCAAACAGCCCCTTTCCCTTTAAGAAAGGTTTTTTTAAAAAAAAAAACGACCCATAGCAACGAATCTAGGTAGATTCATTGCTACGGAGAGACCCATCCAGCTGCCTAATGTGAGCTGTCGTTTGATTGTATGATCGTTTGCACGCTGCCTCGAGTGATAAAAAAAAAATCCCCCCCCCTCTCACGGGCCCGATTTTCGGCTGGATTTATTTGTAAAAAATAAAGGGACTTTATTTCAGCAAACGGGCTTTTCAGTGGTTTGTGCTTAGTGAGTAAAGGTGAAGGACTGAAGCCAGGGAAGCCTCTAAACAGAAAGAGGCTCGCCGGTGCGTTTATCCCCGCTCGCTCGGAGAAAAAAAAATGGCGATCGCTTCGCCGGAAGTTTGGAGGAGAGAGCCAGGGGGAGGGACTTTGAAGAACCAGCAACAATGGTAACGCACAGGTCTTTAGCGCTACTGTTGCAGATTGGTTGCAGGAGTGTATCGCTATCCGGAGGGTGAATCCACTTTTCTGGATTCCCCTGAAAGCGCCACAACGAAGCGCTTTTTGCTGATTGGTTTCAGGATTGTTGCAGATTGTCTACGACGTCGTGGGTTATGGCAAATTAGTAGCGTTTCCAAATAGCAACCATTCTGCTACTTTGAAGCCGTGCGAAATGGCCCACACTTTTGTTGGCAGGGTGATGTCTCTGCTTTTTAGGCTGCTGTCTAGATTTGCCATAGCTTTCCTCCCCAGGAGCAAGCGTCTTTTAATTTCTTTGCTGCAGTCCCCATCTGCAGTGATCTTGGAGCCCAGGAAAATAAAATCTGTCACTATCTCCATTTCTTCCCCATCTATTTGCCAGGAATTGAGAGGGCCGGATGCCACGATCTTCGTTTTTTTGATGTTGAATTTCAAGCCAACTTTTGCACTCTCCTCCTTCACCCGCATCAACAGGCTCTTTAGTTCCTCTTCACTTTCTGCCATTAGAGTGGTATCATCTGCATATCTGAGGTTGTTGATATTTCTCCCTGCAATCTTGATCCCAATTTGTGACTCCTCTAATCCCAATGGACAAGTTCAAAAGGCAAAAAAGCTGTAAAAGTAAATAAAAGTGCCTTTAATCATCGGCCCTCTGAAAAAGCAGTGGCCGCAAAGAGGTATCAACTGAAGCAAACAATTCAAGCCTTCTAACTGAAGCTTTTTTCACACACAAATTGCACATGGCAACAACACCCAGCTTACAATCACCTCCCCTTCCACTCCTAACAGACGCTCTGTGAGGTAGGTGAGGCTGAGACAGCTCTGACAGAACTGTTCTGTGAGAACAGATCTATCAGGACGGTGACTAGCCCAGGGTCACCTAGCCGGCTGCATGTGGAGGAGCGGGGAATCAAACCTGGCTCACCATATTCGAAGCTGGCACTCTTAACCACTACACCAAGGTGGCTCTCTATATGCAGCGATATAGTCTACCGTCCCTAATCCTATGTAGGTTTATTCTCTTGGGCACTGCCTGCAAAGCTGCCATTTAATCACCAGCGTTATCAATTAAAATCATCTAGTCTCATCAGGCAATGACCGCTGAGCTCATGGGCCCAGCGGTGTGGACTGGAGAGGACGCCTGTGACAAAACGGATCAGCCCAATGCACTCCCATCTGACGGGCCTGCCAATACCCGGCTCCTAATTAATTCTGCTGTCCTCTTAGGTGTCTCTTCATTTGCATTAAAAGTATATTAGCATCTGGCAAGGAATGCTGAACTTTGCAAAGTGAAGCAAAGCCGGCTGAGAACAGGATGAAGGGAGGGATATGGAACAGAGTCATCTATTTGTCTCACTGCTGAAAACCTTCATGAAGGAAACAGGCATCAAAACATCCATTGTTCTGCGGTTCCTTAAGAAATTAATTATCGTTCCCGCATAAACACACAAAGCAGGGAACAAAGACCACTTTATACAATTGATAGAATCAATCACGAAAGTGTTTCCCCCCCCCCTCCTGAACAGGTCTATTTTTAGATTGTAGATTAAGGTGTGCATAGTTTAATGCTCCCTCCTACTGATAAAAGAAAACCTCCTGGCAAAAGGGTGGGGGGGAGCAATTCTGGCTGCCCTTCAGATCAACATGCTGTTTTCTGCATGGAAGGAGAGGAAGTTATTCCCTTGAAGGGACATTCAGATAGGCAAGGTCTGACCCACCCACCCATTCTTCTGCAGCATGTTGGGGGGGGGGTTTGCAGGCTCGAAACCAGTAAGCCCCAATATGGTGTCTGTAGATGCCATAGCACCTGTCAAGCCAGCCTTTCCTCTACCACCCAGTGTGGTGTAGTGGTTAGGGGTGCCAACTTCTAATCTGGCGAGCGAGGTTTGATTCTTGCAGCCAGCTGGGTGTCCTTGGGCTCGCCACAGCCCTGATAAAGCTGTTCTGACCTAGCAGTGATATCAGGGCTCTCTCAGCCTCACCTCCCTCACAGGGTGTCTGTTGTGGGGAGAGGAAAGGGAAGGCGATTGTAAGCTGCTTTGAGACTCTTTCTGGTAGAGAACTGTGGCATATAAGAACCAACTCTTCTTCTTCTTCTACCACACTGGAGTCAGAGGTGGTTCAGAAAAATCCAGAGACCTTCACTTTGGAGTCCACACAGAGCAGCACCCCTTTGGATTAAGCAGCCTCTATCTTAGAAGGATGCTCTGCTTGGAACTGCCTATCGTTTTATGATTGGATCCAGTTCTCCATTGCAGCCTTTCGCGGGATTAATTCTACCCCACCATGAGCGCCATTTTGTTGGGGCACCTACTGCCAGTTTTCAAAATTACAAACGCACCCACAAATTCGACACGTCTCCCTGGACTAGGAAAATCTTTACCATTGGACTCCACTGACCAAATTAGTGAACCATATTTCAAAAATAGAAGCTAGGATCCACCATCTTCTATGGTTGTTAATTTTTTTTAAACAATACCTTGTTGAGGCTTGTGGGAGGGGCTGGGGGGGAGGTATGACTGGATAGCTTGATTGTTGCTCTCAATGCCCCCAACAGGTTGGTTGTCCCTGGCCAGAGGGAAGTTTGCCTGGCCTCAACCAGGGCCAGGGCCAGGGCCAGGGCCAGGGCCAGAGCCTTTTCGGACCTGGCCCCAGCCTGGTGGGATGAGCTCCCAGAAGAGCTAGGACCCTGACAGACCTGGCTCAGTTCCACAGAGCCTGCAGGACAGAACTCTCCTGCCAGATATTTGGTTGAGGCCAAGACTAGAATGTTATCGTCATGTGGGCCCCTCCCTTCAGCAAAAGCACCCTGCCCCCCCCCCCGGCTGGAGTCAGCAGCAGAGCATGCTTCATTATGGTTATGTAAACAGTGCTGATATTAGATTGTCACTTTGTTGTTGTTGTTGTTGTTATGTGCGAAGTCGTGTCCGACCCATCGCGACCCCATGGACAATGATCCTCCAGGCCTTCCTGTCCTCTACCATTCCCTGGAGTCCTTTTAAGTTTGCACCTACTGCTTCAGTGACTCCATCCATCCACCTCATTCTCTGTCGTCCCCTTCTTCTTTTGCCCTCAATCACTCCCAGCATTAGGCTCTTCTCCAGGGAGTCCTTCCTTCTCATGAGGTGGCCAAAGTATTTGAGTTTCATCTTCAGGATCTGGCCTTCTAAAGAGCAGTCAGGGCTGATCTCCTCTAGGACTGACCGGTTTGTTCGCCTTGCAGTCCAAGGGACTCGCAAGAGTCTTCTCCAGCACCAGAGTTCAAAAGCCTCAATTCTTTGACGTTCGGCCTTCCTTATGGTCCAACTTTCGCAGCCATACATTGCAACTGGGAATACCATAGCCTTGACTAAACGCACTTTTGTTGGTAGGGTGATGTCTCTGCTTTTTAGGATGCTGTCTAGATTTGCCATAGCTTTCCTCCCTAGGAGCAAGCGTCTTTTAATTTCTTTGCTGCAGTCCCCATCTGCAGCGATCTTGGAGCCGAGGAAAATAAAATCTGTCACTATCTCCATTTCTTCCCCATCTATTTGCCAGGAATTGAGAGGGCCGGCTGCCATGATCTTTGTTTTCTTGATGTTGAGTTTCAAGCCAACTTTTGCACTCTCCTCCTTCACCAGCATCAACAGGCTCTTTAGTTCCTCTTCACTTTCTGCCATTAGAGTGGTATCATCTGCATATCTGAGGTTGTTGATATTTCTCCCTGCAATCTTGATCCCAATTTGTGACTCCTCTAATCCTGCCTTTCTCATGATGTGCTCCGCATACAAGTTAAATAGGCAAGGCGACAGTATACAGCCTTGCCGAACTCCTTTCTCAATTTTGAACCAATCCGTGATTCCATGTTCAGTTCTCACTGTTGCTTCTTGACCTGCATATAAATTTTTCAAGAGACAAATAAGATGCTCTGGTATTCCCATCTCTTTAAGAACTTGCCACAATTTGTTGTGCTCCACACAATCAAAGGCTTTAGCATAGTCAATGAAGCAGAAGTAGATGTTCTTCTGGAACTCCCTAGCTTTTTCCATGATCCAGCGTATGTTGGCAATTTGATCTCTAGTTCCTCTACCTCTTCGAAATCCTGCCTGTACTTCTGGAAGTTCTCGGTCCACATATTGCTGGAGCCTAGCTTGTAGGATTTTGAGCATAACTTTGCTAGCATGAGAAATTAGTGCAATGGTGCGGTAGTTTGAACATTCTTTGGCATTGCCCTTCTTTGGGATTGGAATGTAAACTGACCTTTTCCAATCCTGTGGCCATTGCTGAGTTTTCCAAATTTGCTGGCATATTGAGTGTAGCACTTTTACTGCATCGTCCTTTAAGATTTTGAATAGTTCAACTGGAATGCTGTCACCACCACTAGCTTTATTGTTGCTCAGACTTCCTAAGGCCCATTTGACTTCACATTCCAGGATGTCTGGCTCCAGGTCAGTAACTACCCCACTGTGGTCATCAGGGATGTTAAGCTCGCTCTTGTATAGTTCTTCTGTATAATTTTGCCACCTTTGCTTAATCTCTTCTGCTTCGGTGAGGTCCCTACCATTTTGGTCCCTTATCATACCCATCTTTGCATGAAACGTTCTCTTCATATCTCCAATTTTCTTGAAAAGATCTCTGGTCCTCCCCATTCTATTGTTTTCTTCTATTTGTTTGCACTGTTCATTTAAGAAGGCATTCTTATCTCTTCTAGCTTTTCTCTGGAATTCTGCATTCAATTGGGTGTATCTTTCTCTTTCTCCCTTGCCTTTCACTTCCCTTCTCTCCTTAGCTATTTGTAAAGCTTCCTCAGACAGCCATTTTGATTTCTTGCATTTCTTTTTCTTTGGGATGGTTTTAGTTGCTACCTCTTGTACAATGTCGCGAACCTCCGTCCATAGTTCTTCAGGCACTCTGTCTATCAGATCTAATTCCTTAAATCTATTTGTCACCTCTACTGTATATTCGTCGGGGATATGATTTAGTTCGTACCTGAGTGGCCTAGTGCTTTTCCCTACTTTCTTCAATTTAAGCCTAAATTTTGCAACAAGAAGCTCATGATCTGAACCACAATCAGCTCCTGGTCTTGTTTTTATTGCCTGTATAGAACTTTTCCATCTTTGGCTGCAGAGTACATAGTCAATCTGATTTCTGTGTTGACCGTCTGGTGATGTCCATGTGTAGAGTCGTCTCTTGGGTTGTTGGAAAAGAGTGTTTGCTATGACCATTGTATTCTCTTGACAAAATTTTACCAGCCTGTGCCCTGCTTCATTTTGTACTCCAAGGCCAAACTTGCCTGTTATCCCAGTTATCTTTTGGCTTCCTACTTTAGCATTCCAATCCCCCATGATGATAAGCACATCATTTTTTGGCGTTGCTTCTATAAGGTGTTGTAGGGCTTCATAGAACTGATCAACTTCATCCTCTTCAGCAGCAGTGGTTGGGGCATAGACCTGGATCACTGTGATGTTGAATGGTTTGCCTTGGATTCGAACTGAGATCATTCTGTCATTTTGGGGATTGTATCCCAAGACTGCTTTTCCTACTCTCTTATTGATTATGAAGGCTACTCCATTTCTTCTGCGAGATTCTTGTCCACAGTAGTATACCTGATGGTCATCTGAATTAAATTCACCCATTCCTGTCCATTTTAGTTCACTGATTCCTAAAATGTCGATGTTCAGTCTTCTCATTTCTTGTTTGACCACGTCCAGCTTGCCTTGATTCATGGATCTGACGTTCCAGGTTCCTATGGAATAAAAATCTTTACAGCATCGGACTGTCTTTTCGCCACCAGTTACTTCCACAACTGAGCGTCCTTTCGGCTTTGGCCCAGCCGCTTCATTCATTCTGGCGCTACTCGTACTAGCCGTCTGCTCATCCCCAGTAGCATATTGGACACCTTCCGACCTGAGGGGCTCATCTTCCGGCGTCATATCGTTATGCCTATTGGAACTGTCCATAGAGTTTTCATGGCAAAGATACTGGAGTGGTTTGCCATTGCCTTCTCCAGTGGATCACCTTTTGTCAGAGCTCTCAGCTATGACCTGTCCGTCTTGGGTGGCCCTGCACGGCATAGCTCATAGCTTCACTGAGCTACGCAAGCCCCCTTGCCACAACAAGGCAGCGATCCTTGAAGGGGGAGATTGTCACTTAGGCAGTTGTAATTTTTATAATGGCTTTAATATCTGTGTATTATTTTAAACTTCTTGTAAGTCGCCATGAGCTGGCTTAGCCAGGAGTGGTGGGGTTCAAGTCACAAGTAAAATAAACAAATAAAATGACCAGGACTTTCCCAACCCTGAATTGACAATCTTCATGTTGCCAAGATGGGTCCCCCTGTTCCCCATCCCCAAGCCCAACCACATTTTGGGGGAGAGGATGGAGGAAGCCAATCCATGCACCTCACTGCCTCTTGGATATCTGAATGTGACATGGTGCCCTCAGGCAGAAACCTTTACCTATTTAAAATCCATGTGCCTTATCTCCTTCGCAGTCAGTATGGCTAACAAAACAGCAAAACCTGCAAGGAAAGGAGCATCCTCCGTGTCCAGTAATGAGTTAAAACCAATATGCTATTAATACCCACCGTCGAAAACACTGTTAGAAATGCAGCCAAGTCTAACAAAACAGTTTGCCCTCCATCCGTTGCCCTTTGGAACAAACCTGGCCTTCCCCAAAGAGGTGATTGACAGCACACATCCACCCTGGATCGTCCTTTCCAGAACGGACCTACCACAAAGAAAGCCCAAGACCCATTTGCTGCCAAATGGACACTTCTAGGTGAAGGTACTAGTATGTGGACACTATCTGAGGACCACAACTGTCATCTGAGTGTGCATGAGAGTTAGGCAGAGGGTTGCCATCTCCAGGTCAGGATGTTCCTAGAGATCTGGGGGTGGAGCCCAGAGAGGACAGAATTTGGGAAGAGCAAGGTGCCCAGCAGTGTTATAATGGGATAGACCAGAGGTGGCCAAGCTGTGGGTCTCCAGATGTCCATGGGCTACAATTCCCATGAGCCCCTGGAATATTCTGAGGCTGCAATGTTTCAAATCAAGGCCCAGATGTGAAGTAGTGATTGTATTTCTAGTCGTGCTACTAGGATGCCCAGGAGGAAACTGATCTCCACAGACTTTCTGACTACCCAAAAAGCAGCCAATTTTGGTGGGGGAGGAGCTTGGGAGGGTACGATGACGTTCAGGGTGGCACTTTCCATGATACAGAGTGGCACTGAGGCAGCCATGATACAGAGTGTAAAGGGTCCTCCTGCGGTCAACCTGTGGTCCTCCAGATGTGCATGGACTACAATTCCCATGAGCCCCTGCCAGCAAACGCTGGCAGGGGCTCATGGGAATTGTAGTCCATGGACATCTGGAGAGCCACAATTTGGCCACCCCTTCTATAGACTATGCTCCAAAGCTGCCGTTTCCTCCAGGGCAACAGTTGTAATTCCAGGAGACCTCTAGGGCCCACCTGGAGGTTGGCAACCCTAGCTGCCCAGCTCCAGCATGCACGTTCAAGAAATGCTGCTGAGGCAGCCTCTGCTCCCCCATGCCGCCCGCTTGCCAGTCTGTCAGCCGGCCCAGGTGTTTTTTAAAAAATGCCCAGAGCAACTTTTTGTCTGCTTCGTTGGCAGCCCATTGCACAGCAAGGCTCAAATCCTAACGTGCAGCAGTCTTAAAACCTATCAGGAGCTCTCTGCCGGAGAGAGAAATAATTCCAGAGTGGCAGCTCTGTGCGTTGTGCTGCTGCCAAGTCCTAGGAAGAATGGCCGGCGGAAGACGTTTAGCAGCTCCCATCAATCTACCCGCACCAGAGCAAACGATTCCACAGCCCCAGCCGGCGGAAGAATAATGAAAAACTCACCCGCTACTCGAGTTTTCTCTCGGTCCCCAGCGGAAGTCTACGTCACTTCAGGAAAAGTGTGTGATTGGTGTGCGGAGGTGGCATTACAGTCTTAAATCATCCCGATCATCATTTCAGATGGCAAGTCAGAACAGCAGAATGGCTCTCTGGATTACTCAAGGTGACGTTTTTGCCCTTGAGGGATCTGTGACTGGAAGTGCCGACTTTCTGCTTGCGTCGTTCTCTGGTCGCAAGCGGCAAAGGAAAATCCCGGTCACCATCCATTTGTGCAACCACCTGGTCCATGATGAACCATTCACTTATTCAGGGCCACACAATGGCTAAGTGGGGATTGGAACTGTGGCCTCTTCACTTGACTTTGCTTGCCTGAGACCAGGACTGCCCGGATTAGTGGCAGCCCTGGCCTTTCTCACTGCTGGTGGAGGAAAACGGGGAGGGGGAGTTGTCACTACTGGCAAAGTGGTGGCATCACTTCTGGTCCAACCTGGAAGTGGAAAATTTAAGGATAAAGAAAACTGGGCTGCACCCAGCAATGTGTAAATGAAACAAAAAGGGGAAACACATGTTAACTGCTGTGGACAGAAGGGATAGAGACCAGTTCCCCGGATTAAAGTTTACCATGCAGAAGGCTCCAGGTTCATTCCCTAATAGCTCCAGTCAAAGGAATCGGGTGACAGGGGATGTGAAAGACCTCTGCCTGAGTCTTGGGGAGCCCCCACCAGCCTGAGTAGGCGATATTGACCTTGACAGACCAATAGCAGCTTCAGGATTCTAAAACCAAGAGCCTCTGGGGACTCACAAAAAGATGAAGCAGTCAGCCTTCCATGGTCATCGGCCTCCAGAGCATCAAGAGCCCATTCAGCTATCTTTTAGGGCAGGGGTAGTCAAACTGCGGCCCTCCAGATGTCCAGGGGCTTCTGGGAATTGTAGTTCATGGACATCTGGAGGGCCGGTTTGACTACCCCTGTTTTAGGGTCACCAAACTCCAGGGGGTTACAGGCATTCCCTTGTTTTTGGCACAGCCCTCCCATTGCACTCTTCCAGGGAACAGAGTTCTGTATATTGGCAGTCTTCAAGCAGTGGCCAGACAGATCCTTATCCTGCTTTAGGCTGATCCTGCATTGAGCAGGGGGTTGGATTAGATGGCCTGTATGGCCCCTTCTAACTCTATTGTGATGCCACGTCTGGTGAAAGTGCCATCACAGCCACCCCTGGCAATCTAGGAATCCCCCAAATCTTGATAATCTTAGAACAGCCATTTACAACTCTTTTTTGGCCCCTGTCCTTTTAGAAACTCTTCTCGGGTCCCAGGGCCCCCTGAAGTAGGCTGGCTAGCAAGTCATGATATCATTCATGACAAAAGGGGCATTTCATCAGTGCAGTTACCAGGGCCCCCCATAAACCTTGGACTCCCCTTCTCACATCTTTCAGTCTGTGGCCCCTTCAAACATGCCATGTGGCCCCCGTTGAGAATGGCAGTCGTAGACAGTCCTGGGCAGCTGTGATCTCACTTCCATGTTTTCACCAGAAATAGCATGGTGATTTTCAAGGGATCTTAACCCCCCCAAAAAAAGTTCCAGCTATTTGTGGGGCTATGCTGGCAACCCTGTTATGATGTCCAACACAGGCTCTCCCCTAATTGGTAGTGAAGTCCATCCTCAGTGAATTATAGAACATTGAGGCCTCTTCCAGTTCTGTGTCTCTAAGATATTATTACAGTATGTATATGGAAGATCACGCAAGCTACAGTGGATGCATGTGTTAGGTCTCTTATGTGCCTAGTCATCCTGAAGGCTACCATAGCGACTGATGTCAGCCTCGCATGCATACCACTCTCTTTAAAAAGGAGGAGATTTCAAGGCAAATGGAAAAGCAACACTGTTTTACTTACAAATTGAAATCTGCTGCTTCAGACCATGAAATACTGTTGCAACCTTTACTTTTCTCTCTTGTCCCAGAAATGGCACAGCTTGACCGTGATGAACGTATTCTCCCTCAACAGTGTGCTGGTACTGCAACCGTACGGAGATGAATTGATGCTTTCCCGGGACTTTCAATGCTCTCTTATGACGTCAAGGGCAAACTTGTTGCTTTACTAAGAGAGCGATCCTAAGCAGTTTTGCTCCTACTCATGTGTATTCAATGAGGCTTACTCCCAGGAAACTGTTTTTAGGATTGCGCCATTACTCATGTGATGCAAAAGCAGCTCTCCAAAAAGCCAAAATTCATGCACGTAGAGATTCACCTGCTGCCTGCCTTCTTCTGCCAGCAGGTGAAGAAGAAGAGTTGGTTCTTATATGCTGCTTTTCTCTACCCAAAGGAGGCTCAAAGCGGCTTACAGTCACCTTCCCTTTCCTCTCCCCTCAACAGATGCCCTGTGAGGTGGGTGAGGCCGAGAGAGCCCTGATATTCCTGCTCGGTCAGAACAGCTTTATCAGTGCCGTGACAAGCCTGAGATCACGGAGCTGGTTGCATGTTGGAGTGCAGAATTGAACCCGGCTCACCAGATTAGAAGTCCGCAGTCCCAACCACTACACCAAACTGGCTCTTTGGTTTGGTTTGGTTTGGTTTGGCATTCACTCACCCTTTGGTTTGGCATTCACTCACCCTTTCCTGTTCAAGCATTTTGTTTGTTGTTGGTTTTAATCGCTTTACACATTTTAAGTTGGTTTTAATGGTTTTGATTGTTTGCTGCCTTGGCGTTGGGTGGAAAAAGAGCATTAAAATGTTTTAAATAAATACATAAAGAAAATAATGTAACCATCATTGTCTTACTAATCTACTTTCTGCCGGCCTTTAATTATGCATTGCTGTTATTCCTTGGGGAGAAAGGGGTCCAGCTAGCCTGAATGTTCTCTCTGAAGCAGTTAAGGTTATGCTAGGAACGTGCCTTATGAAAGCAATGGCACAGCTCTTTGTTTTCCTTTCCCATTAATCCGGCTTGAGTGCATGCCCTCTGCTTTGCAATTAACACTGCAATAAACATTTCAAGCAGCAAACAAGTGAATAACCTTTCCAGTAGGTTTCAGATTTCAAGAGTTAAGACTATGATCCTCTGCCCAAATTTATCTGCTCAGATATAGAGCACCCTTTTTGCTCTACACAGTTCCTTGATGGATAGCGCCAAGAAGCGCAGCAAATATTAATGCAAGGCAAGGCATGGTAAAGGAAATGGTGGGGAAACATTTTCCTGGAGCTTTCTAGAGAAAAATGAAACATACTATAGGTGAAATCGTTGGGTCGCCTACTAAGGTATCTGTCCTGGCAGTAGCTCTGCATGGTCTCAGTTCTTTCAGGTTGCCACTGATCTGGCCTTTTTTAGTTGGAGGTGCTAAGGATTGAACCATGGACCTTCTGCATGCCAAACAGAAGCTCTTCCACTAAGCCACAAGCCCTCCCTGGTAGGAGACAGGATTTTTGGACAGATCCACAGTACCTCTTTGCTATTTACAAATCTCACCCTCAGTAATGATATGAAGATTATATCGATTTTCGCTTATACCGAGACTGTTTTGGCGACTGGTTTAACTGATCTGAATGAAAGCTGGATTTTTCCGGCTTTTATTTGGGGATACTCAGCTATCCCAATCAGCTGTCTGTTTCACTCCCCCAAACAAAAGCAAAATGGGCCACTGAAATGGCTGTTAGTCATTTCAGCCTCAGAGCTTGACAGGTCTAGCTGTCAGATGTAAGGGTTAAATGGCTGGTAGCCATTTAAAACCCCATTTCTCAATTCCCCCCAAACAGATATTGTACAGTGATCCCGTGTACTAATAAGCATTGATCTATTCAGGTCGCACTGCGATTCAACTCAGATGAAGACTATAAAACAATGCAGTCAGACACCATAAAACACAGTGAACAAGGATTATGGAATGAAAAAACTATGCAAAGTGTTTAAGGCAAGATGCACTACCAACAGTGCAGAAAGCAGAATTACGAAGGTTGAAGACAATGCAGGAGAAGAACCTTACAAATAATTGTAATCTGCCTCTGTAAAAGAGGCAGATCGTTGGATGCGTTTGTTTATTTCGTATTCATTCCTGGCCCCCAAATGGGATTCAAAGTGACTCACAGAAACATCCGATATAAATGAGCAAGAACAGAATCAAATACAACAAAGAAGCCAAAAAAACAAGAACAAAAACTACACACGCGGGGAAGATGCATGTGCTGCTGGCAAACCATCGTTTTTCAAAATCTGCACAATCCAATCTCATAGGGCCAGTCAAAAGTCTGGCTGAGCAAAAGTCCCACCCAGCCTTGTTCATTTCCTTTAAAACATGGTGGCACCAGGAAAGATTTCAGCAGGCACCCACAGGCATCACACTGGGAGCCCTTAATGTAGACTAGACTCTCTCAACTTTTTTACCATTGAGAAGCCCCTGAAACCCCTCTCGGCCCAGCTGTTTTTAGCCAAGGTATTTTAAAGACAATCCTTGCATATAGAAAACTCTGAAACTCATGACATCCTCTTTGGGCTTTTAAACAAACGTTGGATTATATAGGCCCCTGCCTGTAGTCTGCATTAGTTATGGCTGCCAACCTTCAGGTGGAGGCTGAAGATATCCTGGAATTACAACTGATATCCAGGCGACAGAAATCAGCACCCCCCGAAGAAAAGGGCTGCTTTAGAAGGTGGGCACTATGGTGTTATACCTTGCCAAGCCCCCTCCCACTAGCCACTTTAGGATCCATCCCAAAATCTCCAGAGATTTCCTAAACCGGAACTGGCAACTCTGGAAGTAGGACAATTCAGAATTCGCTTAAGAGAGCCTATGTGGTTTAATTAGGAGGAGCTTCTAATCTGGTAAACTGGGTTTGTTCCCCGCTCTTCCACATGCAGCTCTGATAGACCGTTTACGCACTGGAGGTTTGATGCTGGGCTTCAGACTCGAGTTTTAGTCATGGCAGGTTGCCCCACCTCTTCCTGCACCCACATGGGGGAGCATTTTGCCCAGTGCACCTCATCCACCCCCGATTTGTGTTCTTGCACAGGAGCTGGGGCAGTGAAGTTCCCAGTGCGTAAACGGTCATAGTGCTGTTCTGACCAAGCAGTCCTGTCAGGGCTCTCTCAGCCTCACCTACTTCACAGGGGAGAGGAAGGGAAGGGGATTGTAAACCACTTTGAGACTGCTTCGGACAATGAAAAGCAGGGTATAAAAACCAATGCTTCTTCTTCCTCTTAAATTTTATTTGCTGTTGCAGAAAACTAAGCTGATGTTTCCATTCTCACCTCAGAACACAACTTTTTGGGGGAGGGAGGGAAACCTGTTCCATTTCAACTTGATTATACTTTCAAGGCGGTGAGCAAGCCATTAAACAGAACCCATCTTAGACTAGAAGAAGAAGGTGTGTGACAACCTGCATTTTTTAGCAACATTCCCTAGTAAATTTTTCACATCACGGCTTAGCATGTATGGGTGATATAAACAACTGCAGACTGGGAAGGTGGGGCTTGTTTGGTATGCATATCTATAGCCAGCAATGGTGGCGATGGCAGTTTCTAAAGAAGATTTGCATTCCATTTCAGAAAACTGTGACTGGTGCCCAGTAATAAAACATGACGCTGAATAAATTGGCGTAATGAGATACAACCGGATACCGTGGCAGGGGTGTCCTAAAACGGAGACCTTTGGTCTGGAAAGCCTGACCTCTTAATTAGATTTGAATAAACTGTAATGACAAAGGCTGCAAGGAGTTTTAATGAGCTGCGTTATTCAAAAATGAAAAGTACGTCTAGGAAGCTGGTTTATAATGTGTCAAGCTGATGCTGTCATCTGGGACTGGAAGGAGCACCAGGGCCCCAAATGGAAGTGCCCCCACCCCTGTACAACAATCACAAATTCCAGGAAAAACTCCCTCCTCCACCCAGGTCCAGAGCTACCCTTGCCTTGGGGGTATATGGATTAGCCAGATGGTTAGGCTCAGACTGGGGAAGGGGCCCCATGATCTTCCTTGCCTTGGCCTCAACCAAAGATCTGGCGGAAGAGCTCTGTTTTGCAGGCCATGTAGAACTGTCATAGCTCCATCAGTGGCCTTAGCTCTCCCATAAGCTCATTCCACCAGGTCTGGCTTGCATGGATTCCACCAGGTCAGGGCCAGAACCGAAAAGGCCCTGGCCCTAGTCGAGGCCACACAAACATCCCTTGGTCCAGGAATCTCCAGCAGATTAGCGCCCGCAGAGCAAAGGGGGGGACATAAAGAGGCCAGCAGTCCCTCAGGTATGCAGGGCCCAGTCCCTCAAGTATGCAGGGCCCATATAGCCTTCATGATTAACACCAATACCTTGATCCTGATCTGGACCAAAACCAGCAACCAATGCAGCTGCCTTAGCATCGGCTGGATATGGGCCCCTCATAAAACATCAGTCTGAACATTATGATTTACAGATACTTTTTTTTTACAGGAAGTAAGTTTTTTAGGCACAGATTATCAACATTCTATCCCAAAATTGCATTCCTGAGGATTTGGAGATGGGGCCTAGGAAGAGCAGGCCATGGGAAGGGGAGGGATCTACACAAGGTACAATGCCATGGACTAGTGACTTTCTCCAGGGGAATTTATCTCTGTAGTCTGGAAATCAGATGTAATTTTGGGACATCTGCAGGCTCCGATGGGGGCTTAGCAGCCATATCGGGAGCTGTCTTTACTCCATTCAACACAAGTGTTATCCAGAGTCAAAGTCTGAAAGGAAATATAGATTAGATATAATGGCTAGAAATATAACAGCTAAATATCAGGAAACACATTTTCACAGTCAGAGTAGTTCAGCAGTGGAATCGGCTGCTTAAGGAGGCCGTGATCCCCCTCACTGGCAGTCTTCAAGCAGCAGCTCTCATGGAGCCAGTTGGGTGTAGTGGTTAGGAGTCCGGACTTCTAATCTGGCATGCCGGGTTCAATTCTGCACTCCCCCACATTCAGCCAGCTAGGTGACCTTGGGCTCGCCACGGCACTGATAAAACTGTTCTGACCGAGCAGTGATATCAGGGCTCTCTCAGCCTCACCCACCTCACAGGGGGTCTGTTGTGGGGAGAGGAATGGGAAGGCGACTGTAAGCCGCTTTGAGCCTCCTTCGGGTAGGGAAAAGCGGCATAAAAGAACCAACTCTTCTTCTTCTTCTTCTTCTTCTTCTTCTTCTTCTTCTTCTTCTAGCCATTTTGGTGTAGTGGTTAGGAGTCCAGACTTGTAATCTAGCGAGCCAGTTTCAATTCTACACTCGATTCTACACTCCCCCACATGCAGCCAACTGACCTTGGGCTTGCCACAGCCCTCATAAAGCTGTTCTGACCGAGCAGTAATATCAGGGCTCTCTCAGCCTCACCTACCTACCTCTCAGGGTGTCTGTTGTGGGGAGAGGAAAGGGAAGGTGAATGTAAGCTGCTTTGAAATTCCTTCAGGTAGAGAAAAGTAGTATTTAAGAACCAACTCTTCTTCTTCTAGGCTTTTTCTAGCCTTCTTCTAGGCTGACCCTGCATTGAGCAGTGGGTTGGACTAAATGGCCTCTATGGACTCTTCCAGCTCTAGGATTCTTTGCTAGAAAGATCTTGTGGCAGATTCCAAAACGATGAAGCAAGAACCATGCAAATTGCTTTGGTTCCTCATTGGGGATAAAGTTGGGCAAATGAAATAAATAAACTCTTCACTATTTTTATGCTAAATAAAAACAGTTGGAAGAAGAGGCAGCTGCCCAATGGGGAAATTAGGGCCTGTGGTGTCTGAATTTAATCAGCCAAGCAGGAAAAACTAAACAATGGCCAGATTTTTAAAAAAAATCCTGTGTATTATATGCTCAGTATTATATGCCTGATAAACCTTCATGTCTTCCTCCTGGTGTTGTTTGATCATTTTGTTCCCATGCCTGGAAGACAATTTTTACCTCATTTAAATACCTGCAAAGCAAAGGTAAGAGCCAGTTCCTCCTGGGCTCAGGTTAATCTGGTCTGAAGCTTTGCCTCATGAAAAGCTTTAGTTAATACTGCAGAGGTACAACATCACTGCTTAGTTTTCAAGCTCTGACAAGAGTTTTTAAATTGCTTTTGGAAAACCAGGCCCATTCCGCACAGATTCTTTATAGCAGGAGTGTGGCAAATTGAAATCACTACAAAAATAATCGCTACAAAAATGCAGTTATGCACAAGGTCGTACACAATCTGCCACACTCCTGAAACTGATCAGCAAAAAGCGCTTCGTTGTAGCGCTTCCAGGGAAATCCCAAAAAGTGGATTCACCCTCTGGAAAGTGCTACACTCTTGCAACCAATCTGCAACACTAGCGAAAAAGTTCTGTGTGTTACCATTGTTGAGGTTTCAGCAAAGTCCCTCCCCCTGGCTCTCTCCTCTGATCTTCCGGCGAAGCGATCGCCATTTTTTTTTCTCGGAGTGAGTGGAGAGCAACGAACCAGCGAGCCTGCATTCACCCAGTCCCTCCACAGAGCTGTTTTAAGTCACCAAGCACCACACAGCCCCGTTTGCTGGTTCCCTTTATTTTCGGCCGAAAATCGCACCCGTGCACGGGGGGGGATTTTTTTTTTCACTCGGGGGAGCATGGCAACAATGAAACGGCAGCTCACATGCCACCTGCCAGCTAGATGGGTCTCTCCGTTGCAACGAATCAATGCAGATTCATTGCAATGTGTGTTTTTTTTAAAACCTGCTTTAAAGGGAAAGGGGCTTTTCAGGAGCATGATAATGGCTGCCCATTGGCTCTTCGTTTGATTGACAGCCAGGGGCGGGACAAAGCTTGGCAAATATTGCTTCCTTCCTAGCGATTTTTGCCGAGACCAGAAACCTATGGGAGACGATTGAAATGCAACTGGATTCCACTACAAAGGCAGGTATGCATAACGACGAATTCCACTATTTAAAATTCCGTTTTTTCCTTCTGAAACCAATTTGCCACATTGATCCTGATGCGGAATGGGCCCCAACGTTACAAAGCTTTGTTTCCTGATTGATCTGCCGGAGCAGGAAGTGGTGACACAGGGTTCCCAGAGGCCTGGTGCTAGCAGGAAACCCTTTCCAGCACTCCAGTATCTTTACTGGTGTTCAGTGTGGTGGCAGAGAGATGATATCATGTGATTCTGCAAAAGCTAGGAACCCAGATATCACATTGCTGCCTCATGCAACACTCTAGGAATTAACCCAATCCCTGTGGGTTTTGCCACAGAGCATCTTGTGAGGTGGTGATATCACTGCTTTGGCTATGGAGCCAAAAGCAGGGTCATAGTGTTGAGGGACACAGTTTTACCAGGTCTTCATTCCCCGAGTCTCCTACCACTTGCCCTGGCAAACAGACAAGTCTTGTAGTGGTTCCTGAAGATCTCTAATGAGGGGTTTCCCTCAGCTCTCCAGGGAGACAATTCCACAGAGTGAGAATCCTGACAAAGGCCCAGGATGTGGTTGGGCTCGTTTAGGCCTTACTTCCCACACTGCTGATCCCATCTGGAATGTAGGGGCACAAGAGATGCTTAGATTCATCTTCTGCCTCACCCAAAATACTGACAATCCAATCCCCTATAATTCACTCTTTAATACAAGTGCATCTGTATCCGGAAGTGCGGTCCACATAGAATAGAATTTTATTTAAACGGTCTTAGACCAGAGCAATAATGAAACACACACACAAAACAAATAGAATAAAACAGGAGGGAGGAAACAATCACTCATCCATCCATACAACTAGAATAAAATAGGACAATCCCAATATACAGATTTCACAGAAGAGTCATCCTACATGAATTCTACAGGTGGTTGTGCAAAACTTTGCTGTGACTGCTAACAACTCAGGGTTCATGCAGTCTACGTATGGGAATGTGATCCTTGCTGGGCTTATTTACACTACTAGTCCAAAGAATTATAGGAATTGTCGTTTAGTAAGATATACTAGAAATCATACATTTAACATCCACACAGAACCGCAATGGCTGTTAAACCACAGCTAGGTCTATAAATATATACTAAATGTGTTTATGATTAAAGCAATGGATGTAATTCAGATTCCTAATGAAACTATTTTGTTTAAATAGTTTTTGGTCCATTTCATAATGCTCGTATAGGAGAGGATCTGAATCAATTTTGAGTGCAATTTCATGTAAGCGAGTGCATTAAATTGCTTATTTCATGCATTTATTTCCCTTTGTCTACTAAATTTTAATTCATTCTTAAAACATAAAACAGGCACTAATCCAACTCTCACGGTAAGAACTGCTGTGGAGGCTTTTGAATAAAGAACTCTCCCTATTGTTCCTGCAGCATCGGAAGGGAGGGGGTGAGGGGCTTGAAAAAGTGCAGGCTTGCTGTTTTCCTCCCCGCAGCTCTCATCTGCAGGGGGAGGGAGTGCAGCGTGGCTCAGTTTAGCAATTTAGCCCACTTAGACCTTTTTAAATTAACGGACAAGACACCACATGCCCAGTGGCGCTGCCTGGGGAGCAGATCCACAAGCAAAAGCAGCAGGAGGCAGCCAAGCAGATCAGAGGCAAATTGCTATTTCATGTCTATCTTCATAAGGAGAGCTGTTTGCAACCAGGAGCCATCTCTGATATTACTTCGGCTCAGCATTTTGTGCTCTTCTGAGACTTTGGGCCTGGGCATATTTCTGAACTGAAAGCATAATTCATTGTAGAGTACAGTATATGAATGTATGCATGTGTAGACAGATGATAGGTAGGTAGGTAAGTGGATAGATGGATGGATGGATGGATGGATGGATGGATGGATGGATGGATGGATGGATGGAGAATTGGTTTTTATATCTCACTTTTCACTACCTGGAGGAATCTCAAAGCAGCTTACAATCACCTTCCTTTCCTCTCCCCCACAACAGACACCCTGTGAGGGAGGTAGGGCTGAGAGAGCTCTGAGAAAACTGTTTTGCGAGAACAGTTCCAACAGGATTGTGAGGAGCCCAAGGTTACCCAGCTGGCTGTATGTGGAGGCCAGAAATTAAATCTGGTTCTCGAGATTAGAAGCCACCACTCTTAACCAACTCCACCGGGATGGACATACAGACAGACATGCCATGCTTTTTGACTGATGGAAGACGGGCCCCTTTTCGCCACCAAGAAATCTTACTCAGAGAACATGGGACCTGTGCGTTTAGGATAGGAGGGTTGCAGTGAGGGGAGGAATCAGTTGAGATCAAGCAGAAGAGGTGGTACAATCCAACCCATTGTTATGTGCTCCTCATTTCCCCACTGAAAACACTGTATAAACACTAGGCAAATGCAAAGAAGCATTCTTACAAGGCAATATAGCTTCTACCTACTATACCCCCAGATAGGAAGAAAACTGGCTCAACAAAGTGAACAAAAGAAGTTGCCTTCTACTGAGTCAGAAAATTGGTGGGTCATGACAAGTACTGTCTGCTACTCAGACTGGCAGTGGTTCTCCAAGGTCTCAAGCAAAGATCTTTTATATCACCTGTTGCCTGGTCCTTTTAACTAGAGCTGTGGACCCACATGGGTCTCACATCTCCAGAAATAAAGTGTCTGGGCCCCTAAAACAAATGCTAAGAGGAGATCACACAGTCCTTCACGATCTTGGTGCTGGATCCAACTCAAAGAACCCAAGGGAACTGGAATTCGGTGAGGAAGCTACGAACTCTCGGTGTGAGCATTCTAGCCCCTGCCCCCTTGGAGAATTAATGTTCCAAGTGTTCTGCGGAGAATAGAAATAGCTGTCAGACTAACTGATATATTCCCCTTCCCCTGCCCCCAGGATGGAAGGCTGCACCGTAGGAGCTATTAAGCTGGTGTGGCCTACGTTTTCATTCCCGTGATGAAAAGAAACAAAGGCTAATTAGTGTCAGATCCCCTACCCACCTTGTTCTGCCATTGCTATGCATGAATAGAGCATTATTTCAGCTTCCCAAGCAATGAAACAGCAGAGGTGTTAACAAAGAAAGAACTTCCCAAGGTATGTCAGCTTGTTCTGGTGCTATGTTGGAGGCAGACATATAAAAGCTCTGCTGATGGGAGCTGTATATTATATGGATAAACTAAATGGTTGCCTCCTCGTTCCCTTCAGTTCCCTTCCCACTAGCAATTTTTCAATTGCCAGAGTGAACAGTGACCTTGAACTCATGGTATGCTGCTTGTTCACGTGTATCGGTTTCTGTAAATACGTAATGGGTACACACTGCTGATCCTAGGGTTGCCAGTAATGCCTTGTCAAATGCTGAGAGATCTTGAGGGCAGTGCCTGAGAAAGGTGAGCTTGGGATAGATGTGACAGCATTGGTGGATGATGCTCTACAAATTTCCCCTGATTTCTATGGTAAAGATCATAGAAAGGCTGGAGATATTCCTAGAATGTCGGTATGAGGCCATTTTTGCCCATTTCCCCCCCACTCTTCAGTTTCTCAAGGCTGGGTAATTGGAACCAAGGGTGGGTGTTTACCTGCCACAGGAGTAAAGTCTATCCAATGTTCCTCTTCGGATTCTACTTTAGATGGGCCAAAAAACCCTGAATTTTCACATTAATGTAGCTCCTCTACATGTCAAGGGGACCAATGAAGGCAGACATTGGTGAGTAGGGCCTGGAGCCATAATCCTGCTCCCTTCTAAATGGATGATGCAAATATGGACATTGGAAGGAATTGTGGAGAAACTTTGCACAGAAAACATTTCCAGTGTCGTTTTTTGTCTTCTACAGAAAATTTTCATTTTCTACAGATTTATTGTTTCAGAAAGCTAGTAACCAGGAATGAACAATATTAGGCAAATGACATTCGCAATCAATATTTTTCAGATAATTATCCCTAGAAATTGCACAAGAGCATCCATGTAGTAAGTAGCGGTGGGAAAGAGAGCAACAAATACATATATGGTGCAATGCTAGGAAATTCTTCCTGGGGGGTTTCTCTCCTGGCCCCTGCCTGGTGGAATGAGCTCCCTGAAGAGCTGAGGGCCCTGATGAAGCTCTCTGAGTTCCGCAGGGCCTGCAAGATGGAGCTCTTCCGCCAGGCATTTGGTTGAGGCCGGGTGGTGATCCCGGGGCTAAGATCGGGTCCCCCCCCTCCCCTTAGGGGTTGGGCCGGTATTAGACTGTGCCTGAGCCATCATGTGATCAACCCCTTTTGATACATTTCCGTTCTTGAGATCTGCCTGATTTTCGACCGACCCAGTGATTCCCTGTATGGGAAATGAGGTTAGTGGCTAATTATTCCACCATTGTAATATTGTAGAGTTTTAGAGATATTTTATGGGGAGATTGTTTTATACTACTGATAGCATTGTTTCATTGTTGTGGGGTGGATTCTGTATTTTACATATTTGTAAACCGCTGCGAGCCAGTTCGCTGAGAGCAGCAGTCATATAAATCCAAATAAATAAATGAATAAATGAATGAATGAATAAATAAATAAATAAATGTATCCTGCTTTTCAGTTCAAGACTATGTACAATACATAAAGATCAAACACCTCCCCTTGCTCCTCACCATCCTAATAAAGCCTAATAAAATGCCTGCAATCCATTAAAAGCTGGGAGAACTGAAAAAGCTTTACAGCAGGGGTAATCAACCTGTGGTCCTCCACATGTCCATGGATTACAATTCCCATTCTCATGGACATCTGGAGGACCACAGGTTGACTACCCCTGCTTTACAGCTTCTAAACATTTCCTAGGCGTGTACTTCCCTCATCTCCTTTTCAGCCAGTTCCATAAATTGGGAATGAAGGATGAGCTCTTGCCAAACCAGGTGAGCCATCTTTAATTGTCACTGGGAGGTGGCGATCTGAAAAGCCTAGCAGGCACACACTGACACATGGGAGAGAGCTGGTCCTTTTTAAGATGCAGGCCCCAGGTCCTCAAGCGCTTTAAGAGAGTGATGCTGGGGAGGTCTGCTGAGATTCCTAATTCAGATCTATTCAATTGGGCTTACTGCAAGGAAAGTCTACTAAGGACTTGAACTAAACTTGGAAATAAACTGGCAGCCAATGAAGCTGTTTTAAAACAAGGCAGCTCCTAACACCAGCTGCAATTTCTGGGTTGTCTCTAAGGTCAGCTCAACAGAGAGAGCGCCACTGTAGTCCAACCGTAAGGCTGCAAAAGCATTAATCACCCTGGCTAGGTTATCTGAATCTAGGAAAGGAGAGATGTGGTAGACCAAATGATTTTGGTAGAAGGCCCTCTGTGTCTCCTTGGTAGTAAGGATGAACCATGTACAGAATTCAGGCATTTCTTGGTGAAGGGATGGAACCAGCTTGGTGTCGTGGTTAAGAGTGGCTGCTTCTAATCTGGAGAGCCAGATTTTATTCCCCACTCCTTCACATGCAGCCAGCTGGGTGACTTTGGGTTAGTCACAGTCTTGTTAGAGCAGTTCTCATAGAGCAGTCCTGTCAGAGCTCTCTCGGCCTCAGGGTATCTGTTGTGGGGAGAGTAAAAGAAGGTGATTGTAAGCCACTTTGACACTCCTTTGGGTGCTGAAAAACGGAGTCTAAGAACCAACTCTTCTAAAAATGCTTCAGATCCTTTTGAAGAGGGCTTGTGGGTTATACCTGGAGAGTGGTCTCAGATGAATGCTTGGGAAGTTTTGTTTTCTGTCAAGCCAAGAATAAGGTATTCAGTCAGACCTTCTCTTGAGATTCCTGCTTTTTGAAGTCTAGATTGTGTGGACATGAGTGAAATGGGGAGGGGAATCTGAACATTTTACTTTTCCTAAAGTACGAACAGGTCTCTTTTGACTGTGTGCCATGAGCATGACTCACTTTTCCCTCAGAAGCATTCAACCCACCTTGAGAGTCATACTGTACAAATCTAAAGGCCATTTTGAAAGGATATGGCACTGATAAAGCTATGCATGTGTTTCATTTCCATAAAAGGAGGTGATTTGTACCTTTAAAATACCTTCCACGGAATAATGGGGAAACTTTCATATGAGGGCAAAACATAATTTTCTATTATTTTCCTACACAATGTGACAAGGCTTCTGATGATGATATCTGTTAGATGAGTGTTCATGAATAACCCGATTTCTCTTTTCCCTCGGTTTATGCACTCCAGGGCTTTGTATTCCTACTGTCATTTTAGCAGGTAGACCCTGAGGGTATGTCCTTTTGATAGTATGGTGCCCACAGACTTACAGAAAAATATGTTTTATGGAAGGGCTGAACGCCAGCAAGGTAAATGAGACTTCTGGGGTTGATAAATGCATCGTTTTCAGCTTTCTCACAAGGCATACAATTTTGTGTCAAAGAAATAACTGGCGAGAGAGTTTTGGTTTTACATTTCTTTAGGAGCGGGACAATATCTGAGAATATGTTGTTAATATGTTATTAGTTATGCTGGACTCTTTGCTTCCAAAAGCAAAATGTGCCCATGAGGAAGTGACAGAAAGAAAGAGCGTGAATCTCTAAGAAATAGGAAACGTTGTCTCATTATCCCATACAGTGTTCCAAGAAAGAAAGGGGTGCCCCCTGCCCCTCCAACAAGGAGCAAGAGGTGAAACCACTTGAGTAGCAAAGGAAGAAAAAACCATCTACTGCCAGGCAACCCCCTCCCCGCAAAAAAATTTCTTCAAAGCAACCAAGATAAGTTGTAGCACTAATGTTTATACATTTAATTCCATTCTTTGCCCCATGTCTTGTGATTGGTTACGAATATTCGACTTCACAAAAGTTAACTATACATGCATGAGTTTCTAAATAGCATCAGCTTGTTTTTGATTGGTCCCTGCCATCACATGTTCCCTCTGTCCGTGTTGTCTGTCCTGCGCTGGGAAGATAGCCGAGCCTCCTCCCATGCTGGGAAGGCTCCACAACATTATACATACTGGGAGGAATGCTGTACATGCTCTTATATCCTCCAGAAAGAAATCACAAGAAGCCAAATCCTACATGTGCATTCACACCCAGAGACACTCACACAGGTCATTAAGTTAACCAAGATGTGAACTCGCCTCCACGTCTCTCCCTCTCTTTTCTGCCTTCATTACCCCCATGCTCAACTTCACAATTGCCCAGTTGCTCCATGTGGCAATCACTCCCCAAATTCCCACCTATCCTCTGGGGTTCTGAATTCATGATTTTGACCTCATGTGAATCCAAGGGATGTTCTGCCAATCAGAGTCTGTGGGACGCCACTGGAAAGGAGAAGGCAAACCAGCCTAAGCTTAAGGAAAGGGAGGTTAAAAATATCCTCAGACCAGAGAATTTTGCAGCTCTAGATAAGAACATTAGTTTAAGCAGGTTTTCAGTTTGTCTTTTGGTTAAGGTTTGGAGTTAGCTTAGAGAAGAAAGCTTGACTTAGGCCTATTTTGCACGGCCACTGAAACGGTGGCATGGAGAACACGGAGGAGGAAGAAGCAAAGCAAACCGCTTATGCACGGGACAGAACACAATGGCGGCAAAACCCAGAGTATCCGATTATGCACGCATACTCCGGAGCCGCTTCTGGTTGTGCCCTGGTCCCAGGAAGCTCCACTTTCCTCCGCATCTCGCTAACGTGGCTTTTTCAGTGGCATACGTTGACTCTGCACCCGGTTGCCTCCTGCAGTGTGCATAATTGGTGATTTTAGCCACCGCCATTCCACCCCGAATGCAGACTTTCCACTCCGTGCATAATGGTCCTTGGGGAGACAAATAAGGATCCAGGTAAGGGCCTGATATTCCTAACTGGTAAGGGCCTGATATTCCTAACTGGTGTGTACAGGGTTTTTTTTGTGTGTGGGTTTATTTATATATTTATTTATATTTAGCTGCCAAGTGGTTACTCTCACTGGGGAAAGCTTGTAGCCTGTGAAGGTGGAGGTGAGAGCCAGTTTCACTGTATAGAGAGAAGCAGACTACCCTGTTAAATACTTTATTGTCTGTTAAATAACCATTTGTTGTTCCTCTCCATCTGGGTCTTGTCTGTCTGGTCAACTATCTATGGAAAAGCTATTTCTGCTTACCTCATAAATAATTGCTGCCTTGGTCTAGCAGGTTCCCAAATAAGAGACCTTTAGCAAGCGATTTTGCCTTCCCTGACAGGATTTCTCTTTATACTTACCTGAGCACCTTCCTTCTCTCCCCCCCCTTTTTTTCCTCCTCTGGCTGTCCCACCCAGTTCTTTGAGTGTATATTGGGAAATGCTGACTCAGCCTAGGGAATTGAAGGGAGAAACGGAAGTCCTTATGTTATCCTTGTTTGATGGCATATGAGAGGCTGATGGTAAATCAAAATTAAAGATGTGAGACCACTGAGGAGCAAAGAAGATATAATTATTTTTGCTTAGTAAAAAGGAAAAAATACTGTCTACAAAAACAGACAAATATTCTCTCTGGTGCAGCAAAGATGGCGGTCTCCATATATATATACACCACCTATCATTTTTTCCCAAATTTGGTAACTCTACCGATGTCCCTATGTGATTGGTTACAAAATTATAGCCTAGCATAGAATTTACTACAAATGTGTGAGTTTTGCATTACATCAGCTTGTTTTTAATTGGTTCTTGTTCTCAGATGGCAAGGGAAGTATGATTGGCTGCTTGTTCTGTGCTGGGAAGAGAGCCAAGCTCAGGCCAGTTCTCCCTCCCACATTGGAAAGTTTTTTTTACAAATTTATACATAGGTTTTTTTTTCCATGCTAGGAGAAACTCTGAATATGTTCATACATCCCACACTAATGAATTGTTTTATTTCACTTAAGGGGAAATGGCCAGGTAGGAATCAGGTTTAGGACTTATGAGATGAACAGGAAACAAGAATGAGGTAACTTTGTATAAAAATAAACACCAGTTTGTCAAAAACGAGTAACTGTTATTCAGAAAGGTCTTAAAACCTCAGGAGAGAGATGTCTTGGACATCTCTGTATATATGAACAAGTATAAGCTTCTTGGCCTCACAGACACTAAAGTTGGTAAAGACAGGAACATTCACACAAGTTCCAACTGCCTTCCTTATCCACTGCCTTAGGATCGCCCCTGTCTTCAAAGAGCTATGACCGTCAGTCTTGATAGGGATAGGCTACTCATCCCATTTCCTTGATGCAAGATCTTTCTTGACCATCTTCACAGACTGTTTTGCTCCTTCATTGTTGATTTTCAGCTCCCAGCTCCTAACTGACATTCTCAACTGTAGAATTCTATTTGAATCCTGTATTACTCAAGGTCCTCAGCCTGGATGACAGCATTAAAATGCAACTAATCCTAAAATAAAATCTTATGTCCCCTTTTTTACCTGAATGTGGGAAGTTGTGGCTTAAAGAATCCATAGGAGGGCCCAGACCGGGTGAACGTCAGTCCACTGGACAATCCCCCACCACATAACCACCACACTCTTTTGCCCTTCAACCAACAATCATCCTATATTCACCCCTTCACCCAGTTCTCTGTTATGGCTATCTCACTGGTGTTTCTTTCCTCCTGGCCAATCCCTTCTTTTTCCTTTTTACAATTTAGTGTAGCATTGTAAGTTGCCAGGCAATCAAAGACGTTGACCTCTTTTCTTTGTTGCAACACCTATACCTATGAAGATGTTGTTTATTTTTTTAAAAAACAAGGTTTTATATCTCTCTGCAAATCTGTGAGCTTTCTCCTAGTTTGCAGGGAAAATATACCCTATCTCAATATACCCCTCTTGTGGATATTTTTGGAGGTCCACAGGAGAAGGCTACCCATCACCCATAAGACAAATTAGTTTTTCCCTCCCACTCTCTGGAAGGTATGGGCAAAGTTCTCCCACGCCCCCCCCCCCATTACTGATCCATTATTAGATTTTCGTTTTATTTTGTATTTATACTCTACTTTTCTCCCCAGTGGGAATCTAAAGCAGTTTTCAACATGGGTTTCCCTCTATTCTTTGGTCGATTAGATTAGGCTGCGAGAGACTGGCAAATTCAATGAGAGTTAACATGATAGAGAGGGGATTCAAACCCATTTCTTGCAGTCCCTAGTCCAACATCTAGCCTCTACACAATGCTGCCTCTTGCCTAAAAGTGGACTACTTAATTTTATCTATTGGGGCTACCACCGAGAATTTATCAAGCAGAGCAGGCTCAGTTAATATGACATGGTACATTAAATACTGGTAGACCTCACTACAGTCAACACTGTCAGTTCCTGGCAACGAGCCAGTTAGATTCTAGTTTGGAAGCAACTTGGACACCAACAAGAGTTTTAGAGTAGAAGTTTTCAAGACTCAGGGCATTTCCGCACATTGGCAAAAATAGCGTTTTGCCAGCTGAATGGCATAGCACTAAACATTATCGAGCCTCCCGGCCCATCCTCACCTCCCCAGAAAGCTCCTCTCAAAAGCTGATTCCCTGACACTCTTGTTGGTCTTTAAGGTGCTACTGGGCTTAAATCTGACTGTTCTACTGCAGACCAGCATGGCTGCCCTCAGTACTGGCAGAGAGTCAGTCTATTGTAGTGATTACCAGGTCAGACTTGGGTTCTAGGAGACTTGGGTTCAAATCCTAGCTCTGGCATGGAATCTCAGGGGGTAAGCTTGCTCAGTCATCTCTTTCATCCTAACCTTTTTCACTGGGTTGTTACAGTGAGTCTGTTTAGGATGTTAACTATATATGATGTTTTGACACTGCAGGCCTAACTGTTCGCTTTTAGGTTCCTGTGTAAATCTGCAAACATGCATTTTCTTCCACAGTTCCAGCAAACCAACAGTTTCAGCTTTGAGAAGAACAGCTTCTGAATGAATGATTTTATGTCTAGATCCTGGCACACGGTTTGCAATAATGCTTAGAGGCATCTACTATAACATCATGGCTTTAGAGAAAATGAATTAGACAGTTTAAGGGAATCATGTGAGACTCACACAATTGGGTCCACATAACACAGCCACACCTTTAAATTCCCCAAACCTCTTGGGGATGTGGTGAGACTATCTTATCTTTTCAGAAAAGGCTTGGTAAAAATTGTAGAAAGCATGTTTTATCTTTAAATGCAGGCTCAGTAGGAGAAGGGCTAAGATAGAACTGTGACTGGTCGAAGGTCACCCAGCAGGCTTCAAGCAGAAGAATGTGAAATCAAACCCAGTTCTCCTGGTTAGAGAATGCTGCTCTTACCCACTACACCATGCTGGTACCCAGAAAAGAAATATACATGTTCATAAGCAGTAAATCTCTGAATCCCAGTGTCAAGGGGTTAACATCAGGGGAAGGCCTCAGCCTCTATGCCCTGTTGATGGATCTCCAGAGACACTGAGTGGCCAGTGTGTGAAACAGGATGCCTGGCTAGATAGACCACCATTCTGATCCAGCAGATCTCTTCTAATATTCTAGAAGAAGAAGAAGAAGAAGAAGAAGAAGAAGAAGAAGAAGAAGAAGAAGAAGAAGAAGAAGAAGAAGAAGAAGAAGAAGAAGAAGAAGTCGCCTTCCCTTCCTCTCCCCACAACAGACACCCTGTGGGGTGGGTGAGGCTGAGAGAGCGCTGATATCACTGCTCGGTCAGAACAGTTTTATCAGTGCTGTGACGAGCCCAAGATAACCCAGCTGGTTGCATGTGGTGGAGTGCAGAATTGAACCTGGCATGCCAGATTAGAAATCTGCACTCCTAACCACTACATCAAACTGGCTCACCAGAAGGACAACACTGAGGGCCATTCCGCACTCGGTCAAAATTACACAATGGTTGCAAATTGAAATCGCTACTAATTTGCTGTTATGCACAATGTCATTGACAATCTGCAACACTCCTGAAACCGATCCGCAAAAAGCGCTTCGTTGTAGCGCTTTCAGGGAAATCCCAAAAAGTGGATTCACCCTCCGGAAAGCGCTACACTCTTGCAACCAATCTGCAACACTAGCGGGAAAGTCCTGTGCGTTACCATTGTTGCGGTTTCTGCAAAGTCCCTCCCCCTGGCTCTCTCCTCTGATCTTCCGGCGAAGCGATCGTCATTTTTTTTTCTTGGAGCGAGCAGAGATCAACACACCGGCGAGCCTTTGTTTACCCAACGAGGCTTCCCCGGCTGCAGTCCCTCCCCAAAGCTGTTTTAAGTCACCAAGCACCAAGCACCACACAGCCCCGTTTGCTGGTTTATTTTCCCTTTATTTTTCACTTTATTTTTGGCCGAAAATCGTGGCCGTGCCAGGAGGGGGGCGGTATTTTTTTTCCACTCTGGGGGAGCGTGGCAACAATGAAACGGCAGCTCAAACACCACCTGCTAGCTAGATGGGTCTCTCCGTTGCAACGAATCAACGCAGATTCGTTGCAACGTGTGTTTGTGTGTGTGTGGTTTTTTTTTTTTAAACCTTCCTTAAAGGGAAAGGGGCTTTTTGGGAGCATGATAATGGCTGCCCATTGGCTGCTCGTTTGATTGATGGCTAGGGGCAGGACAAAGCTTGGCAATATCGCTTCCTGGCTAGCGATTTTTGCCGAGACCGGAAACCTGTGGGAAACAATAGAAACGCAACTGGATTCCACTACAAAGGCAGGTATGCATAACGACAAATTCCACTATTTAAAATGGCTTTTTTTTGTTCCGAAACCCATTTGCTACATAGATCCTGGTGCGGAATGGCCCTGAGTGATCCTTGGCTGGGACACAACATTTTCACCAAGACCTGAAATAAAATTCTGGCCTTTTTCTAGTCTAGGAGACTGGCTCCTGTACTGAGTGATCGTTGGAAAGTCCGATCATTCTTCACAGAGCCTCTCAATCTAGTAGCTAACGTGCTCCCTTAAAACAGTAAAAGAGATTCTGTGAAGGTTCAAGGGGTTGGCAGGTTACAGTGGATGAGCAATAGGGTTGGGAGTGTCCTGCATAGTGCAGGGGGTTGGAATAGATCACCCAGGAGGTCCCTTCCAACTCTATGATTCTATGATTCTACACTTTTGGCTCCCATGTGCCCATTTTAAGTAATGTCCCTTGATGGCTGGGAGTTAACTCTGTAACAAGGTTGTTGTGCAGATAAATGGGGGAGGGGCATGGATGATTCCAGGAAGACTGGCAGCCAACTTTCTTATCCTGGAGCACTTTGAAAACCCAGGTGCGAGAGGTACCATCAAAGGGAGTTTGTCAAATGATTCGGTCACTCAATAACCTATCTCCTTAGAGAGATTTCCACTAACACCCGCCCTCTTCGTCTCATAGAAACTGCAGATGAGAAAGTCTGGGGAAAGAATAGCTAGATAGACAGTCTTTGGTGGTTTTGTGACATCATTAACGGATACACTAATCCCATCTCTCTTCTCACCGGTATTTGCATGATTCCTTTCTCCCTGCAGTAACTGATGAATATTCCAATTCATTTCAGTGGTTGCATAGCAACCAGCAGGCCCTGCTCACGAAGGCTGAGAGGAAAAGGTTTTGAGGAGTTTTTCATATGATGAGGTCCCATAGAAGGAACAAATCAAGCACTAAACCCTTGCGAGGTTTAAACCAGCCTGGTTAGGTGTCATGTCCTCCTCGTTGGTGGGCATTTTGCCTTATACATGCTAGGCAATTAGCATTTCCATATTTGTAAACATACAAATGCATTTAGGCAAATGACGTTGCAAAGACGAGTTTTCTTCTTGTGGCAAGATGAAAAATTAAGGAAAAAGAAGCTAGGCCCCTCACCCCAAAGCAAATGGGGTTCGAGGGGTCTAGCCATTGTAGCCCAGATTTACTATAGGGAGAAAATTCCAGTGCTTGCAATTCCAGCCGACCCTTCCAGAAAGAGTGAAAATCCAGGCTTTGAAGCTTGAGTTTCTGCACAAATAAGCCAGATGCCCAAAGTGGCTGGCTCAGGTCTCAAAGAAGAAGGAGCAGAAATTTTTGGGACTGATCCATTCACTATCAAGAGTTTCTTTAATCTTCCATCAATCATGGGTGAATATTACTGTTATTTTTGCTGCCAGTTCATGCCTGGAACAGCGGCAAAAGATTTAAACTGTTTTGATAGGCTACCGAAGAAAATGGATGAGTCTATTAAAGTTTAACAAACAGTATTATTCAGGCTACTTAACCAGAAAATGAAAGCAGACCTAATCTGGGCAAAATCAGTGTAAGGTCCTGAGATGTGGGGGGGGGGGGGGGAACGGGACTTGGGGGTCACCATTGTATCAACAGCATGATGTAATTTCTAAGTTAAAGCCATAAGAGTTTGGGGAGAATCCTAGATCACAGCCCAGCCCTGATGTCACAAATTTCTGTTTTTTTTACCAGGATGCGATGACATGTGCCCACATGACACCAACACACCTATGCTTTCCTGCAAATCCTCCTAGTGCAGGGGTGGCCAAACTGCGGCTCTCCAGATGTCCATGGACTACAATTCCCATAAGTCCTTGTGGGAATTGTAGTCCATGGACATTGGGAGAGCCATAGTTTGGCCACCCCGGTGTCCGTCAACCCTAGTGTTATCAGATCAATATTTTTTACTCTGACTGGCATCAGCTCACAAGCAAAAAACAGGGCTATCCTAGAACTTGCTCTCTGAAGACTTTAACTGGAAATGAATCTGGGACCTTCCATATAGACAACTTGTGCTCGATCACTGGGCCATGGCTCCTGCCCTTAACAGGGGTCATGTTGCTTCAGCTTTACTACAGAAACAGACACGCTCGCCAATCTCCACCTCCTGGATTCAGGAGCTACTTATCCTGAAATTCTTAGGACTGCACCTGCGCATTACAAAAGTTATCTATGAACTGGATCGATGTTTTTGTGGAGCCAAGCTTGACCAGTGTGTGATATGTTCCTTCCAAAATGGTATCCTCAAAGTATAAATGTAAAGGTATCCCCTGTGCAAGCACCGGGTCATGTCTAACCCTTGGGGTGTCACCTCCAGCGTTTTCATGGTAGACTCAGTACGGGGTGGTTTACCAGTGCCTTCCCCAGTCATTACCATTTACCCTCCCAGCAAGCTGGGTACTCATTTTACCGACCTCGGAAGGCTGAGTCAACCTTGAGCCTGCTGCTGGGATTGAACTCCCAGCCTCATGGGCAGAGCTTCAGACTGCATGTCTGCTGCTTTACCACTCTGCGCCACAAGAGGCTCCTTCCTCAAAGACTCCTTCCTCAGGTGTATTATTGTGTGAAAACTGGAGAACCATTCGCTCTCACATGCTAGCTTCATAGAGGTATGCAGTCTTTGACACCTGTAGATCATTCACAGGGTAATCCTAAACAGTTGTACCCTTTTAAGACCACTGATGTCATCCTGTTGAGGAATGCACTGCAGGTCCTTCATATGCATTCTTAAATGCGTACATTCCCAGCTGTACCAAGTGTTATTTCTGAACATGCAGACTCCCCCTAAGACGCTGATATGCAATGGAATAATGAAACAAACAGACACATGCTGCCCCACTGGAGTTACAGAGTGTTCTTGTTCGTTGGCTTTGTTTGAACAGAAAACGACTGTTTCCTCCTGAGGATCAAGTCAACATTGCACTGCCAAAGAAACACTCATAATAAATGCACCTGGGTTTTTGTCAGAATTTGTTCTGCAAAGGAATTCACCAATGTTGGGTGGTCTTTATTATGGGGAAAAAACAGGTTATGAGCAAGAGCCATCTCTGGAAAAAATAGAAAAGGAGACCCCTTTGTCTTCCGACACATTGGCTGCTTAGAATGACCTGTGTTAAAATGAACTTTTGGGGCAAAAAGGTAATAAATAAGTGTTGTATTGTTCTGCATAGTATACCCCCTATTGTCTCAAGGTCAACCACATTTATGAAGCGTCCTTACAGAAAGTCCGGCTGTTTCATCTATCTAAGTCAATACTCTCTTCTTGGCTTGGAAGATAGGATGCTTTGGGATGCTTTGGGCTGATCCTGCATTGAGCAGGAGGTTGGATTAGATGGCCTGTATGACCTCTTCCAACTCTATGATTCTATGATTCTATGATACTCTCCAGGGTAGAGAGGTCTTCCAAGTTACCCGCTACCTGATTGTTTTACCTAGACATGGCAGGACTGAACTTGTTTTTAAAATATAACTTCAATCTGTTTTAGCACTGCTTTTTTATACATTAAAAAACCCACTGTCTAAATTGTGTTAGGAACTGTTGAGCTTTGTTCCACCTTTGCATAATAGGGCTCAGATATAGGAGTATTAATATTTTATGTCCTTTTGCAGGCAGGTCTTTTTTCATCCAAGCCTCTGTTAGCAGGTGTTTCTTATCTCTCATATTTTAATGGATTACGGAGGGTGTTCTAAACCACCATTCAGTGGGCCCTGCATCTTCCCAATTGTGAATTCACTTTGCGTTATCTGGAGAAATTGAATTTTCTTTCAAATCCTGTTACAGTTTCTCTGCCATTCCTCAATGTTGAGGTATTTAACATCTCCATATGCTTTTGTAATGGACATCCTGGCATAATTTTCTAAAATTACAGGATTATGGTATTTTTTGTGGAGGGTTCGAGTAGAGTTGCCAACTTCCAAATGGGATCTGCTATTCTCCTGTAATCTCAGCTGATCTCCAGATATCGGTGCCCCTAGAGAGAGCAGCAGCAAAGGACAAACTTTATGGCAGGGATGGCCAGACTATGGCTCTTCAGATGTCCATGAACAATTGGCAGGGGCTCAAAGTTACTGTAGTCCATGGACTTCTGGAGAACTATAGTTTAACCACCCATGCTCTATGGCAGGGGTAGTCAACCTGTGGTCCTCCAGATGTCCATGGACTACAATTCCCATGAACCCCTGCAAGTGTTTGCTGGCTACCCCTGCTCTATGGTATACTATAGATTCTAGGTGAAATCCATACCCATATTTCTTCCTCTACAGGCACTGTAAGGCAAAGAGAGCCAGCTTTCTGTAGTGGTTAGGAGTACAGACTTCTAATCTGGCAAGGTGGGTTTGATTCCCCACTCCCCCAGTGGGGAAACTGAAACCAGCTGGGTGACCTTGGGCGGTAACACCAGGGCTCTCTCAGCCCCCCTGCCTATAATGGGGAGAGGAAGGGAAGGCGATTGTAAGCCACTTTGAGACTCCTTCAGGGAGAGAAAAGCGGCATATAAGAACCAACTCTTCTTCTTCAGTAATATCAGGGCTCTCTCAGCCTCACCCACCTCACAGGGTGTCTGTTGTGGGGAGAGGGAAGGGAAGGCGACTGTAAGCCACTTTGAGACTCCGCTTGAAGAAAAGTGGGATATAAGAACCAACTCTTCTTCTTCTTCCCAAAAGGTGGAAGAAGAATTTCTGTCTCCTGTAAGAAGCAGAGCAGGAAAGTTGCAGCTGTAAAGAGCTGTAAAGAGCCAAACAATATGGGTTTTGGAAAATATTTGGGTGACATCAGTTCTATTTATACTGACATCCTATTGTTTGAGAATGAGGCTTCGAGTTTTTCTTTTTCTTCATCTTCCTTCTAGGAGATGCTGAGAAGTGAACAAGGGTGATTAGCGGAAGCTGTGCCTGGAAGAGAATATCTGCATTCCTTCCTACTTCCCTATCAATTTCAGTGATAACTGGTTCATTGGTGAACCTGGCAGGAGGTAAGTGAGGGGAAAGCAAATCTCTTTCCATGGAAAAACTGCCCAATAAATCTGCAAAGTACACCAGAGGGCATAACCGTTCATAGAGCTTTTAAAATGTTAAATTATAAGTAACTCCTGCCCTCCGTGCTGAAGGAAAACATTAAACACTATTATCAAGCAGGGAATATTCATACTGCAATAGCTTGTGCACAAGTATTATTATCTCATGCTATCTAGGTTAGAGAATAAACAAAGGAGTCACGAAACACAATGTGTCTCCTAGGGAGGCCATGCCTGGGAGAATTTACAATATTAAATGTTGCAGAACCGCTGCATCAGCAGGGGACTCTGGGGGTGCAGTGAAATTCATACCTCAGAAGACTCCAAAAATGTTGCTTTCAAAGTAAGTTGCATCCTAGTGACTTCTTAATAGCAGGGGATTCTGGTGCTTGGCTCATGAAGACTGTATTAATATCGACTGAAACCTGGAGAACAATGCCACACATAGGTTAGTGTCAGACTAGGGCCTAGTCTGCACACACAGGATAATGCACTTTCAATGTGCTTTGGCAGCTAGAATTTCCTGTGCGGAACAGGAAAATCTACTTCGAAAGTGCATTGAAAGTGCATTATCTATTGTGTGCAGAATAGGTCTAGGACTGCAAAAAAACCAAGTTCAAATCCCTGTTCCGTCATGAAGGTTGCCAGACAGAGCCAAGTAACTGCTGGTTTTTTTATACCGCACTTTTCACTTCTCAAAGGAGTCACAAACTTGCTTATAATTGCCTTCCCTTCCTTTCACCACAAGAAATACCCTGTGAGGTAGATGGGGCTCTCCTTTATTCCATCGTCAATCCTGTTGAATTCAGATCGCTTTGAACTCGGGTCTTCCTCCCTCCCCCCCTCCCCATTGAAACAGGAAAATCTTCTGCATGTGGTAAGGTAGTTCAGAAGGGAGGGGGAGCCAGGGCTCTTTCTTTTCTTGAAGGGGGGGAGAGGAGCCAGGCAGGGAGCCTCTTTCTTTTATTGGAGGGGGGGGGGAGAGGATTGAAAAAGGCAGAGGAGGGAGGAAAAATCCAGGACCGTCAGAAGTTGAGAGAAATTAGGGGCTTCTCCTTTAAGGCAAGCATGTCACATGACCAGGTGTAGCCTATCAGAGGTTCTCTACCACGGAGCTTTCTTTCCCAATCTGGATATTGAGGATTAACAGCACTCTGAGATATCACACAATAAAGGTTGGGTCACTCCGGATCAATTCTTCTTGCTGCAGAAGGAAAATTAAAATCACCCAAAATCCAAACGGAAATCGCATTCTGTGTAGAGCAGGGGTCCCCAACCCCCGGTCTGCGGCCCGGTACTGGGCCGCAAAGGCCATCATACCGGGCCGCCAGCGGCCACGCCTGCCTCCCCCCCCGCAGCGAGAGGGGGGAAAAGAGGCCGGCGTGGCAGCCAGCGCGGCAGCCGGTGCGCCAGCTATGCAAACGCGCACGTGCGGAACTGTCGCGCATGCATGTTTGCGCCCCCTGGTGGCCAAAACGTGCATGCGCGGCAACTCTGCGCATGCGTGTTAGTGCTACCTGGTGGCCGAACGCGCATGCGCAGCAATTGGACATGCGCGTTTATGAGCAACTGCGGCAACCGGGCCGCTGGCTCTCCCCCACCCCCGGAGGCGGTCCCCGACCAGAAGAAGGTTGGGGACCACTAGTGCAGAGGGCAGGGACTGAATCGATCTGGGGTTGGAATAAAAGCTCTGTGCAGTTTACACCCAAGTGTCCTAAACTGCTGTTTCTATATTAACTGAAAACCTGGCTCGACACAGGCACAAGAATTGCAAAGGAATCGTTGGTGCTCTGTTCAAGCGGAACTTCTAAGGTGAACCTTTTAAAAAGAATCATGCAGAATGAATGGCACATTGTATTCTCGACTACATGATTAATTGGCCGATGTTATTTAATCCAGTGGTTGCATAAACAAGCTAATGAGCTTTGCAATGTCACTAAACTGACAAAAATAAGACGTGCTTCTGGATCCTGGCTTGTTGGCTGTAGCATACATGGCCAAAATCTGGGCTGAAATAAATGTGATCTTTATGCAGCAGCTTGCTGGAAGAGATTGGGTAGGTGGGAGCTACAAGAGCATGCCGTTGCACTTGGAGGAACAGGTAATGCTTGAACGAGTAGTCCTGAGTACACGGCTATTCCTTCTCACCAAATTGGAATTATCTGTAAACTAGTATCAAAGCCCATTTTTAAAATGGGCTTTGAAAGAGCCGGCAGGCAGGAGGGTGTGAGAGGGTGGCTGCAGCTCCCTTTGGCCTGCAAAGTGGGCTAAAATGAGTGGGAAGCTACTCCTTCCCGCCAGTGGCGTTGCCGCGGCAGGCTCCCTTTGGCCCAGGAAACGCTGTCACCAAGCACTTCCCGGGCTAAAGGGGGTGGGAAGCTCCCCCCCCCCGGCGGCGACAGGGCTTTGCAGCCCACAAGGAGGCTGCAAACTCCCTCCCCCTGGCTCCCTCCAAGCAGGAGTGTACCTGTGGGCTGCAAAGCCCTGTCGCTGCCTCTCTCCTCGTGGGCGACAATGGAGGCCGCAGCCACAAGGCTTCTAGCAGGCAGGGAGGGAGGGAGCTGGAGGGGGAGGGCCAATCAGAGTGGACCTGGACAGACAGGGCCCCGGACAGTCTCCTCCCAGTAGGCTGTTTCCCAAATATATAAGGGAGCGAAATAGTGTTAAGGATAAACGGCGGTCTCAAGAACACTGCAAGTCTCCAAAACAGCTGTATAGCTGGCCTCAAAGAAAGCTGTCCCCTCATTTTCCAGATGCAAAGAGAAGTTTGAACCGTGAAACATATTAACATGCCGGTCAGAGAGCAACCGTTCTCTGGAATGGCAATAGTATACAAAAAGAATGGCAGGTTTAATGGAAACTGGCCTTCTCCTTTGCATGTTTATTTTTTTCGGGTTCATGATGTGAGCAATTCATGGTCTGAGTCTAGTCTGGCCCTTTCTTCTGACAAAACGCGAAAGTCTTGCCCTGTGCAGCTTAGAGAACGCCTCTGTGAGAAAAGGACTGAGAGAATGAAAGGAAACAAAGTCTCGCTGGAGAGTTTGCATTCTCCTTGTGATTCGTCGACATCAGATGGCCATGATGGATGATTTGGCAATTTGGAAGCAGATTATTACATGAATGATTGTGGCTCGCCTTGAAGTCAAGAGATGCGTATAATAGTCATCTCAGTTATGGGTCAGAGAAAAGAAAAGCCTGTCAAATTTAGAAGAGAACATGCAGTCATATTGTATTATTATCACTACTATTGCTGCTATTATCCATTGTGGGGAAGGGGCTACACAAGGAATAATGGGCGGACATTGGAATGGCCTGAGTCTTTTGGGAAAGGGCAGGATAGAAATACAACATTAAATTTAATTAAATTGGGACGTTCCCCATCAATCCAAAATTCCCCATCCTGCGTATTATAAGCCTTTCGGGGATTGAGCTGCCAGGTTTCCGCATCTCTCTACAACACACACAAGCACAAAAGCAAATACCCCATTTCCCTTGTTGTTGTTTTTAACTAATACACAATATTCCTCAGCATTCCATGTTGCATAGAGTAACATGAGCACACTGAGCCCTGTTAAATAAAAAACAGCAAGTCATACCTTTATGCCTATCTAGGAAATCTCTTGAGCATGCGAGAGATTTCATTCCTGGATGAAAACTACCTCATCCTTGGATGACCCCATGTTGTGACTTGGTTGGTAAGGGTGGTGGAACAGCCGGGTCGACCCACAAGGGGTGTTCCATTCAGCTGTACACTCTGAGGCATCTAGGTACTTAGCAATCTTCTCTGTCCAACATTGTGCGGCTCTTTGTCATGACCGCGGGGTGCAGTTCCAAAAATCCCTTAAGACAAACACACAGGAATCCCAGGCATTGGGAAAACTTAAGGCAGTCTTTATTAGGGCAAGGCAGCAACTACAGGTAGTCAGCATCACAGAAAGGTATTGACAAAGACAGGGGGGAAAAGTATACCCTTGGACTCCATACAGCCCTCAGCCCAAAATTAGCCTGGAAGTCCACTTTCCCAAAATAACCATGTTTGATTTAACACAGGGATCGTCAATCCCCGGTCTGCGGCCCGGTAACGGGCCACGAAGGCCTTGGTAATGGGCCGGCGGCGGCCACACCTACCTCTCCACCCCCCCACAGCGAGAAGCTCACCAGGCCACGAGAAAAGCAGCTTCTTGCTGCTGGGGGGGGGAAGAGGCAGGCGCGGCCGCTGGCACGCCGGTGGACACAAACGCGCATGCGCGGAGCTGCCACACATGCGCGTTAGCGCCCCTGGTGGTGAAAACACGCATGCACGGAGTTGCCACACATACGGGTTCCCACCACCAGGGAGCACTAACGCGCATGCGCGGCACCCGGGCCGTCGGCTCTTCCCCACGCCCAGAGGCGGTCCTCAACCATCAAAAGGTTGGGGACCGTTGACCTAACAGAGTGCCAAAATGGGAGACAGTTTGTCTATTTTGCACCCAGATGCAAGAGCCAAGACAGGATGGTTATGCATACTGAAGGTGAACTAAGAGAAGAATCTACAGGGTCTCTCTGAAGTGTAAAGCGAGAAGGGAGGAAGGGCGGCTTGAAAAGGCCTGGGTTACGCCAGTCCAACTCCAGGACGGGAGAAACATTCAGGCCGGCAGGGGCCAGGCATGGCCCACGACACTCTTCTGGCTCACATGATCTTCAAAGGGGTTTCTATTTTGCTCAGTCTTTGGTACACTGCCACCAACTTCTTGTTTTAAAAATTATCCACCAAAATGGCTAGTACTTTCAGCTCTCCTTCCATGTTGCCATTATAGGGCTCCATCTAGTCTCCTATTATCCAAGGTCTAGTTAGCTAGGGAAGAAATAGCTATTTAACCCATTCCAGGCACCTGTTTCACAGTGTATGCTAGTAGTGGAGGCTTTCTGACAACAATGGACTGAGCAAGGAATGCAAATAAATGTGCAGACATGCAGTTCTCCTCTATACCTCTATACATGCCCTAGCTAATCTGGTTATGGAGTAGGCTCTTGAACTTAGAGGTAAAAGCTTACTAAAAGTCTTCCATTATCTTTGAGTGTTTGTCCAGGCAGTCATCCCTTTGTCTGTTTGACAAGGGAATGGCAACCATCAAGGTGGAGCTTAGGGGTGAAAGCTCCTCCCTCCAGGAGGAATGGGCCAAATTGCAGGTCTCCAAAATGGCAACAATTTTTTCTTCTTCTGTATTCCCATCCACTTGTGACGGAGCTATCACAGTTCCGCAGTGCCAGTAAGACAGACCTCTTCCACAAGGTCTTTGGCTGAGGCCAGCATTAATAAAAACAAGAGCCTTCCTCAGGCTACACACTAACATCTTGTGTACCCTACCTCGGGGTAGACTGCTCTGAGGTTGGGCGGGGAATTTATTCTGCCAATCTTATTTTACTGGGGGCAGGGGTTAGGGGGTCTGATGGTTATTGGATTTTTATGGAGTTTTATGTGGTTTTATATACTGTAACCCACCACGAGTCTCCGGAGAGTGGCAGGCTGGAAATGCAACAATAAATAAACAAACAAACTTCATTTGGGGTACATTTGTAGCCAACATTTTAAATTTCAAATTCTACAACTAATCTGTTTTACATTACCGATTTCATCTTTACAACATATTTCATATAAAGTACATATTATATATTTTCCCCCTCCACCTACTCAGTGTAGATTTGAGCAACAAGCAATTTATCCGATACCATGAAAAAAATCTGTAATATATCTCATAATAAGAAGGTAGAGGATATTTCTGCTCAGGAGCTGCAAGGAAACAGACACTTAGAGCAGCCAGGGCTAGCACCAGAGGGCAGCATGGGGATGTGTCTCCTGAGGCCCCTGTCCAGTCAGTAGTTTAGTGGATTAATTCCTACCAAGTAAAAGGGAGATTATTCTACCTGTGACACCATAAGGGCCTCTGGGATGATTCAATTCTGGGCCAAAAGAAACAAGGAAAGACCCACTGGCTCCCTTTAGCAGAGCTGCCAACCTGGAATCATAGAATCACAGACTTGGAAGGGACCTCCCAGGTCATCTAGTCAAACCCCTCGCACAATGCAGGACACTCACAACCCATATCACTCATCCACGGTAACCTGCCACCCACTTGAACCTTCACAGAATCAGCCTCTGTCAGAAGGCTATCCAACCTCTGTTTAAAAATCTACAAAGGTGGAGAACCCACCACCTCCCAAGGAAGCCTGTTCCACTGAGAAACCACTCTAACTGTCAGGAACGTCTTCTGGATGTTTAGACGGAATTACTTTTGAATTAATTTCATCCCATTGGTTTTGGTCTGTCCCCCCGGGGCGAGAACAACTATGCTCCATCCTCTTCAAGTAGTTGAAGATGGCTATCAAACCACCTCTTAGGCATCTTCTCTCCAGGTTGAACAGATCAAGCTTCCCCAATCTTTCCTCATATGTCTTGGTCTCCAAACCCTTCACCATCTTTGTTGCCCTCCTCTGGACACACTCCAGTTTGTCTACATCCCTCTTCAACTGTGGTGCCTCCTCAACAGCCCCCACTCTCCTCAACTCATCCCTCTTCAACTGTGGAGATCTTACTGACCCCCAGAAAGAGAAGTAGGAAGTGAAGATGTAGGTGAAAGGACCAAGGAAATGAATGGGGAGGAGAGGCCTGAGAATACTCTTAGCAGAAAGAAAAATGGGAGTCAACTTGCCCACATGGGCTCTGAAGCGAGGAGGAGACTTTTGCAGAGATATTGATAATGGATGAGGTTTTAATGATTTTATGTTTTTGTTTTTACACATAAGACACCCTGCCCAAAAAGCCTGTGGACTGGGAAGATGTACTTACTTTCCCCTTAACTTTCCTAAGGTTATGTGGAATAAAACATACAGCCATGGATAATTTTGGACCTGCTGACATGCACTGCAGCTTTCCTTTGTCAAAAGGACAGAATCATATCAGGTCTTCTCCTCCATAATGATCAATGTCTCAGTAAGTGCATTAGCTAATTGCTCTAACTCTGTGGGATTCATATCAGCCAGGTAGATGATTTATGTCTACAATGTATTCTCTTATCAGCCTTCAGCCAATTAAAAAAAAAAAACCTTCCGAAAATGACTACCCTTTTCCAGGCTACTACCAGCCTAAACACATAACAGGAAGCTGATGTACATTTAACTTTCAAGCAAACATACTTGTTTGAATTGGCATGTAAAGATGGGGGAAGAGGCAGGGAATTAGATGAGTAATTTCAAATAAATCTCTAGCTGACCAAACAGCACTTCCCCTTATAGCTCAATTGTTATAGCAATCATAGAATGTTATTCCTACTCATAACATGAACCATAGCCAGACATTTCATGGTAAGCAGATATAAGAAGTGAGAGGCTTGCCAGGTCTCCAAATCCTGCAGCTCAAATTTTAGGGCTGGATAATGTAATGGGTGGTATTCAATACTGTCATGGATAGGCTATGATGATGTAACAGCATGTCATCGTGATTGTCCAATTAGGATCTGGGTGAGCCATGTTCGAATCCATATCCTGACATGGAATGTTTGGAGGATGAAATGGAGGGGAGAAGGACATTGTAAACCATTTTGTGTCCCCAATGGGGACGAAAGGGGTATAGAGATATCGAAACCAGGGTTTCATGAAACCCTGGGGTTTCTTGATGACCCTCGAAGGGTTTCCTGATTGGGTGGAGTTGGTGTGAGTGGGGAAGGACTAGCCTGCAAAACCCACTCTTCCAACAGGAGAACCAGGCAGACCGGCTTGAAGCCCTGAGCATGACTGACGGGTGTCTGAGCAGACAAGGGAAGGAGGATAAGTTGGACTCTTCCTGCCTCCCACAAATACTCTGGGTCTAAGTATTAAATGAAGAAGCTCCAGCAACATTCTTATAAATTCCCAGTAAGCAGAAAACAGTAACTTCACACAAACCAGTCTACTTAGAGAAGGAAGCTCAATGGCTTACTTCAGAAGTAAAATGGAAAAATGTAACATTTTCCCCATTGTTTGCAGAGGTCAGGCTTTCTCAACCAGGGTTTTGTGGAAATCTGGGATTACCCTGATGGCCCTGGAAGGGTTTCCCAAATGGGTAGGAGTTACTTTATAATATATATATTTTAAATTTGTTAAACATTTATTGGGTGATATGAACATATTACCCCAATGGCCAACTGAGCCTCTTGTGGCGCAGAGTGATAAGGCAGCGACATGCTGTCTGAAGCTGTCTGCCCATGAGGTTGGGAGTTCGATCCCAGCAGCCGGCTCAAGGTTGACTCAGCCTTCCATCCTTCCGAGGTCGGTAAAATGAGTACCCAGCTTGCTGGGGGGTAAACGGTAATGACTGGGGAAGGCACTGGCAAACCACCCCGTATTGAGTCTGCCATGAAAACGCTAGAGGGCGTCACCCCAAGGGTCAGACATGACCCGGTGCTTGCACAGGGGATACCTTTACCTTTACCTTTAGCCCAATGGCCAATGATGGGCCTGGAGGGGGTGGGAAGGGGAGAGACCCCAGGTGGGTGTATACATAGCTATGCTCCCCAATATTATGCATGATCATGCCACTTCTGAGGTTTCTCAAAGCCTGAAGAATGTTTCATGGGTTTCTCAATGGTAAAAAGGTTGAGAAAGGCTGGAATAGGTGTTCGTGTGAGATTCCTGTCATCAAATAAAAAATGATCCAACTGAGTAATCCAGTCTTGGCTGCAGTAGGCAGGTTTTGTTCTGCAAAAGATCCGTCTGGGACATTTAATCAGAAGTGAGTTACATATCTGACCAATAGTGAGAACACAAATTTGTCAAACGTACATATCTCGATGACCTTTGGACGTTCAGCCAGCTTGTGTCTCACAAACTCTTCTGTCCTCTGTGGTACCCATGAAAGCATATGCTTAGTAATTCTGAAAACATCAGAAGTCTGACTGAAAATTTCAGGGCTCATAACAGTTTATTTATTATCATGTGTTTGCAGATGATGCAGTTTCGTGTGAGACCAATACTCAAGAGTCAGCACAACAGTGTAATAATTATCTGTAGGGAAATTGCTGGTTATCTGTAAAGAAGAAAAACAGTACAGAAAACAATCAATTTAAAAAATGTAATCAGAATATTTTATTGGGCAATTTAAATAGAATTTATTGTATTTTTATTTTTTGTAAACCACCTTGAAAATAAATTGGCTGGATTTTCAACAAAAAAGTCGCTTTACAAAAAGTAGTAAAATAGGTAAAGAAAATTCAAAAGTAATTTCTTAACATGTTTTAACTTAAACATCTCTTCCTGGAAGAATAATACATGCAAAAATCAATTTTCTCCCCCAAAATGATATTTTTGCTTGACATTGTCACAGCATGCAAAAAAAAAGTTTTATAAAATTGGCAGGAGACAATCTTTAGTTTTCTCTGGAATAATGGAAGTCTAGCAATAGAATTACATAATTGCTGAAAAGGATGGATTTTGTGCCAAATATATTATTGCTAATAGCTAGCCTTGATTTTTGGAATCAAAGCCAAAGTCTCAACTAGTGTGATATAGTGGTAAAGAGCGGTGGCCTCTTATCTGGAGAACTGGATTTGATTCCCCACTCCTTCTCCACAGGCAGCCAGCTGGGTGACCTTGGGTCAGTCACAGTTCTCTCTGAGCTCTCTCAGCCCCACCTGCCACACAGAGCATCTGTAGTGGGGAGAGAAAGGGAAGTAGATTGTAACTCTTCATCTTTTCCATTTAAAGATACAAATTTTCTTAAAATTCAGAGTTTAAAAAAAGTAATCAAAAAGCCACTATGAGCAAGTGATAAACTAGGATTTGGGAAATTTGGGATTGATTTCCATTCGGCTATGGAAGCGTGCAGGGTGACCTTGAGATAATCTCGGGAGAGTTATGTAAGTCCCTTTGGGTCCTCAGTAGGTAGAAAGGCAGGACATAAATTAAGCGATTAAATAAATCACTGAATCTGGACAACTTAATATTATAGACAATTGACAACATTTAAGTAGGCCAAATCCACGTTGTTGTGAGAATTTTATCAGGAAACAGCATAAACAAAACCTCAGTATTAAAGTATTAAAATCCAATGGAGTATCCTGCTTGATTGCTGTAGCACATTCTTGTAATCTGGACATGGTTCACACCTGCATTATGGGTGACTGTTCACCCTTATAATTTCCCTTTCTATAAAGCATCCCTAAGAAGCCCTTTTGTTCTACAGAAATCTTTACTTACCATACCCTTCATATACAGCTTACTACCCCTTTTACAGGATTCTTACCTTACTACAGATGCTGATTTTATACCCCAAAGCATTTTATTCCAGCTCTAGTCAAGCAATTAGATTTTGCATTGTACCTCTGCATCCTAATTCTCTTCTTTGCAACTCCCCTCCCACCTTGAGACTGGGAGATAAAGACTCAGTGATCTCTGCTCCTACTTGTATCTGACAAAGGGAGCCCTAATTCCCAAAAGCTCATACCCTGAATATCATATCAGTCTGTAAAGTGTTACTGGATTCCAATCTAGCTGTTCTACTGGAATCCAACATGAAACTACTCTTTCACTATATCTCCATTTAAATAATTCTCCCTCTTTGTTTAAGAGCAATACTTAATACCGCACTGAACCATCTCTGGCTCTAAATCCAGATTGCTGCAGATCCCTTTTAAGGAAAGTTCCCTCTGAACTATTAAGCTTTTAATCAATTGCTTTATTTACATTTTCTTTAAAGCAAACACTCAACCTTGTTACATGAAACACCATTTTCATAATTACATTCTTGCTTGAAGAAACTAAACACAAATGTAAGTTCTATCCATTTCCTCAATTGTTTCTGTTCTCAGTGATGAATTTTTCAAAGTGGACCAGCAGCTTGGTTATTTTAGGCTATGGACTAGATTGTTTTAAGGATATATATTTTTAAAGATTTGGCTTTATCCTTTGACAAAATTACTGAGATGATGATGGGAATGCGACTTCCATTCTGTCAATATCTCCAAATAAGATATAGATTTTCATTTACCTCAAGATGCAACGCGCTTAGAGGATACTATAGACTTTGACAAATTGGTATTCCCAGAGAACAAAAACATATCATTTAAAATACATCATATTCTCCCTGAACTTGATAGGAAGTGGCATACACCCTCTCTGACCAAACAGAATAGAGATTTGCAAGATGAAATCCTGAACGAGGCATGGTGATATTTTTAATCTTCCAAAAGGTCTCAATTCCCCATAGCTCTTAATGTTAGAAAAAATATTTATAAGATGACATTTATCACTCTGGAAGTTACATAAGACCTGCAAAATGAATAGTGGCGGGTCCTGATGTTTCACAAGTAGCAAACCATTTCTTTTCCTTACCACGTTGGTAGCTGTGCGTCAAGTCTTATGAGCCCTAGAACATGGCTATCACGATGACAAATGAGAATCTGGAAGTAGAGAACCTTCGGTCTGTCATCTTAATTATGCAAGAAGGATAGCACCAGCAAGAATATATGGACCCCGGTAATAGGTGTTGGGGGCTATAAGGCTAACATTTATATAACATTGGACAATGTGATTGATAGCCTAGCCCTGTGGGCCTCTAACTGGGTCCTTTGCCTAGAGTGACGTCACCCAAAGACACGCCAGATTGGAAAATCATTCTTATGCTTTTATTTTAGCCACAGCAAAAAGAGAAACAGACCCAGGGTGACTCATTTTAGATCCATGGGTTCGGAGAGACCAAGACACTGGGAGTTCATTTCAGCTCTTTATTGTGACCTCAGCATGATCATACAAGAACTGAAACTGAATCAAAGAACCCCACAACCAACCCCAACATATATACAGAAGCCCCACAATAGATCTTACAGCGAGTGCACATTATTGGTCAGTTTCTCTTTAAACCAACTGGATCTGGCAGATGGGATCGAGCTGCACATTGGCCAGTTACAATGCAAGCTTACACTCCTGCCTCGGACCTCAAGCTTGGTCCTGGGTAGAACTACAGACACAACAACTCACACCTAGAAAGACCTGTGCCATCAAGAAAGGGTTACATAGCATTATATACATCTACCTCAGAGAGCTGGCTGCATCCCTGGACCAGTGCAGTAATGCCACTCTCTCAGAGTCCTATCCAGGTCACCTTTGGTCCAATCCCAAAGTCTCCAGGCTAGCCCTGGAATACTGGTGTCAGGATTGTAGAATCTCTGTCATAAATTAGCCTGAGTTCCTCCATGTCAGTTATATTACTAGATGGGGCCCGGCGCCTGCTAGTCCCGGCCTTGTAGTTTGTAAGCAATAAAATAGAATAGTGATGTTATGTTAACCTTATCTTGTTATGGGCAGAAAGGGCTGTTTGTTACCTCTTTCAAGGATGGGAGTTTGGAATCCTGTTTTGGTTTCACATATGTCTTTTCTCACTCACCTCCCCCCCTTGGGAACTGTCAAGTTTTGGGCGGGAGAAATGTATTGATAAGCTGAGGCAAATCTGGCTTCTAGTCAGATTTGACTTTTCAGTCCATTGCGTGTAGTGCTAATCAATAAAACTATTTTTCTTTTGAATAAGTTTTGTTGTGAGTTTCCTGTGCGCTTGACATCAAGTCAAATCTGACCACTCCTTTCACCTGCAAAATGCAGGGCGAGGGACATACTTTTTCTGATCAGGGAGAGGGCCTGGATTGGGACCTCTCCCAGGCCGAAGGCGCTGGTGCGGGGCCGCACAGCTCGGCCATGATGCGGGCTGTCTCGGGGGCAACCCCGGGACCCGAGGAATTTTTGGAACGTCACATCACCCAGCGCAGGCGGTTGTCAAAATACGACCGCCCTACTGGGGATGAACGTTGGCCGGAGCACCTGGGACTGCCTAGCTACGCGCTGGAGCCTGTGGGTGAGACGCAGGACTTGCAGTACAAGCTGGACAGGGTGACTAACTGGCTGCAGGACCTCTCGGGTCGGCTGGATCCGGAGGAGAGACGCCGAACACAACGCCTGCTAAGGGACGTGCTCGGTGGGGGTGCACACGATACCAGTGCACGGAGAGAGAGCGGTGGGTTTGCACTGCAGGAGCACGGCATGGCGGCCGCGCAAGCAACGGCAGAGGCGGCTGAGGCGCTGGCCAGAGCCCGGGCTCAGCTAGAGATCGAAGCCGAGGCGGAAGCACGCGCAAGGGCGCAGAGGGAGAGAGAAGACGAAGGCGAGGAACGAGAGGACGAAGGTGGCGCTGGCGGCGACGGTGCTGGTGGAGACGGCGCGGACGGAGGCGAGGACGCAGCAGCGGCGGCGGCGGCACGGGCAGCGGCGGATGTCGCGGGAGCCGAGGCGGCGGCAGCGGCGGCGGCGCGTGAAGCAGCGCGAGCGGCCGCGCGAGCAGCAGCAGCGGCGCAGGCAGCGGAACGAGCGAGAGTGGCGGCTGGGAGAGGGAGAGGCATTGGCCGGGGTGCAAGACCCCCGGCCCCGGCCCCAGCACCGGCGGACTGGGGCCCAGGGCGCCTACCTGCCCACCTCCGTGGAGTGGAAATGCGGAACACCTATAAGTTCAAGGCAAAGTTTTCTGGGGACCCCTCCGATTTCCCCACGTTCCTGGTGCACCTCCAAGCCTACATGATGGACATGGGGTTCACTTTCCAAGACGACGCCGAACGGGTGCGTTTCGTGGGGCAAGCCCTGGAAGGCAAAGCTGCCAAATGGTTCGTGGATTTGTACCGTTACCACCCCCAAGCCACCCGCGACTACAACCATTTTATGAGGGCCCTGCGCCAGATGTACGTGGAACCGTTTGAACGGGAGACTGCGGAGAAGAAACTCCGGGCTCACCGGCAGGGAAAGTTGTCTGTGGTGGAGTACGCCAGGGAATTTAAAGAGCTGGCTTCCTCTGTACCAGACTGGACGGAGCCCCAACGTGTGCTGGCGTTTGTAGGGGGCCTCAATCCCACTCTGGCTGACAAGTGCCTCCTCCTGGAAGACCCCCTCACTGTCGAAGGGTGGGTCCAGCTGGCTGGAGAAATGGAAAACCGTTTGGAACGGGCCTCAATGGTGCAAGCCCTGGCCGGGAAAACCATGGCGAAGACTTCCACCCCGGTGAAGACCAAGCCCCGAACCAAATTGGAACCGGCGGAGCGCACTCGGCGCATGGAGAAAGGGCTGTGCTTGGGATGTGGCCAAGCCGGGCATTTCCTCGCACACTGCCCAACGAAAGTGGCATCAACCCCGAAAGCTGCGAGCAGCGCCCCATCGAAAGCCACGCCTGCCAAGAAAACCACCACCAAGAAAAGCACCAAATCTCTCCTGGTTCCAGTGGCTGCCGTGCCAGCGGTGGACGACTCGGAGGAGGGAAGCGGGCTGGAGGACGAGGATCAAGCTGAGGAGCAGTCGGGAAACGAGGACGGTCTGCTGTAAAGGCGCCCCGCCAGCAGGCCGCCAACAGGGGCAAACGCGTGGTGAGTGATTCCCCCTTGCTACTCCTACCGGCCAACCTTTCTAACCCCAAGTCGGGGAAAACGGTGGGAATCCGATGTATTGTGGACTCGGGGTGCACCCAATCCCTAGTGAGCCCGGTACTGGCCGAGACTTTGGGGGTGGGGAAAGTGGCACTGAAAGAACCCTTGCCAATCACCCAGTTAGATGGGAAATGCGCTCCCGGTGGGGAAGCCACGGCAAAGACTCGCCCCATGGACTTGGACATAAAAAAACATTGGGAGCAAATCCAACCTTTGGTGGCCCCTCACTCTGCCTTCCCATGCGTGTTGGGGTTGGATTGGCTGAGGGAACATGATCCCCTTGTGAAGTGGAAGGAAGGGACTGTGGAATTTACCTCCGCCGCTTGCGAGCAGCACACGCGGCAGCAGGGTCCTCCGGGATCCGGGGTGGTGGCTGCTTTGGGGGTGGGGGTGGACGCGCTCCCTCCTGAATACCGGGACTTTGGTGATGTGTTCGCGGAGGTGGAGTGCAACCAGCTCCCCCCCCACCGCAAAACTGACTGTGCCATCGAATTAAAGAAGGGGGAGCCTCTCCCCAAAGCCAAACTGTATTCCATGAGCCCGCGAGAGATGGCAGAGCTTAGAGAATTTTTGGATAAGAACCTAGCGAGGGGTTTTATCAGACCAGCCACATCTTCCTTGGCAGCCCCGGTCCTTTTCGTAAAAAAGAAGGACGGTTCGCTGAGGTTGTGCACCGACTACCGCGGGTTGAACGCGGTCTCCACCTGCAACGCCTACCCGCTTCCCCTGATAAAAGACTTGCTGGGCCACTTGGGGAAGGCGCGCGTTTTTTCGAAACTGGACTTAAGGGAAGCCTACTATCGAGTTCGGATCAAGAAAGGGCATGAATATTTAACAGCTTTTAATACGCCCCTGGGGCAGTTTGAATACACCGTAATGCCGTTCGGCCTCGCCGGCGCTCCGGGCGTGTTCATGAATATGATAAATGAAATTATGCATGATTTATTGTACCAAGGGGTGTTGGTTTACATTGATGATATTCTTGTGTATTCAGAGAATGTTGAGAGTCATACTAAGCTGGTCCGCGAAGTGCTCCGCCGCTTGCGGAAGCACCAGTTGTTCGCTAAATTGTCAAAATGTGAGTTCCACCGCGAGGCAGTGGAGTTCTTGGGTTTCCGGGTCTCCCAGGCTGGGATCGAAATGGACCCTGGCAAAGTGCGTGATTTGCTGGCATGGGAGCCTCCCCGCACCAGGCGGCAATTACAAAGTTTCTTAGGGTTCGCTAATTTTTACAGGACCTTCATCCCCAACTTTGCCAAGGTTGCGCTGCCCCTCACTGACTTGTTAAAAACCAAAGGGGGGAAGACGGCAAGCCGACCTGGGGCGCCTCTCTCCTGGACTCCCTCCTGTCAGGAGGCGTTTGACAAACTAAAGCTGTTATTCACGTCTGAACCGGTGTTGGCCCATGCCGACCCCTCTAAGCAATTTACAGTACAAGTAGATTCTTCGGACGTAGCAATGGGGGCCGTGATCCTCCAGGAGGGGGGAGACGGGAAATTGCACCCCCTGGCCTATTTATCAAAGAAATTTTCAGCGGCAGAAAGAAATTGGGCAATTTGGGAAAAAGAGGCGGCTGCAGTGAAATTGGCCCTTTCCACGTGGCGGCATTGGCTGGAGGGGTCCACAATCCCGTTTGTAGTCTGGACAGATCATAAAAACCTTCAGGCACTCAAACAGCCCCGCTCGCTTTCAGCCAAACAAATGAGATGGGCGGAGTTTTTCGCTCGTTTCAACTTCTCCCTAAAGCATCTTCCTGGCAAACTGAATTTTTTGGCTGATGCACTATCGCGCCTGCCTCAGTACAACAGCAAACGAGACCCATTGGTAGATACCGTCTTTACTCCCGCCCAACTGGGGATGGCCGCTGTGACGCGCAGCCACACAAAGACTGTTACGCCCATCCCAGGGGGCTGGGTCCAAAAGGACTTGTCAACTGACCCAGAGTTTTGTTCCCTCCGCCCTGATTTGTCTGAGAAGGGGGGGTTCTTTTTCAAAGGCGAAAGACTCTTTGTGCCTGCCGTGGCCCGGGGGAAGGTTTTGAAACTTTGCCACGATGCTAAAACCGCTGGACATTTTGGTTTTGTGAAAACTCTGCACCTGGTCAGGAGACAGTACTGGTGGCCATCTTTGCGCAAAGATGTGGAGAAATATGTGCAGGGGTGTCCCATTTGTATTGCTTCAAAGTCAATTGGGGGCAAGAGGAAGGGACTTTTGCAGCCGCAGCCCACCCCCTCACGTCCATGGACTGATGTAACTATGGACTTTATTACAGACCTGCCCCCCAGCCAAGGGAACACCGTCATATGGGTTGTAGTGGATGCTTTTTCCAAACAGGCTCATTTCATCCCCTGTACGGGCGTGCCCTCAGCACCAAAGCTGGCCTCTCTTTTTATTAAACACGTGGTACGTCTGCACGGGATCCCGACACGTGTCCTGACGGATCGGGGCCCCCAGTTCGTTTCTAAGTTTTGGAGGGAGCTTCTTAAACTATTGGGTGTGGAGCAAGCCCTCACCTCGGGCTATCACCCGGAGTCAAATGGCCAGACCGAGAGGGTAAACCAAATCCTGGAGCAGTATTTGCGCTGTTTTATCAACCACCAGCAGGATGATTGGGTTTCTTTATTGCCACTTGCTGAATTCGCCTATAACAATGGGGTCCACTCCTCAACTGGGGTATCGCCCTTCAAGGTGGTGTATGGAACTGATTTAGTGTCAGCCCCCACTTGGGGACTTAGCTCCGCAGAGGTCCCTGACATAAATAAATGGGCAGCCTCCATCAGTACGGGCTGGCCAGAAATCGTTGCTAGCCTCAAGGAAGCCAAAGATGCCTATAAGGCTCAAGCTGACAAGAAGAGAGTACCTGCCCCTGATTGGAAAGTGGGTGATTTAGCCTACCTGTCTACCAAGAACTTAAGGTGCCAGCAGAAATCCAGGAAACTTGGTCCAAAGTTTGTGGGACCATTTAAAGTGGTAAAATTGATAAATGCTGTGACTGTGGAGCTAGCTCTACCAAAAACTTACAGGAATGTGCATCCGGTTTTTCATTCCAGCCTGCTGCGAAGAGCTCCAGCCCCGGACGAGTGGCACCCTCCTCCATCTATGCCTGTTCCAATTTACATCGATAAGGACACCCACTATGAAGTCAACCAAATCTTAGACTCTCGCTTGCATAAGGGTCGCCTTCAATATTTGGTCGATTGGAAGGATTTCCCCTCTGGGGATAAAGAGTGGGTTGAGGCTGGGAGTGTGAAGGCACCCCGCCTTCTCCGGGCTTTCCATCGAGCATTTCCTGATTGTCCTCGCCCGGTTGATGCCGGCTAGGTGGAGGAGTGAAGTTTGTTTTAATGCGGAGGGATGTCAGGATTGTAGAATCTCTGTCATAAATTAGCCTGAGTTCCTCCATGTCAGTTATATTACTAGATGGGGCCCGGCGCCTGCTAGTCCCGGCCTTGTAGTTTGTAAGCAATAAAATAGAATAGTGATGTTATGTTAACCTTATCTTGTTATGGGCAGAAAGGGCTGTTTGTTACCTCTTTCAAGGATGGGAGTTTGGAATCCTGTTTTGGTTTCACATATGTCTTTTCTCACTCACCTCCCCCCCTTGGGAACTGTCAAGTTTTGGGCGGGAGAAATGTATTGATAAGCTGAGGCAAATCTGGCTTCTAGTCAGATTTGACTTTTCAGTCCATTGCGTGTAGTGCTAATCAATAAAACTATTTTTCTTTTGAATAAGTTTTGTTGTGAGTTTCCTGTGCGCTTGACAACTGGTCTCATACCTCTGGCATGGAAAGGGTCACCAGATCAGGATTCAGCCTCCAAGCTTATATTAAACAGAGCATATTCCTAAACACTGTTTTACTTCTGGTGCCAGCCTGTGCCGAACATTGTTCTATCAAGGATGTAAAAGTAAAGCGACCCAGAATCTTAGTCTAAATATGCCAGGGCTAACTGCAGTCTGCTTTTGGCATACTTCTTTAGCTTATCTTTATTCTAGCTGTTCTGTGTTCTACTGTAGGCGAAGGTTACATAGCAAACAGCATTTCTTAATACAAAGCAGAGAGAGCTCTTCTCCGTTACACCACTAAAGTTAATAACTAAATGATTACTTAGAAGGTTGTAATCCTATCCTTTATCACCAACGGAGGAAAAAATAAGGATTTTTAAAAAACTTTTGGAAAGTTTTATGGCAATACAGAACAAAGATTTGGAGACCAATTTTAAGACTTGGATCCCAGGGAGGATTTTCTTAAATGGAGAAAAGGGTGATTTATTCATTTCCTCTTCTTGCTGCTAATTCCCTCTTCACACAGGAGTAGCATGGGGCTGCAGTGGAAGGGGGGAAGTGAAGTCCTGCTCTGTAAACTCAAATTCTTTCCCATGTGGAAATGTCCATGGATTATGACTTTACTGGTTAATCCAGTTTTGAGCTGCAAATATTTACGCTGCTCTGTAAAAGTTTTTTTTATTGTTTCCCCCCCCCCCCCTGCATATGCTGCTGCTGTTTATGGTTTAACTTGTAGCTGTTTTGCTGACCATTTCTCCTTTTATTTTACAGAAGCCATGTTAAGCTTCGGAAAGACAAAAAGAACAATATAAATAAGTTAAATAATAAAATACACAAGAAAGTTATAAATTGCACGATTAGGAGAAAAAATAATACATCATATATCCTAGTTCTAAGTTAAAAACTCACTTGTCAGAATTATCCTTGCGGTTTGTAAATTGGCACAAAATGGTATATACCTTTTGCATATGTAGGCCTTTGGCATGATGTCCTCATGAGCACATTCATTTTTCTAGGAGGGGGGAAAGCCAGAATTCCCTGTCAAGTGGTTCGCAAGCCTAGGAGTTGTCCTTCAAGGCCCAGCTGCTGTGATGCAAAGGTATAAAAGTGTTTTAAACTCCCGGTGCCCAGCTGTTAAGGAAGCATATAGATGATACATTAAGCCTACACAATAATGGGGTAAGGGACCAAGGGACCAAGGGACCAAGCCCTATGAAGATAGGTTGAGGGACTTGGGAATGTTCAGCCTGGAGAAAAGGAGGTTGAGAGGGGACATGATAGCCCTCTTTAAGTATTTGAAAGGTTGTCACTTGGAGGAGGGCAGGATGCTGTTCCCGTTGACTGCAGAGGAAAGGACACGCAGTAATGGGTTTAAACTACAAATACAACAATATAGGCTAGATATCAGGAAAAAAAATTCACAGTCAGAGTAGTTCAGCAGTGGAATAGGCTGCCTAAGGAGGTGGTGAGCTCCCCCTCACTGGCAGTCTTCAAGCAAAGGTTGGAGACACACTTTTCTTGGGTGCTTTAGGATGCTTAGGGCTGATCCTGCATTGAGCAGGGGGTTGGACTAGATGGCCTGTATGGCCCCTTCCAACTCTATGATTCTATGATTCTAAGGTGGAGGAATAGATCAGCCACCTACCTCATTAATTGTCAATAAAATGTCACCCACGACCAGCCTAGAGAACGTCTCTGTATTAATTTTGTACATCTATTGAGACGTTTATATAAAACGCTTTCAAGCAGTTAGTGGTATAGTATTTTGAAATCTCCAGACATCTTCAAATGGCTGGCAAAACAAGTAAATTTACTTAAGCCAAGTCTGTCTAGGGAAGGTACGCTGAGACTGTATGACACAACTGTCTCAGAAAATGCTCTGTAGTCTCACAGTCCACACGGCTCTCTCAGGTGGGACCTGGATCAGAGCCTCCTTTGGCAATCTTAATTGCCTGTGTTGGTTTTATGCACTTTACTGGATCAGGCTGCCCTTCATGAAATTCTCAATACCCAACAAGGAGAACACTTATTGTAGCAGCCCTAATAAGCCCAGCTCATCAGAGCTTGGAAGCCAGGCTACCAGTCGAATTCTGGATCAGGCTAATGGCTCTGTTAATTATCTTTAAGGTCATACGCGGTCAGGGCCCAGTGTACCTGACGGACCGCCTCTCTGTGTATGCCCCCCCAAAGAGCTCTACACTCTGCCACCGCCAACCAATGAAGGATCCCTGGCCCAAAAGAAGCCTGCTTGGCCACAACCAGGGCCAGAGCCTTCTCTGTCCTGGCCCCCACCTGGTGGAATGAGCTCCCAGAGGAGTTCAGGGCCCTGATGGAGCTAAAACAGTTCCGCAGGGCCTGCAAGAGGGAGCTCTTCCATGAGGCATTTGGTTGAGGTCAACTGGAATCAGTAACATCTGCAGAGCCCCTGAAACTCCCTCCCAAGAGCCCATACACCTGAACCATGGACCTGTTTGAACTGTTATAAATTAGACTGTTACCTTCAGTAATAGTTGCTATTGTTATTGTTATGTTGTTACAGTTCATTTATATGTCAAGTTATGCAGAAACAAAGTTCTACGTAGATTCAAATGGGTAACCGTGTTGGTCTGAAGTAGCACAATAAAATCAGAGTCCAGTGTCACCTTTAAGACCAACAAAGATTTATTCAGGGCGTGAGCTTTCGAGTGCAAGCACTCTGATTTTAAAGTTTTATGTATTCTTTATGTTCCATATGAACAGCCCTGAGTCTGAGGGGAGGGCTGTATACAAATATAACAATAAATAAAAGAAAGAAAGAAAAGCAGGGTCAGCCATAGTCACTAACTGGACAGGAGACCCCCAAGAATGAGTGGGGCAGCTATGCAGAAGGAGGTGATGGAAAGCCACCTGTGTTTATCTCAGGCCTGGAAAACACCAGGAGTGGAACTTCATGAGGTCGCCCTGAGCCAGCTGTGGCTTGACGGAACACTTTAGAACACTTAGTAACTTCAGTGGAGCCTGCACAGGATCCGAGCATGTTGGTCACATCCTGAGCATTACAGAAAAACTCGCTCCCATAAAATGTTAAATATAAAAAACAAGTCAACTTAAATTAGGACGATCATGACCAACTGCAATGAAAGAGAAATCTCCTCAATGGCCACATAAACCATTTCTCCCACTATAAAATCCAGAAAGTTTGTGATCCATTTTAAAGAGTTAGAAAAAGTGAGATTTACTTCTGGCTGTTTAAGAGAACTCTCTACAGGACCTCCATTTACAACTCAGGGGCATTAGCCAGAAGATTTTTTTCATGGTTTTCGGGGGATCTGAGAGTGAAAGATCACATCTCTTATGGACCGAGGAACAGAAAGGAGAATATTCAGTGAATACGTTTTATGACATCCTATAAGACATTAATTCCTTCAGGAGACAGGATAAGAAATTATACACTAGCTGGAGTTCTCGGAAACGAATCAAAGACGTAAAAGGCTGCTTGGATGGAACTCACCAAAGAAGCAAGCTTGAATAGAGGAATCCTCAATTTGTTCTCTGTAGTTTGGGTCAGTCAGGTCCTGGTTCCTTGGGAACCACATGGCTGTTTCAAAATGGTGGAGATCTCTTTTCTCCCACATGCATAAGGGAATGATCATAGGGATGCATAGGCGCGAGCAGATTGCTGTAGGTCATCTATTTTGCATTCATTCAACATCCGTCGCAATAAACATTGCATTGAGTGCACCACAGAGAATCTGCCTTGCACGGGAGGATTTTCTGCACACCTAACAGAGATAACCTCTTGATCCCCTAGAACCAAGCTTCTTGTCTTCTTTGTGGAAACCATCTGAATGCTGGGCTCCAAATAACATGCTTAAGAAAAATGTTCTTAATTCCTCTTTACCCAATTTCTCCCTGAAATCCAACAAGCCATTCCTTTCTTTCTTTCTTTCTTTCTTTCTTTCTTTCTTTCTTTCTTTCTTTCTTTCTTTCTTTCTTTCTTTCTTTCTTTCTTTCTTTCTTTCTTTCTTTCTTTCTTTCTTTCTCTTTCTTTCTTTCTTTCTTTCTTTCTTTCTTTCTTTCTTTCTTTCTTTCTTTCTTTCTTTCTAGGAATTTGGAGGAATTTGTTTGGAACAAAGAGAAATTTTGTTTTTTGCCTGTTTCTGTTCGGATCAAGGAGAAATGTGCAGAGTGGAGGAGCAGGACAGGAGAGTTTGCAACATTTCACATTTTCACTCAGTAGATGCTCAGAGGAAGGTAGTGACTTCCCAAGCCTTCCTGTCCTTCTACAGACCTGCCGTGTGTAGCATAAAAGAACTCCAAGGGCTGAAGTTACAAAGGCATGCACTCATTTCTCTTCAAAGAGAACTGAAAGAGAAATCCCTTTGTCTGAAGAGGAAAAAAGAAGAACAGGAGGAAGGAATGGCTGTACCTTAAAAAGTACAAGTAATGCCCCTGGACAATGGTGGATGCTTGCTCATCTCTGATGCATGAAAGAGTGTCCAATACAAGGTGATGACTCACTGAGTTGTGGCTTGCTTGGCACAACCACACTCGCAGCTGGGAGGAGGCCTAGCCAACGGCCTCTAGATGAGCTATAAAGAATCTCTTCCATACATTCACACCATAGTATGGAATGGATCATGCTTTCTGAAAAACCATCTAGTAACCTACATCATTTCCCATTAGCAAGCACTCGGGTACTAATTCATTAAAAGCCCTATATTAACAGGCTAATCAGCATCTTATGAACTGTTGGCCTAGGATCAAAGAGACTCCATTTTGAAACCCCACTCGGTTGGTGACCTGGGACCAGTCTCTCTGTCTTATGCAGCCTACCTCACAGGATCAGTACTGTGACAATAAAAGGGAGAAGGGGGAATCACATTGTAAGCCACTTTGGGTCCCCAGTGGAATGAAAGTTGAATATAAACATCTAAATCTATCTCTGTATCATCTGCCTAGTGGAAGGTCTGAAGTTCAGTCTTTGACATTCCCAGCCAAAGAGTCTCAGATAACTACAGGGTCTGAAGAGCTCTTTCCAGTCAAAGTTCAGAGCCACCTGAACCAATATAATAAAGCAACTTTGTAGGTCCTGAACTGCAGATAGATTTATGCTCGAGTTATTTATCCAACCCTTTTTGAAGTCATCAGAGCTAGGAAACAATGAGAGAGAGCCACAAGGGGTGGTGAGAACAAACATAGCCTAAGGTATCATCTGTGCTTGACTTTAGGACTTGGGGTACTGAAGTTCCTTGTTCTTAAAGTGAGAGCCATCGAATTAGGCCTACCTGAAGAAAGTCACTATGACCAGCACTGAGGGTAGATGTAGTGAAAAGTCAGAAAGACTTAGGTAATGTTTATTATCTAATTGTTTTTGTATTGTTGATAGGTTGCTGTTACTGGCTGCCTTAGGTCCTGAAAAGCTCAGTTGAAACCTAGGTCTATAGATGTTTTGAATAAATAGATGAACCGTTGAATGAGGCTTTCTCCAACAGCCAGAGGGGCAAAGCTCTGAGCTCCTGTTCTTCCCCTCAGCCCAGCACAACTAATAGGTATTATTCAAAATAATAATAATAAGAGTTGGTTCTTATAGGCCACATTTCTCTAACCGAAGGAGTCTCAAAGCGGCTTGCATTCACCTTCCCTTTCCTCTCCCCACAACAGACACCCTGTGAGGGAGGTGAGGCTGAGAGAGCCCTGATATCACTGCTTGGTCAGAACAGCTTTATCAGTGCCGCGGCAAGCCCAAGGTCACCCAGCTGACTGCATGTGGGGGAGTGCAGAATCGAACCCAGCACGCCAGATTAGAAGTCCACACTCCTAACCACTACACCAAGCAAGTAAACAGAACTTTGGGTCTGAAAAACACACTTCAATATCTAAGAGATTATTTGTCTAAGACAAATAATGGAAATGTCCTTAATTTCCTCCATTCACACAGGTGACAGAATTGAGGTTTTCCTGTAAAATTGAGGTAACCTTTGCACGGAGCTTATTTTTGTGAAACCCAGGGGTGATATATCAATAATCGAGCAGGGTCACTGGTCAAAGCATTAAGAGCAGCACTGAAGCAAATACCCTTTCTCCTCACCCCACAACACTTTAAATCTACAGTTTAAAAATGGTCACTATGCCCAACGGTGAGAAGCAGCTACAAGGGACGTTAACGGCACGTTCTCATCTCAGAGGTGACTTCTGTAACGGGAACTGTTTTCAGTGTTTGGTGATTCACCAGATGCCTCCATTTTTGGTGCTTGATGAAAACACCACTCTCCAGCCAGGCCTTGATGTCTAGTTTCCTCTGGGTGCTGTCCTGCCAGGGTGTGAGGGAGGGAGGGTGGGGGTCATGTTTTATAGTGTTTTTGATGTGTTTTAGATTATTTTATTATGTATTGTTCCGACTTGCCCTGAGACCTTCGAGTGAAGGTACAGGATATAAATTCCTGAGTAAATAAATATTTCCACTATAAATCCAGGATACGATAGGGGTGCTTATCCAAGCTGAAAAAATACCCCCAAAATACCAGGTTCTCCAGATTAGAGGTTGCTGGCCTTAACCACTACACCAAGCAGCCTCTTGAGTATGGTGGTCTCTAATCCGTTCGATTCCTCACTCCTCCATACGAAGCTTGCTGGGTGACCTTGGGTCAATGACAGTTCCCTCAGAACTCGCTCAGCCTCACCTGCTTCCCAAGGTGCTTGTTGTGGGGAAAGGACGGGAAGGTGATTGTATGCCAGTCAGAGACTTCTTTAAGTACAGAAACGTGGGGTATAAAAACCTACTCTTCGTCTTTTACTGCTAGCCAGTTTTGAATCTTAAGCAAGAAGATATGTTATAATATCAATTTTTGTTATAAGAAAAGTGGAGGGGGAAAATGGCCTTTCTAGACTTTACAGTTTCTGAATGTCTATAGATAGAAAAAGAGATTTTAGGGTATTTGCAAGGTCCTTTGAGATTATAATGTGCAGCCGCCCTTCCCCCGCCGCAGCACCTGGGTTCTCCCCTGCCCCTGAATCATTTCAAATAGTAAAAAGTGCCTTTGAAATTCAATGCATACACTGTTTTTCATCTCTTTGAAGTTCTGCCTTTAATAAATGCTTATTTCCAGGCCTCCTTTTAATTAGCATGAAGATAAAATACCAATTTCCACAAACCCACAATGCAAAAATGAAAATTACCATGGACCCAAATGAAGTCATTCTGTCTTTGGTTAGATCCCAGGTTCAGAAGACTGATTCTGTCGGGGGTTTTATCTTCTGGCTTACAAGGAAGTCCCTAGGGGAGCTGTTATTTTATTTCGGTTTTTAACTGGGGGGGGTTGGTTTTTATACTACCAGGAGACTACCAGACTCACTACCAGGAGTCTCAAAGTGGCTTCCAATTGCTTTCCTTTCCTCTCCCCACAATAGACACCCTTTGAGGAAGGTGAGGTTAAGAGAGCTTGGTCAGAACAGCACTATCAGGACTGTGATGTGCCCACAGTCAGTTAGCTGGCTGCATGCAGAGGAGCGGGGAATCAAACCTGGCTCGCCAGATTAGGAGCCACTGCTCCTAACCACTATGCCAGTTTGGGTGAAATGTTTTGTCTCTGGAGAGGTTTTTTTTACATTTTAGGAAGGATCATAGGGTCTAATATACACTGTCCTTCACAGAGTGGCTGTTCCTGGGAAAGTGGGAGATATTAAGGTGTGTTTTTCAGACCCAAAGCTCTGTTTACTTGTTGCACCTGCAGTGTGGCCACAGGCCCCAAAGGACATTTGCCTTGTCCAAAAGCTACAGCCGTGACTGGCCCAGATCATATGGTTACTGCCCATGCAGGGATCGGGGCCCTGGGGAAAGCCTAGGGAATCCACATGACTGACAAGCTCAATGTGAAGTTCAACTAGGGACACACTGGTTTCCCCCAGCAGTACCCCCAACACAGAGTTAAGATCATTCATTTGGGAGAGAGACTTTCAAACTAGTAGATAGGAGGACGTGGCAAAAGGACCAATGTGAGTGGGGTGCCCCCAGTCCATTTGGGCAGCGGCCTCAGGTCCTAACCCCCACGGAAATAAATGGTGCCATTTTATATATTGCAATGATGGTGTCATTTAGATTTATAGCCTCAGCTACCTGCCAGGGCTTGCTCCTAAAGAGCTATTGGAACGTCTTGACTGCAGAGATTAATTGAAAGCTTTTCACTATTCTGTTCACTTGCACTAGAACATTCTTCAAATGCTGTACCTATACATCTCTGTATTAAATAGTCAATACCAAAATCCAGGGACTCTTCAGTGGGAGCTAAATTACCTCTAAAGGCTGCTTGGGCTATGGGAGCTGTTTTCCCCCAAACCACTAGGCCATATAATCGGATGGGTCTTCAGTTCTCTCTTAGTGTGATCAGTTAAGATTTCACTCTGACTGTGCGAGCACATGGGCCGTCACATTTTTCATCTGCTCTCTGCGTACGTGAGACACAAAGAAACCGATAATGCAGACGAGAGTTCAGATTAATAGCTGACTCTCAAAACGGACGCTCACCATTATTTTTCCCCTTTTCTGTTTTGTTATCCTTTGCCGTATCTCCAAACCTGTTCCAAATACTGCCCCATCTGATTCACTTAAGGATGCAATGCACTTTCTATTGTGTTTTGACTTTAGGAGAAGAGTCGGGGCATTTCCACACATTAGTAAAAATAGTGTTACACCAGATGAATGGCAAAGCGCTTCCCAGCCCCTCCTCACCTTTTTGCTGTCTCGCCTTTGTCTGCCACCTTTTCTCACCCTCTACATCTGCTGCTGGAAATGGCAGAAGAGAACAACCTGCCTTGTACTTCTGCCTGTCAATCAATTTAAGCAACCAATCCCCTTCCTCCATTGACTACAATGGGAATTTTGGCTTTTCTGCCCTTCCCAGGGCCTGGGGGGGTGGGGGGTTGAGGTGCAGCCTCCAAACCTTTAGGTTACTTCCTGGAGACTCTTCCCTGACTCCCCTACAAATTTCAGAATGATTGGTCCAAGGGATTCACATCTAGGGGCTCCTGAAGAGGGTGCCCCCATTCCTCCATTATATTCTATGGGACGGACTCTCCATTGGATATAATGGAGGGATGGGGGCACCCTCTTCAGGAGCATCATAAGTGGACTCTTTGGACCAATCATTATGGAATTTGGAGGGGAGTCAGGGAAGAGCCTCGTGGAGGTACCCTGAAAGTTTGGCGGCTGTAAGTTAAACCCCTACCCCCACGCCCTGGGAAAGGCGGATAAGCTTGTATCGTTGACTAGTTTTAATGTAAACTGCCCTGAGCCTTCGGGGAGGGTGGTATATAAATCTAAATAAATAAAATAAAATAAGCCAAAATTCCCATTATAGCCAACGGCTACATTGACTTTAATGGGTGCTGAAGCCAAATCCACCAGATTGGGTCCTTAGTGATTCACAAGTCCTTTGATTTTTTTTGGGGGGGGGGATCATTCCTGATTGGGGGGAACTTTTGAGAGGCTTGTTTTGTGTCACAACACAGAATAATATTTTCTTCTATTTCTGACATCACCTATAGGTGTGTCCGTCTATTCGTTGCTCCAGGCATGTTGCCGTTTTTTAAAAATAAATTCCTGTCCCCAGAAGAGGGAGGCAGACACGAGGGTGGGACAATACAGATGACTCTAGCTCGTTTGAGCCTCCATACCTTCCTACCTTCCAGATTCCTGCTGGTTGCTCTCCGGGTGCTAGCACTTTTTATGTTGGTGAATCCACTTTATACGATTCCCAAACTCTTCGGGACAGCGATCCCAAGCAGAGTTACAAGTGTATTTAAGTCTGTGTCGGGGTTGTCTGCTTGTCTTGATTTTTAGATCGCTCTCCACCTGTCCTTCATTCATCTATCTTCACAATAACCTTGATCGAAGTTCAGTATTCGTCCCATTTTACATGGGGTGGACTTGTTCAAAGCCCTATGCCTGAACAGGTATCTGAGCACTTCAGCGCATAGCCACATGAATTGCTGGAACCCCCTGGTTCTTGCTTGGTATTGAAGCATGTATCGTGTTAAGACCCATTGAGTCTCTTCTGACTTATGCAGCACTATGAAACATCCTGTAATGAATAGCCTTGCTCAGGTCTTGCTCACTTCATGGCCCATCATGTCCATTTGGGGAGGGGTTTGGTCATATACTCGATTAAAAATATATTAATATATATATTAAAATATATTGAAATGAATTAGCTCCTACCCATTCAGGAAACCTTTCCAGGGCTGTCAAGAAACCCTGGTTGAGAAAGCCTGAGTTAGAAGAACAATCTGTTTTAGTTAGTGAATAGAAGTCCTATCTGCTCCTGCAAAGGCTATGTAGACCAAAACACGTCACGCATCATGTGCTTCATAGGACATACATCTAGTAGTAGTGCTTGTAAATTGTATAGTCTGATATTCAGACAACGAATGGTTCTTAATTTTATATGTGCACACAATATGATAAATATATAATTTGTTGTTTTATTTTATTGGTTGTAGCTTGACACTCTAGGCAAAATTGGCATTGATAGAAGCCTGCCTAGCATTGAGCCAACTGGTCTGTACAAAAAATAAATTAATAAAATTGGGTGAGACGGCCTTCAAGAGCAGAACCAATTTACCACTCTTGACTCGCGACGTCTTTCACATTATTTGTAGCACTTCGGAGGGTTAATAATGGTCTAATGATGGGGGTGGCAACTTAATTGGAAACCTCTAATTGAATGTTTCTAAATTCAGTAAACTAATTGCTTCTATGAAAATTTGATGGGACACTGTCAGGAGTCCATCTGGAGGGGTGTATTTCCCTGAAGCTGGTGAGTTAATCAGCTTCCTAATTTTGTTTCATTACCCTCCCTCGCCCTCTTCCATTGGAGTCATCAAAGGACAGGAATGTGCGAGTACCAAAATACTTGAGCTCACCTTGCCGTATCTGAAATAACCGCGCCTGAGGATAAACAGATAAGCAAGAGTTGAATCTTGCCCTTCGGAGAAGCTTCCGTTTTCAATCCTAAAACCTCAGAAGGTTGAATTATCTGCCTACGCTTACTTAAACTTCCCCGCACAAAAGCAAAACATTCCCAACTGAACTTTAATTCGGACATTAAAAGACCGGGATCAAGAAAGTCTTGTGTGATAGTAATCATCAGTGTACTTAAGAAAGAAATAGCAGCGTAGCAGCCCCAAAATTATCCCGGGCTCTAGTTCATGCTTTCTTTCCTTCCCCAAAATCTTGTCACTCTCTGTTTAATACACAAAGTTCATTCTTATCTTCAAGTTGCAGCCTTGATTTTCAGGCAAACGAGTTAGTATCAGATACAGCAGGATCTTGAACAACGATAAAGAATTCAAGCAATTCAGACACTGGTATAACTCTGCAAGTACGATGATGTTTTCCCCATATTTTCACAAGTTGCAGAAACTAGAACAGCAAAATTCAGAGTCAAAAATGTGATATTGGAAACTTCTTGACCTTTAGTTCTTTCCAAAAATAATAAAGCTTTGTAGAATCATAGAATCCTAGAGTTGGAAGGGGCTATACAGACCATCTAGCCCAACGCCCTGCTCAATGCAGGATCAGCCTAAAGCAGTGGTCCCCAACCACCGGGCACTTCCACACATGCGCGCAACTGCCGTGCATGTGTGTTTGTGGCCACGCATGGTGCAAACGTGCATGCGTGGACCTGCTGCACATGTGCATTTGCGCATGCGGCCGTGCTTCCCTCTCCCCGCCCCCCCCCCCCGCAGTGAGAAACTTCCCAGGCCGCAAGCAAATCGGCTGCCAAAGCAGCTGATTAGCTTGGGGCACGGCAAGCTTCTTTGCCACGCATGCGCGTTTGCGGCTGTGCATGCACGGCGGCCGAATCGCCCTCCCCCCCCAGTGGTCCGCAGCCTTAAAAAGGTTTCAGACCACTGGCCTAAAGCATCCAGGATAAGGATCTGTCCAGCAGCTGCTTGAAGACTGCCAGCGATTGTTATTTCAAGTTCTGCAGATAGCATAGGATATGAGGGCAGTGGCTTTGGCTCAGTGGCAGAGCATCTGCTTTATTTGCAGAAAGCCCCAGGTTCAATCCCCAGCATCTCTAGTCTAAAGGATCAGACAGCAGGCAATATGAAAGCCTTCAGTATAAAGCAGCTTGATGTGTCATCGTGTGTACCTGTAGCTCCAACAATACCCAACAATTCTGTTTGGAGGCAATGGGTTCTAGTCCTTTGTTCTTCTCAGCCAGCAAAGTAGACAGTGGTAACTAGGAGATGTGCCTACTGTGGTGCATATCCACCACTGGGTGCCCCTAATTTGTTGATTCGTTGTCCCTATCTGTGGAAGTCAGGAAGGCTCCCATTCTTATGGCTTTTCACAAATTGTGCAGGACTGAATTATTCGAGCTGGATTGACTGCACAGGCAATAGACGTGCACGGTACTAAATGGTTTACAAATTTCCTTAGAAAAATCATTAGGGACTGTAGTCTATACTATTTTGTATAACTATGAACCTAATGTGGAATTTTGCATCAGTTAATGTGCCCTGCTGTTGGGATTTTTGGACTAGGCTCGGTCCTGAGTCTCTCCAGAGAAATAGAGCTGCAGAGTATCAGAGCATTTTGAAAGTATGCATTTATGGCTGACGCACAGATCCAGAGTCACAGCGCTCTGAGATTTAAAAGAGAAAATCTTTACTAGGAGGGATTGTTTACAAAGTATATCATATTCATCTGTTTCAGTCTCCTCACCGAAGCAGAGTACAAAAGCTTAAAAGATAGTTACAAAGAAAACACATTGCAAGCCCTTATGGTTTGCTCAAACAGACTACATGCCTACACATCTGCAGAAAGTCTAAATGAGGACGCTGCTCCTCCTTGCTTCAGAGCACACACTGATCTTCCTGAAGGAAGAGGAAGTGAGTGGGAGCCTGCCTTAAACAAAGGAATCCCCAGGACATGTGTTTAGGGGGTGGGGCTCCATTGCAGCCTCACCTTTGACCACTTGATGCTACTAGAGAGCACACAGGTACAACTCAGCTGCTTAAGCTGACTTCTCCAAATTACTTGCTGATTGCAATTCTAACACGTTAATACATATGATTTGCTTCATTTCAGTTCCTAGACTTCTGGTTCATTCTATTGATTTGGCAACCCTAATCCTATTAGAAACATAGAATCATGGAATTGGAAGGGTCCACCAGGGAAATCTAACCCAAACCCCTGCACAATGCACGGAAATCACAGCTACCTGCCCACCCACAGTGACCCCAATTCCATGGCCAGATGATGAATGTCCTGTCTGTCAATTATATTGACTCACTCTGTGAAATCTGTCTTGAGTCCAAGAGAGAAAGGTGAATTATAAATATATAAACAAACAAAACAAACAAACAAATAGTTGTTATTTAGAAATCCCTTGACACTTCTTTACCCTGCCTTGTGCAAATTGCTATTTGAAGTTTCAAGGGATTGCATCTGTTGGGTTTTGGCTCAGAAGAACTAGGGGAGGGGCTGCAGCCCCTCAGCTCCTGGCACTGCAGTCTCAATCTGAATCAGGCCTTGTGGTGCTTGGGCAAGTTCCCAGCAGCTACTGTGAGGAAGGTTGTTGACCTCTAGTGGGACTTGAAGATCTCCCAGAATTACAACTGATCTCCAGATAACAAAAATCAATTCCCCAGGAGAAAAATGGCTGCTTTGGAGGCTGAAGCCCACATGCTTCAGATTTTCACACTACTAATAGGACATTGCACCAAGAAGTGGCTCCCAAATAGGGTTGCCAGACACACACACACCTTTTGGAGGCAGGGGTTCCCTGCTGACAGGTCCCACCTCCCTACTCCCAATCACCTGGCTAGCAGGTAGAACTTCCCCTGAAAAAGAATGAAGAAGAAGAAGAAGAAGAAGAAGAAGAAGAAGAAGAAGAAGAAGAAGAAGAAGAAGAAGAACAAGAACAAGAACAAGAACAAGAACAAGAACAAGAACAAGAACAAGAACAAGAACAAGAACAAGAAGAGTTGGTTCTTATGTGCCGCTTTTCTCTACCTGAAGGAGGCTCAAAGAGGCTTACATTGGCCTGGGTCATCTGGGTCATCTACTCCAGCCCTGTGTGGTGGGTGAGGCTGAGAGAGCCCTGATATTCCTGCTTGGTCAGAACAATTTTATCAGTGCCATGGCAAGCCCAAGCTCACCCAGCTGGCTGCATGTGGGGGAGCGGGGAATCAAACCCAGCATGCCAGATTAGAAGTCCGCACTCCCACTACACCAAACTGGTAGGAGAACTACCCAACACACAGCAACATGTCTACATCATTGCCCATGTGACGGACTGGGCCATCAGGGTAACTCTGGTATTTGGGCAAAAACTAAGGCAGAAGCCAAAATTACCATAGAGCTAGGCCTCCCTGCTGCTCCCATTAAATTCCCCTCTCACAGGTTGCCAAGATCTGGCAACCCTATTCCCAAATGCTGTGTGTGTATATGTGTGCGTGTGTGTGTGTGTGAGAGAGAGGGAATCTGGGACATTAAAAGGCAATTGGATAATTACCCTTTTTATGAAAGTCTCCATTCCACCCAGGACTTCAGCAATGCAGAATCCTGTCTTGAAATTAATTCATGGATCTATAAATGGAAAAGTCCATTCAGCTGCTCATTTCCCTATTCTACAGCATTAATCCTGCTAATTATTACTTTGTTTTGTCAATGGCCAAACTCCTATTTTTACTGTGTGTCTTGGCTACAGCCCAAAGTCCTCAATCAGAATTAATTGACCCTCGCAGCATCGGATGTAACAATCCATAATTTTTGAATTAAAGTATTTAATAACTGTAAAACACTCCAAATCAAAAACAGTCTCCAGAATGAAAATAATTGTAGAGAGCTCTACTCCAGAGGTCTTCTCCGAGTAAAGGAAATAAAGGGGATACATTTCCTTGAATTGATAGTTTCTTGGGCACGGACCTGTTATTGGGCTCCCCGTTATGTATTTAATACTGCAGAGGGGCGGTCGGATTGGCACAAAGGATTTAATGCAGCCTCCAAAAAAATAACTCTAATTTTCACTAAAGTGACTGCAGGCAGGAATTCACTTAAGACTGCAGGTAGAAGTCCAAAAATTGCCTCTACATACAAAACCAGTCTTTATTGTAAAATATTAGCGCTTAGCTGTGTACCTGGTTTACTATTCTTCTAACTGCAGGGATTTTTAAAAGGAGGGGCATTCAATCACATGAACACCCCCACCCACCCCCCCAACAGACTGAACCCATCTTTTCCCAATTCAGTAAAAACTTACTCGGCATCTGAAGAAGAAGAGTTGGTTTTTATAGCCTGCTTTTCACTACCCAAAGGAGTCTCTGTCAGACGTTGCAAGGACTCACAACCAACTTCTTTGAAATAGAAAGTTTTATTGAGAAGTTCTTCATACACCTAGACTAGAGAAGTCAAATCTGCCTGAGGACAGATTTGCTTCTCCTTATCAATACAATTCTCCCGCCCAAAACTTGAAAGTTCCCAAGGGAGGGGAGGCAGAAAGAGGAGACAAATGCAATTAAAAACAGTGTTACTTTCACATGTCCTTGGCTGCCTTCAGGCTTAGATAAGATGTTATGGTTAGCAGAACCAGACCCAGCCGAGAGGCCTCATGGAAAAGTACATTCAGAGATAATGGCTACAAACACATAGTTTCACTTTTAATGAGCATGCATGATATAGGACCTGGAGCTCCCAGGCACCAAGCAATCTAACTGTCATGGAGAAACTCAGGCTAATTTATGGCAGGGTTTTTCTAATCCTGACAGTCTCAAAGCAGTTTACAGGATCAAGGCAATAGTGAACAGGGAGACAGGGCTTAACCTCTTCCCCTTCTCTGCACCATTTCCCCAACCTGAAATGGATCCCCAGAGCCACTATTGGTCCCATTACATGTTGTAAAGGTGCCAACTGGTAGCTGGCAACTAATAGGATTCTGCAGGGTCTGGGATGAGGGGGCTGCTAACAGGCAGCATCATGCCCACTTCCAGGGAAACCTGGAAGTGCTGTCATGGCCCTCTAGGAATCACCAGCAACTCTATGATAAAGCATAGAATTCTGGTAGTTCCCAGAGTGGACTAACATCATTGCCAAGTTTTTCTTGGAAATGATACCACACCATCACCAGGTGATGATTTTTTAAAAATATTCTTCTCCCCCTTGGCTTCAGGAATTTCTTTTGAATTATTTTCATCCCATTCGTTCTGGCCCGTTCTGGTCCGTCCCTCCGAGGCAAGGAAGAACAACTCTGCTCCATCCTCTATATGGCACCCTTTTAAAAACCCTGAAATGAATGCCCTTTTGCAGAAGGGGTGCTACAAGTTGGACCATCCGCTGGGGATTCAACTAGATAGGAAACCACAGCAACAATGAGATGTAATGGTTAAGGGTGGAGGACTCTAATCTGGAGAGCCAGGTTGGATTCCCCACTCCCTCCTCCACATGCAGCCAGGTGGGTGACCTTGGACCTGTCACAGTTCTCTCAGAACTTTCTCAGCCCACCTACATCACAAGGCCCCTGCTGCAGGGAGAGAAAGGGAAGGTGATTATAAGCTGCTTTCGGACTCCTTAGGGTAGAGAAAAGTGGGGTATAAAAACCTCTTCTTCCATGCAAGAGCAGTGTCCTCATTACTACACAATTCTGGCCCTTAGCAAGAAGAATATAGCCCACTCTTAATTCTGCTCCATTGATTTGCTATAAACAAGCTTCTCTGCACAGAACCATATTCTAGCTCAACAAAAGGTATAAATGGCTCCTCTTTTAAATATCCTCGGAAGTTATTTATACGCCTTAGTCAGTTTCAATAAAAATCAAGCTTTCCCTGTGGAAAGGATAAAATTAATATTGCATTATAAATCACTGCAATTAAATGAAAAGGTATAGATGCATGAAGAAAAGTGTCAGAATATTCCTAATTCTGCCACTGAACAAACAGGTTATTTACAAAGCATTTTCTTCTAAAAGTCAGTCGGAAAAGTTTTTAAAGAAGCAGGATAATTAATTCCCTTGGCATGGAAACGTAATATAATTCATGACGCTCAATATAACTCTGACTTCTATTAAAACACATTAGATGCTGTCAAATTATTTTAGGATCTAAATTACAAGCACAGTCCCTGGAAATAGTTGGAATATTCTGAGGCGGCAATGTTTCAAATCAAAGCCCAGTTGTGAGGTAGTGATTGTATTTCCAGTAGTGCTACTAGGACCCACAGGAGAAAACTGATCTCAACAAACTTTCTGATCACCCAAACGGCAGCCAATTTTTGTGGGGGGAGGAGCTTGGGAGGGTACGAGGATGTTCAGGGTGGCACTTCTCGTGATTGAGGCAGCCATGATACAGAGTGTAAAGGGGTAGTCAACCTGTGGTCTTCCAGATGCCAATGGACTACAATTCCCATGAGCCCCTGCCAGCAAATGCTGGCAGGGGCTCATGGGAATTGTAGTCCAACAACATCTGGAGGACCACAGATTGACTACCCCTGGAAACGACAGATATGTGTCACCCTCATTTTGAAGTGCATTGCTGGTAAACATTAGACAATGCCCACAAATCACAGCTTCAAGAATAGGCTGAACCTTCTGAGACTGAGAGGAGAAAAGATCTTGGGGTTGTAGTGGTTAGCTCAATGAAAGTGTGCTGCATTGGGATTATTAGGGATGACTATGATGTGATTATTAGGGTGGAGAATAAAACAGCTGATACTGTTATGCCCCTGTAGAGATCTGTGATGTGGCCTCATGTTGTGTACAGATTTGGCCATTGTATCTCTAAGTCATTGCAGAGCTGGAAAAAGTACAGAAGGGAACAAGATGATTAGGGGGTTAGAGCACCTTACCTCTCTCCTAAAATACTAGAACATTCCAACTTTTCATAATTTAATGTTTCTCACGTTTTCTACCGTTCCATGATGCTTGTTGTTTCACTTCTTTCATTATTATTAATCTATGTTATCTGTATTGTTTCTGTTTCATGTGAACCGCCCTGAGCCTTTCAGGGAGGGTGGTATATAAATATAATAAAATAGAAATAAAAATAAAAAAATTACAAATATCAAACCACTAACAAATTATATTCTCCAAAGAACAGTGGGATTCTTTAAACATCCACCATCCATTCCACTCACCTTCAATGTGCCTTTCGTCCAAGTCTCTTCAAGTGGCGCAGAAACGGAATACAAATTTGGCACGGGGACAAGTTTTAATTGGCACTTGAGAAACAGTGTGCTTTGAAACAACAAGTACCGTCCTGGGATGCTGGCTCACAAACACTGCAGAGAGAGGAATGTCACCTACCAGATCAGCAACCTGATTTCCTGCTGCAGCCAGACATTACTTGAAGGTCTCCCAGCCAGGTTGTGATTACTGTGTAAGGACAGAGAGGTTCAGAGTACAAAATATTATAACTGCGGCAGGACACCAGAGTGAACTCTGCTCTTCTAAGCAAATGCCACTGATATCTCCTGGCGGAGACACCACCAGCCTGGTATGGTAGTTAAGAGCGGCAACTTCTAATCTGGTGAGCCGGGGTTGATTCCCTGCTCCTCCACATGCAGCCAGCTGGGTGACCTTGGGCCAGTCACAGCACTGATAAAGCTGTTCTGACCGAGCAGTAATATTAGGGCTCTCTCAGCCTCATCTCCCTCACAGGGTGTCTGTTGTGGGGAGAGGAAAGGGAAGGCGATTGTAAGGGAGGTGAGGCTGAGAGAGCCCTGATATTACTGCTTGGTCAGAACAGCTTTATCAGTGCTGTGGTGAGCCCAAGGTCACCCAGCTGGCTGCATGTGGGGGAGACGGAATCAAACCCGGCTCACCAGATTAGAAGCTGCCGTTCCTTACCCTGACACCATGCTGGAGGAGGAAGACCAATTGGATCATGACAATCATACCGCTGGTAGAGAGCCCGGCTCTTTCCAGTGCCACGTTCCCACTCTCCTCCCTCCCAGTCTGCCCGTCCCAACACGAAAAAGAAACACACTTGTGCACCTGCTCCTCAAAAGCCACTTGGTAGATTACCCAGTCCAAAATATCACGAAGTCTATCCATCAAGCCCAGATGCCTCTCCAAAAACATCACCGTATTAACACCCAGCTTTCAAAAAAAGAAAAAGAAAAAAGGTAGTAAGGAGTTCAGAATCTGAAACTTGTAATTGGTTACTTAATTCAAGTATCTTCAGGAGAAGTACTAACTGAATTATTGAGAGTAATCTCCAATTTGCTCTAATCAAGAGACTGATAGTACGGAGCGATCTCAAGCAGGGGATAATTTCCCCAAGCAGGCTCCTGCTAAAGGACTCGGTTCTATCACTTTACATGATCCTGCTGTCATTTCGTTTAGCCGACATGCTGTGAACGCCAGAGTGTGTATGTATATATATATATTAATTCCATAAGGCATACAACAATAATCAGGCTCAAAAATGGAAAGCCTTATCTAGTATCCACTCTGCATTTGTTATTTTACCACCTGCAGCAGCACATCCTATAAGTCAAGCATTCTGGTAAGGTTTCAAAGAGCCACCCTACCATTGTGTGGCATGGGTCCCACTGTGTGACATGACAGCCAGCGTGGTGTGGTGGTTAAGAGCGGCGTTTTCTGATCTGGCGAGCCCGGTTTGATCCCCTGTTCCTCCACATGCAGCCAGCTGGGTGACCTTGGGCTTGTCACAGCCCTGATAGTGTTGCTCTCATCAGGACTCTCTCAGCTCTACCTACCTCACAGGGTGTCTGTTGTGGGGAGAGGAAGGGAAGGCGATTTGAAAAGTATGGTATAAAAACCAACTCTTCTTTAAAGTTTAGAACTTACTGTAACTCATTAGTTGGGCTAAGTGATATCAAGACTTTTAAAACATTTGGCGGAACAGCCTGCGAGGGTGAGCATTTATGCACCTACTTGCTTTACACCAAAATCTATTTATATGTCACTATTTTCTAAGAATGTTTATTTGAACGATTACATTCAACATTCTTATAAACAGTCCTATACTGACTGCTTTGGGAAATGGAAAAGTCAAAGCAGAGCTTTCTTGTGGGGAAAATATGCTTAAAGATGGCTGCTCCCACAGGTGCTGTGCTGAGATGTCCTCCATCTGCAAAGGGGCGCTGTATTTATTTCAGTGGAGGAGACAACTCCATGCCTAGACAGGGACAGGTGCACAAAGCAATCCTCTAGTTCTGAAATTAATGAAATACACTACTTTAGGTTACAGTAGATGAGTGACTGGGATGTGAGTGTCCTGCATAGTGCAGGGGGTTGGACTAGATGACTCATGAGGTCCCTTCCAACTTTATAATTCTATGATTCTATGATTGGTGTAGTGGTCAGGATTGTGGACATCTAATCTGGCGAGCCGTGCTTAATTCCCTGCTCCTGCTCCACTTGCATCCAGCTGGGTGACCTTGGGCTCACCACAGCACTGATAAAGCTGTTCTGACCGAGCAGTAATATCAGGGCTCTCTCAGCCTCACCCACCTCACAGGGTGTGGTGGAGAGAGGAAAGGGAAGGGAAAGATGCTTTGAGACTCCTTCAGGTAGAGAAAAGCGGCATATAAGAACCAACTCTTCTTCTACTTCGTCCTCTGTAGTACACACCACTGAAAACGAGGCTGAAGCTCAGGGCCCTGAACAATGGTCAAGGGTACAGCTAACTGATGAGACACAGGCTTGGATCATGAATCCTGTTGCCCTGTAGAAATACACAAGACTTCCAAGGCGTACGCTTTTAAGCACCAAAAATCCCTTCATCAGGTTGCCAGCTCTGGGTTGGGAAACACCTGGAGACTCTGGAGGTGGAGCTGGGATCAGGAGGGACCTCAGTGGAGCATAATGCTATGGAGGCCTTGAACGTAAGAGTCTGAACAATGCAGTGTAGCGTCTCCCTTGAGCACTAAGAGGCTCTGGGGCGGCCATTCAGGACGGCCTGCTGTATTTCAATCCCAAACAGCAGCCCAGGATGACTCCCACAGCCATTTTCGGGGGGGGGGGGGACCGAAAAGAAGACTGAAACATGTGCTGCACATGTACAAAAAACATGCTCCTTCTGAACTCCAAATGCCAGTTTGAACACCACACCTGTTTTCTACAGGGTGAGGGGAGAAATGGGGGGGAAATGCTGTAATATATATAAGATGTATGCCTTGGAGACTGAATCTCTGAAGCGAAAGTAAGCTTGCTCATTCAGAAAGCAACTCTACCTTTCAGGCGTAAAACACAATCCGCGCAAGTGGGTCAAAGGGGCCAGGAGTGGGTGAGGCTCTTCTCAGGCTCTGTGCTTCAGTAGTTCATCACAGCGGTAATCCTCCGATTCCCCAAGGGGCTCAGAGCAGCCGTCTTATCCCACAACAATGCCACAAAGGAGGGTGACCTGAGAGATGCTGGATTTCCATGAGCCTCCTCTATTATACATGCAAAGTCAGTCCAATTGTGCCACAATTTGCTGTACTAATTTCCCCTGTAATCCACACTCGCAACCAAATGGTTCACATTGAATGTGTAAAGAACTGGCTTTTGCACGGATCGGGGACTGAATCAAAGGGATTGACATCAATAATAGAATCATAGAGTTGGAAGGGACCTCATGGGTCATCTGGTCCAACCCCCTGCACTATGCAGGACACTCACATCCCTATCGCTCATCTACTGTAACCTGCCACCCTTTTGCCTTCACAGAATCAGCCTTTATTTTTTATTATTATTATTATTATTAATAATAATAATAATACGATTTATCTACCCCCTCCCCCGATTTAAAGGACAGTTAAGAAGTTCCAAGGGTTGTTGTAAATAAGAGTGCAGTTCAAGCATACTAGGTCAGTAGCAAGTATTGTGATAAAATGTATATTAAAATAAGGGATTTAAGACTGATAAGAGACTTAATATGAATATTGGGGGGGGGAATCTAGATTTTGTCTCTTGCTTGTTTTCACTGCCCCTCCCCTCAAACACACACACATTATGGGCTCCAGTTGGGAAGAGACCTCAGCCGAAGAAGCCTTGCGCTCGCTTATTCATTGCTTTCAGTGGTTTATGGGGGAAGAAATGGCGATCCCGTCTCTGGAAGCTCAGGGGCGGGAGCTAGGGAGGTTAATTCTTTCTACTGCTATTTTGAGAACGCACATGTCCTTTGCTGATGTGTTGCGGATTGTGCTCAGAAGTCAATCGCTTCTTTTGGGGGGAATCCACTTTTTACGATTCCCCCCAAAGCGCTATAAAATTCCAAATGTTGCTGGAGTTTGGCGGAGGTTTTGCAGTTTGTTGACGACGTCATGCGGAACGCTAAAATTATAGTGTTTACAAACTGTACAACTTCCACTACCATTACGTTGTGCGGAATGGACCTTAATTTCCCCCTTTCCCACACTTTTCAAATCCATTTCTAGCTCCTTCCTATCCCCCCCCCCTTCCCCATTTATTTCAAGTCTTGCTCATCCCTATCCTGCCTGGCAACACAGTGTGCTTCATAATATCCAGTAGCAAGCCTTTGCTAATATCATGAATAGAAGAGAAGGAATTAATATTTCCCCATGATTTAGTAAAGTAGCAAAAGGAGGCTTCCTCACCCCCTGCCCCACCCCCTTTATATGCACGCTAAGGGAACATCGGTCCTTTTTAGCAGTTCTACGGGTGGAGCAGAATTTAGAGCTTCCAGTTCAGGCACTGCATTGTTATCATTATTGCTGTATTGGCGTAAGATCTAACAGTCCTTTGTAAAAGCTGCTTGGCTACATGGCAAATGATGTAATCTTTGTAATGCCATTAAAACTAGATTTAAAACAAATGTCATAACATGTCTTTCTCCCCGAGGAGGACCCAAAGCTGCATTGTCTTCCCGCCCTTCCAACAGCCTTGCAAGGTAGGTCTGGCTGAGTGTGTGTCCCCCAGCAACCTTCTGTGGGTGGTGGTGGATCTGAGCATTAGAGACAAGTGACAGGTTGCTTAGAATCTCCCTGTCGTGAAGGCATCCTGGACCAGGGTGTTCCAATGCCTTTCCTTTCTGGCACTGTAACTTCCATGATTCTGGGGCTGGTGGCCACTTTCCAAACCTGTAGCGTTAGTTTCTGATGAGTGATGCCTGCCGCAAACCAAGACTCTTCGCTTCCATTGCAAAGAGCACCTGTGGGTGTGGGTGACACCTCAGCCTGGCTTTCCCTTTGGGCCCTGGAACTCCCACCATCAGCTGGTGGCCAATTTTGAGTCTCCTAGCTTTATTCTCTGATGACTTATCCCTGCCAACGTGGAGTAATGTAGTTAAAATGTCTCATTGGGATCTGGAATACACAGGTTCGAATCCCTACTCTGCCATGGAAGCTAGGGATTGCCATTCAATTTCAGCCTAATCCACCTTACAAGATTGTTGTGAAGATAAAATGGGAAAGAGGAGAATGATATAAGCTCCGAATAAGAGATAACAATAATAGCAACAATAGGGAAATAACATTTTAACGTAGCAAACAGGCCCATGGTTGGTCATATCTGTCGCATGGGTTCAAGGGAGGGAGGTTCAGAGGCCCAGTAGATGTTATTTACATTTTGTTGACCTCAACTAAATGCCTGGTGATTGAGCTCCCTTTTGCAGGCCCTGCAAAACTGTATTAGTTCCATTAGGGCCCTGATCTCCTCTGAGAGCTCATTCCACCAGGTGGGGGCCAGGATGGGGAAAGCTCTGGCCCTGGTTGAGGTCAGACAGATTTCCTTGGGGGCCAGGGATCACTAGCCAGTTGGAGGTGGTAGGGCGCAGAATTCTTTGAGGGGCATAGGCAGAGAAGCGGTCCTTCAGGTGCACTGAGCCCAGACTGCATATGGCCTTGAAGGTAATTACCAAAACCTTAACCCTGATCTGGAATTTGACTGGTAGCCAGTACAGTTGTAAGAGGACGGGCCAGATGTGGCACCTCCATGGTGTTGCTGTGAGGACCCTGGCCGCTGCATTCTGGACCAGTTACAGTTTCCAGTTCAAAGTTAGGGTCAGGCCTGCATAGAGCAAGTTGCAGAAGTCTAGCCTAGAGGTGACTATCACATGAGTGGCTAGGTGTTCTGGGGCCAAGTAGGGCACTAATAGTTTGGCTTGGCAGAGGTGGCAGAAGGCCACAAACAAATGAATGAATGAATAAAAAACCAGATAGAGACAAAGGTCAAGTCTTTGATTTGTATAAATTCACGGCAACAGCAAACGAATTTATTTGTTATCTGTTAGGGTATTTGTTTGGATCCGGATCAGGATCATAGGGTGGAACTTTTGTCCAGGTGGACTCTGGTGGCTCTCAGCAGCCCTCTCTCTGGATCAGGCCTTAGAAATACAATATTGGACCACTGATGGCCCAATGACCTACCAAGAGAATTGTAACTGATCAACCTATCTGGTGGTGATGGGGACCTTCAAACCACTGACTTGTTTTCTACTGGGACGTGAGACCCAGCAGCTAGAGAATATTTCTCCATGAAAATTACCAAACCACTTGAGTATAGGTGACAATCAGCATGCTTCTTAACAAAAGCCCATGAATTTGCATTATACTGAGTCAGACCATTGATCTTACTCAGTATTGTTTGCTCTGATTGGCATCTTAAGAGTGTCACATTAGGACCTGGGAGACCCACCTTTGAGATCTCACCCAGACAAGGAAGGTTGTTCCAGGTATTTTCCCTCAGCCTAACCCACTTCACAGGATTGTTGGTGTTGAGGTGAGGATAAAAGAGAGAAGTGTAAGCTGCTTTGGACGGCAGGGCCAATAGGGGTGAGTTATAAATTTAATTATAAATAAGCAAATAAAGGAATTAAAGGGAACTTTGATGTTCAGGGGCAGTCAACCTTTGAATCCCAGTGCTGAGAGGCAGCATATCAGGAAGGCCTCAGCCTTTAGACTATGAAGAAGCGTTGGTTTTTATACCCCACTTTTCACAGCCCAAAGGAGTCTCAAAGCAGATTACAATCATCTTCCCTTCCTTTCCCCACAACAGACACCCTGTGTTGTAGGTGTGACTGAGAGAGCTCTGACAGGACTGCTTGGTGAGAACAGCTCTAAGAGAACTGTGACTGGCCCATGGTCATCCAGGAACGGAAAATCAAACCCTGCTCACCAGATTAGAAGCCACTGCTTTTAACCACTACCCCATTCTGTTGTTGGACCTTCAGAGGAAGTGGTTGGCCACTGTGTGGGACACAATGGTGGACTAGATGGACCGTGGGTTTGATCCATCAGAGGTCATCTTATTTCTCAGGAATAAAAAGAGAATGTATAAATAAAATTTTAAAAGGAAGTGAGGGAGAACATGATATAGGGATGAATTTTCCTGTGGCAGTGCTGTATCTAATTTGACATCTGCTTCCAGCCTATGGCAGCCAAATAAGTGTATAGCTGAGTGAAGATCTCAGCTGGGGACTTACCTGAGCTGTCTCCATGATAAATAGAGCCTTCCGGAGCAGAAGGGAAAAAGAACTGGCTGAGCCTTACCAGGGAAGCATTAGCAGCCAGCAGAGTAGCAGCCGAGGGCCAATTCCTGTGGGTGCAGGACTGGCAAAGCTGCAGGAGCTAATTTAAAGGCAAAGATTAGAGCAGGAATCAATTACAGTGAACCAGATAGAGCTGGTAGCTGCCAGCCAACAAAAGAAAATGGAAAGGAAAGGTCAGAACCCTCAATGGCAGTAAAAAGTGTCATCTTCCGCCTGTAGAATATACAGCGGGGCTAAAAGCCCTCATTGGGTGTTCAAAGAAATCTTGGCAACAGGGAGGCATTTCTTTTATTAATGGGAAAAATGCGAAGAAATGAAAATACGGATTTTCTTTCTTTTGCTAGAGTTACTGAAGGCTCTGGAGAAATCATAGTTATCAGTTCCTGGTTTGTATAATTTTGTCATCCAGCAGAGCCTCAGAGAGGACAGGTGTCTGAAAGATTAAGCACAGTTTTTGTAAGATAATCAAAAGAGGGATGGCTGATCTGCCCTGATGGGTAGGAAGATACTTTATCCCACAATTCTATACATACAGAATTTGAAAAAGTGGGAGTGACACAGCAGAGAAGGCATGGTCATGTAGTCCTAAATCAGGTTTTGTAACAAACAATAAAACCACAAACAAAAAAAGCTTCACTGCAGGGTATCCACCTGGGTAGTTCCTCCAACAGAAAACATGGTTGCACTTACCTGTAACTGATGTTCATCAAGCGTTTTCTGTGCAGGTACACATAGGACTGCTTCATAGCAGGTCTGCTGCAGAGGAGCTTTCTAAAAGTTTCTAAAATTTACAGCTGAGTGACCCTTTCAGCTCCATTCCCTCCCAAATGCCACATGATGACAGGGGGAGAGAGGACTCTTCCCTCAGTCCTCTTTCCACTGCTGTGGACATTGAGAAGGAGGTATATACACACAGTGACGAAGGAGGGAGGGATGTGTGCCTCCACAGAATGCACTTGATGAACACCAGCTCAGGGTTACTGCAAACATGTTTTCATTGTCATGTCTTCTGGGCTGTCCCACTTGGGAGATTAGGAAGCTCACTGACCGTGGAGGAACGTGTGGGCCAGTTATGAAAAAGAAATTGTAAGACTATTTTTTTCAGCAGCTGCTTCTCTCCTGGAATTGACATCAATAGAATAGTGTTTGAGGAACGTCAATGGAGAGAACCACGTCACTGCTCTGCAAATCTCCCTGATGTCGATGTTGCATCAAAACAAGTTTGAGTTCATGTTGAATGAGCTTTTAGGAGAAATGGACATTCCGGACCTGCTCTAGTGTACGTCTTTATTGCAGTCATCGCCCATCTAGACAGGGTTTGTGATTATACTGCTTTCCCTTTGTTTGGGTGATTAAAGCAAACAAAGAGGCTCTTATCTTTTCGGAATGCTGAAGTGTGATTTAAATGAAATAACAATGCTCTCCTCACATCTAATGTGTGCGTTGCCTGTTCTGCTGGTGACTGAGGCTCTGGGAAGAACACTGGTAGGATTATGTTGAGATATGTGAAACTGGGAAATCAATATAACCATGAAAGATCACAGGAAGCCATGGGTTCAAGTGGTTTATATATTAATTGAGACAGTACAAGAGACAAACTCCACTGAGAAACACTGGGGATTTTAAAGAGGAGTATAAGTTAATTAAACCTTTAAGGAATGTCTTAATTTCTACAGTGCCTTTCACCATTGGCAGGGCTATAGGTCTGGGATCAGATGACTATAATACATTTATTATGAGGAATTTTAATGGTTTTAATGTACTGTATTTGTATTGAAATATTGTGAACCGCCACGAGCTGGTTTCCGAGAGCAGCGGTCATACAAATCGAATAAATAAAATACCATTACTAATACTACTACTAATACTACTACTAATACTACTACTACTAATAATAATAATACTAATAACTGGGTCTACAAGCCTAGATTCTAGAGATGTATTTTCACTATTGTGCTTTAGAATCATAGAATCATAGAGTTGGAAGGGGCCATACAGGCCATCTAGTCCAACCCCCTGCTCAATGCAGGATCAGCCCTAACCATCCTAAGCATCCTAAATCCTTTAACCATTCTAATTGTTCAGAATTGAATTTTAAGTCCTCCATTTGAGAAACAGGTGCAAGGCCTCCTACTACATCATCAGGTAAGGAGATAGAGGTGCATTCTGAGCTGTTCTCTGAGTCTTCGTCTGCTCATGAATCAGGATTTGCATAGGGCAGCATGCTGTCTGGGGTTGTTCTGTGGCTCGCAGAAGAACATGATCTCATGGCAGAGCTGGTGCGGGTGGTAAGTGACTGACCTTGAGGGAGCATCATCCTGATTCCATGGGGCATGAAATGCAAGTGGGGAGGACTGGCCCCATTGTGGAAAAGAGCTCCATTGTGATGTCTGTGAGATTTTTACCTCTGAAGTTAGTGTTGGCTTAGCTGAAGAAGTCTTCTGGAACTCTCTCGAGTGTTTCATTTCCAGAAGGTCCCTACAGGGATGGGTTTTCACACTCCCATGAAGTGCCACGTGAGACATGGCTAGTGGAGATTAGTAAACAGATCACTTACAATATCTGAGTCATTTCCAGCTATTATACAATTGCCACCTGGTCTGGAGAGTGGAAATGTCCTGTCCCTTCAATAGAGAGTTGATGGGCCATTTCTCTATCACGTGAGGTTACTTACGTCCACACCAGGAGGCTGCCTCTTTCTAAACACAGAACCTTCATTAAAAGGACAGGATAGGTGAAGATAAATAACATGGATATAAATAACATCACCAATGAAATAAGATCCCCTTTGAACAGCTGTTAAAAAGGAAGACCATTATTCTCCAGGCCAGTTTGCAGCCTTAAGCCATAGAGGGGTCCCACTGTGACTGGGGAATGTATACCCTCTTCTGTCCACTACTGTTTCTTTTTCTTCACCTCCACCCCCCACACCTTGCTATTTGCACAATGTTGCGGTGGTGAATGAGTTTTAGGCACCCCTACGGTTACAGATTTTAGATTAATAAAATGTACTATTTAGGTTTACCAACTGTCCCGGAGGAAAAAAATTGAGGCTCGTTTATAAGTTTGTGGGTCGTAAAATAAAATGAGACAACCCTTTTAGGATTCATAGGTCGGTAGAATAGTTATTGGAGAAAGACAGTTGTTGTTCATTGTGCCGATTCATCTTCCTTTCCAGAGGGTCCCTACAGGGATGAGGGTCCCTACAGGGATGAAGACTGGCAGTCTTCAAGCAAAGGTTGGATACACACTTCTTTTGAATGCTTTAGGATGCTCTGGGCTGATCCTGCGTTGAGCAGGGGGTTGGACTAGATGGCCTGTATGGCCCCTTCCAAATCTATGATTCTATGATTCTATGATTCCTCACACAATTATTACTGCAATTCTATTTTATTTTGCTTTTGGGGGGAAAATAATATGGGGTGTACGTACTATGATACGTACTAGTTTGTATGGAATGGTTAACTTTTTTTGATTTTCTTGGTGTATTAGAAGAAGAAGAAGAAGAAGAAGAAGAAGAAGAAGAAGAAGAAGAAGAAGAAGAAGAAGAAGAAGAAGAAGAAGAAGAGTTGGTTGTTACATGTCATTTTTCTCTACCCGAAGGAGGCTCAAAGTGGCTTACCATCACCTTCCCATTCCTCTCCCCACAACAGACACCCTGTGAGGTGGGTGAGGCTGAGAGAGCCCTTGTATTACTGCTCAGTCAGAACAGTTTTACCAGTGCCGTGGTGAGCCCAACGTCACCCAGCCGGCTGCATGTGGGGAAGCGCAGAATCGAACCTGCCTTGCCAGATTAGAAGTCTGCACTCCTAACCACTACACCAAACTTGGAGGTTATAATAAAATAAGAAACAGAGTCACTGAAAAAGCAGGCAGCTGAAGCTTTTCATGTCATAGAGGCAGATAACATCCTATTAAGTCTCTATTAAAACAACAGGATATTTTCCTCCAGGTCAACAGAATACATTGATATACCAACAGAAATTTTTTAAAAAGGAAACCAGGGAGGCAGCAGAACAGCACAGTCAGAATTTTCAATCAAACACTTTGATTTAAGAGACCTGGGCTTTTGAAATCCTCTGAAAAAGAGCACCAAACTTTCGCAGCCATCCCTGCGCTCATTCACCTGCCACAACTTTGATCCACTCAGTGGAATTTCCTGCTTCCTTACTGTTTCTTAATTGGCAGATGGGATCAGAAGGGCAGAGACTTCATGCACCTCTAGTTATCTATCCAATCAGGCATTTCAGGATGTGTGGGTGTGTATAGTCATTCATGTAAAGGGCCATTATGCAGCCCACTTACGGCAACCCCCGTAGGGTTTTCAAGCTGAGGCAGGTTTGCCATTGCCTGCCTCTGCACAGTGCCTAGGGCTGGCAGGCCCCTCCTGGCAACCGGTAGCTCATGGCTAGCACTGCAAATAAAGTGGTATCATCACGTCAGCGACATGTGGACGATGCTCAGGTATTTGGGCAAAAACTCAATGGTATAACCGGCTTCTACCATAGCGTTTTTGCCCAGAGTTTTTGCCCTAGAGCGTCACCTGGACATTGCTGGTGTCACTTCCAGTGCAATCTCAGTGGCAAGGCCTAGGCGTTCTCCTTTCTCCTGGTAAGTCCCCCCCCCATGAGCCACCTGATCAGCAGCTGAGCGTAGGGCCTGGTTGTGGGGGTCTCCTGCCTCCACTGGGGGTGGGTGTCTAACAATCATAACAGCAACCTTGGATTTCCTTCAGTGGTCTCCTATCCAAGTACTGAATAGGGCTGAACTGCTTAGAATCCAAGATTTGACGAAATTGGGCTTTTCCGGGCCATACAGTGAAGGGCATTTCAGTTCACGTTTCCATTCTTAGCAGTGGCAGTGATGTGCTTCAAAGTTTTATATATTATCACAGCGTAATTTGAAGGAAAGGAGCAGTGGAGGCCTTGCAGATAGCTAGAGGTGCAGGCTATAATTTTTGCCGAGTTTGGATCCTTTGCCAGTACAGGGCTTTTTGCTTTGGAGTACTCATGAACAGCAGGGAAAGAGAGAGAAAAATATTGTCCCCTCAAGCAACCCAAGAGGCCTATAATTAAATTACAGATTATATCAATTAAGGTATAAACACACTTTCTGGTGATGAAAGCATCCATCTCATCACTGCTCATGGAATCAATAGGCTTGTATCATGTGTGCCTCTGGCCAATTTATTTTCCTGACACAAAGATCAATACAGCAATTTTAATGGCATTAATGATTAGATGCCTTTTATAAGGCCTAAAAAAAATCTTCTGCAAAGGCTCATCATGTTCCCATGCTCTCTTTGGGGAGATTTTTATTGCTGGAGAAAACGGAGGATTAGAGTTTTAAAAAGAAAAAAACTGGGAGTGCTACAGTAGAGAAAATTGAAAGGGTACAGAAGAGAGCGACAAGGATGATCTGGGGCCAAGGGACCAAGCCCTATGAAGATAGGTTGAGGGACTTGGGAATGTTCAGCCTGGAGAAAAGGAGGTTGAGAGGGGACATGATAGCCCTCTTTAAGTATTTGAAAGGTTGTCACTTGGAGGAGGGCAGGATGCTGTTTCTGTTGGCTGCAGAGGAGAGGACACGCAGTAATGGGTTTAAACTACAAGTAAAACTATATAGGCTAGATATCAGGAAAAACATTTTCACAGTCAGAGTAGTTCAGCAGTGGAATAGGCTGTCTAAGGAGGTGGTGAGCTCCCCCTCACTGGCAGTCTTCAAGCAAAGGTTGGATGCACACTTTTCTTGGATGCTTTAGGATGCTTTGGGCTGATCCTGCATTGAGCAGGGGGTTGGACTAGATGGCCTGTATGGCCCCTTCCATCTCTATGATTCTATTATTCTAAGGGTTTAAATAACACCAAGCAATGCTTGTGCTGGAACTCCATCAGGATATCATAAGCCAGGGCAAGATGGCGGCAGGATTAGGCTTCCAAGGCATGACTACAGCCGGGAACCGGAACTTGTTGGGATTTGGGAAACAAAGCCAAATTCACCTAGACTAGACATGTCTTGCTGATGCGCTATGACAGGACACGGGGGACTTTGGGTTTTTGACATGGGGTGGTGAGCAAAAGCACAAAATGGCTTCCAGAAGTGGCGGGGCCTACTATTAAATGGCTGCCAGAAAAGGCGGAGCCAACCACAAAACCATGCTTACTTTTACAGGCTACTAGCTTGGGGTGAGGAGTTTATGCTTTCTCCAGGGCAAAGAATGCCCACAGATGCAAGAGCAAGCAAAACAACCACTGACTAAAAGCCTTGTAATGCAAACAGCAAGCCCCACAGAAGTAACGCGAAACCAGGGGATTAGAGCAGAAACATTGGGCAAAGCCTAACACAGCTGCCATCAAAGCTGAGAATCCAAGGTAAACTGATTAAACAAGGAGGGCTGTACCAAAACAAATGCCAGGATTGCCCATTGGTAACAATGGGAGATAATGGCGTGCCCATTGGACATAATAGGAGCCAGGAATACCAACAGACTTGCATGGGCTCTATTGAAATACATTCCAGCACACAAAAGTAGGGAAAATGTGAAACGGATTTACAATGAGTGTCTCTGGGCTCAGACAGATGGCTCTGGGACTAGATGGACAACCTTCATTGTGGGATCATTAGTGAATTACATGGAGTGCTCTGAGGACCCACCATGGGATGACCACCCCTGGGATAGTAGATGAAAAGCTTATACCCAGAATTAATCTTTGTTGGTCTTAAAGGGGTCACTGAACCTACATTTTGTTCTGTTGCTTCAGACCAACACAGCTACCCGCTTGAATCAGAACAGAATGTCAGCAACTGGAACTGAAGGTCCGAGAGCAGTTCATCAAATTCCAGGGACCCTCACTGCACTCTGGGGGCTGTCTTTCCAATCCCGGAAGAATTCTACTACTCCCAGGGGTGGTCATTCAACTCTGGGGCCTGTCATTTTGGTCACAAACCTTGGCTAAGCTCCCCAGGCCACCGACAAGACAGCATAGAGTAAAAGTCCGAGGAAATTACTAGCAGTATGGACAGGGCCTAAGAGAAGCAAGCTGGAGAAAACAGAATCAAGAGCACTTAATCTAAATGAAGACGCTAAGATTCAGAGAGGACCTGGAGAGGAAACTGGGAGGCAGAGAGACTCTGCTGAGAGGTCTGCATGGTTAGGAAGGAGCTGCACAGGTGAGGAATGGAGACATTTCCAAACAACCAGATACATGACTGCAGGCCTCTCGTATTTTTAAAATGCCATGGCAACACTACAGCGAGTTTGTGTAAGTAATTGTGAACTGATGCTGTGTAAGTATAGAATTTCAGTTTGAACAAAGAGTTCCTTCTGAATAATTTGGTCTAAATGGTAAGCCAGGATGAATCATTTTTTGCTGTCCTGTATAATCCATTCCTGCATTAAAAGTCTCATTCTACCTGCAAAAGGGCATTTCCCCCTTCCTTCATTCAGCCTCAGACTGCCTTACTTCACCTCAGTATAGTATTGAAGAATACAAGAAATCAGCCATCTTGCTCCTATTTAATAGATTATTTCTTGATTCCTGCTGATGCCTTCCAAAGTTGTACGTACCTCAGAGATCTAAATCCCAGACAGATCGAGGCAGAGAATCCGTGCTTTCCCCTCCCTTGCAACCAACTGTCACGCATCAGTCATCCTTCTGCAGGAAAATGTATTCGAAGTGGGAAAAATTACAGGAAATGCTAGCTCTCACTATGCATGCAGAGTGTTTTTTGTGAGCCAGAAATACGAAAAGCAGAATTTTAGTGTAGTGTAGTGGCTGAAGAGTGGCAGCCCCTAAACTGAAAAACTGGTCTCCTTTCTTCGGAACCGGATGCAGGGAGTTGCTGTGGGGGAGATGTCAGACCCCTGCAGGCTCCCATGTAGGGTGCCGCAGGGGGTGATACTCTCCGACACACTTTTCAACATCTATATGCACCCTCTAGCCCAGCTGGTCCAGGGCTAGGGGCTGGGTTGACACCCAGCTCTACCTCCTAATGGATGGCCGGCCAGAATCCCCCCCCCACCCCCGGGATACATTCACCAGATATTTGGAAGCAGTGGGTGGATGGATCAGCCAGAGTTGCCTGAAACTCAACCCCTCCAAGATGGAGGTCCTGAGGCTAGGTAGAAGAGGGCTGGACCAGGAAGTGTGGCTCCCATGTGACTAAAAGAAGCAGATTATATGCACCTGGACATAGATACAGAGTTTTTAAAAGGGAGATTTGCACGTACACAATACCTGATGGGACCAGGTTGCACTTACGAAGTGTAGGAAGCGTGTGGAAATTGGCCTATTATCACCTGAAAAGTCTCCAGCTATTACTCTGATCCATCATCCTCTTTTGGTGAGCAAGGATACTGGAGTATTGTCGGACCAGGTTCTGCAACACAAGCAAGGGGAGTGACCGCCTCTTTCACAGGCATTTTATTGAAACCACTGGCCCTCAATAATGGGTACCGTAATTCACTGCAAGGCTGACTTAAAACCTCGAGGCGACTTTCTGCTTTGTGCTAAATGGAAATCTGAAGTAGCTGGTGACAGTTTGTGAACAACACTTTCCTTCAGAATTGTAATTTGCTTAATTGGTGTGCCAAAGGGTCTCAAATGGTCCTTGCTGGAAACAAGGAACAATGCACTGCAGTGATCCAAACTGGAACAAGATGGCACATTTTTGTTTTCTCAACATAATTCAAAGATGATGATTCATAAATGCCAGGGTCTCACTGAGCCATAAAACGACATAGCCAGATCAGGATGGGGACATCAGAGAGGTATATGTAGGCAAGGTCAAGTCTGGGCAAACCTAAGATGCTCCAGCAAGTTTCTGGTCATCTTAACACAGTCTGGTTAATGGGACTTACCTTGGGTATCCAGCCTCTTTGCCATTTAGTTTTTTACCTTTTTGTCGTACTCTCCGTGCTCACAGAACTGTGGCGGGCAGCAGCTTGATTCAGAGAGACAGCAACCATTTGTGTTCACGGTGTGGATCATGAAACCGAATTGGGCTTGTTAAGAACCCGACAGACCAAGGATAAGCTCCCCAGGACTGTCCAATCAAGAGGGTGTCAATGCAGGCCTCTGAAATACCACCTAAGGACGTTGTTAACATGTGCAACCCTACAGCTGGATTTTGTTCTCCTAGTGTAAGAGGAAAGTGAAGCTTCAACAGATAATCAGCATGAATATTGCAGCCATTCCCAGATGCTTGCTCACAGCTTGCCTAGATAACATAATTCAAAGATGATGATTCATAAATGTCAGGGTCTCACTGAGCCATAAAACGACATAGCCAGTTCAGGATGGGGACGTCAGAGAGGCATATGTAGGCAAGGTCAAGTCTGGGCAAACCTAAGATGCTTCAGCAAGTTTCTGGTCATCTTAACACAGCCAGTCTGGCTAATGGGACTTACCTGACAGTGTGAAAACTCCAATTTCGAATGGAGAGCAAATTGCATGAGGGAATATGCAGGCAACGTATGTTTCTCTCTGCAAAAACATGCTCAATTAAAACTTTGCATCTGGAGGTTTTCTTGTAGCAGTTTGAAATGTACATTTGACAAGGAGCAAGGCAGCAAGAGGAGTGCTATACAGAGGAGCAAAACAAACTGGGAACATGAAGAAGAGGAGGAAGAAGAATTGGTTTTTATTCCCTGCTTTTCGCTACCCAAAAGGAGCCTCAAAGTGGCTTACAATCACCTTCCCTCTCCTCTCCCCACAACAGACAGGTGAGGCTGAGAGAGCTCCGACTGAACTGCTCTGAGAACTGCTGTAACAGGACTGCGACTAGCCCAGTGTCACCCAGTTTGATGCACGATGAAGGAAGTAGAACAGCAAGTAAAAACAACAGATTATTTCTGCATACGAAACATGTCTCATCATCCCTGACCAGGATTATTTTTCACATAGTCAAGCGTGGAATCAAACCCGGCTGTCCAAATTAGAGATCACCACTCTCAGCTGCTGAGCCATGCTGAAAACTGCCCGGCATGCAGAAGATCCCAAGTTCAATCCCCAGCACCTCCAGTTAAACTGGTTTAGTAGTAGGTGACGGGAACAAACTTTCCCTAAGACTCTGTTACCACTCAGAGGAGCCAATACTGATAAACAGTCTGATCAGGCAGAAGGCATCTTTGTGTGTTTGTGATGAGCAGTCATGTCAGAAAAGCCCTTATAGACACTACAGTGGAGCTGTCTTGAAAAAACAACTGCCCCTGCCATTATGAATGGGACTCCCCATTTGAAATAATTTGTTCTCTGTTGGGGGGACAGCAGCTTTGCACCCAGTTTGTTGGGCACCGACAGATTAGTACAGTGATAATGCTCCCCAGCAATTAAGCACAGGAGAGGTGACAACAGGAAGAAATGGGCATTCTCTCTGCACTAAATTGCTGCTGCTTTGTGCAGAGATTAATGGCTCAAGTGACCACTTAGCACAGGGGTAGTCAAACTGCGGCCCTCCAGATGTCCATGGACTACAATTCCCATGAGTGTTCGCTGGCAAGGGCTCATGGGAATTGTAGTCCATGGACATCTGGAGAGCCGCAGTATGACTACCCCTGACTAGGCACCTAGGCACCTACGTTACTTTGAAGGAGAGCAGAAGGGGAGGAATAAGCTGCCTTTGCTGTTGACTACCAGAGGGAGGGGGTAAGCAAGCAGTGGCCAGGTGCCTTCAAGCAGATCAGAGGCTAGAGAGAAGTGGTTGTGTGTATGTCACGGGTTGTCAAATCACTTCTGACTTACGGTGACCCAAAAGAGAGACAGAGAGAGCAAAAAGCACAACTGGCAGAAGTTGGGGAAAGGGTTAACGGCAGTCCGCAGCAAGGAGGCGAGACAGAAAGAATCAAAATAGCTGAGATCAGGAGCACATCTCCAGGATCACATAAACAGCCCAAATTGGAGCTGCTGATCTGACCTCCCCCCAGTAGTCACTTCATGCTTCCTGTCAGAGTCCACCAAGTTCAGAGCTGAAGGGGAACGTAATAGAAACTGAAGAGGATAAAACTGAAGAGGGTTTTTATGACCAGGTCAAGCTGTGTCCCAAGGACCACTCTGAGCCAAGGGTTCAGTGAGAAAGGAGCTAATCCTCCACTCCTGCCCCCCATTGTGTCCTGCCTTTGTACGGGTGCTTAAAAATACCTTTGAGCATAAATGGCCCAGTGGAATGCCACTAAGGTTCATCTCTCAAACGAATACTGGAAAGGTCTCAAGCTCTTCTCATTGATTTTGCCATGAGAACAACCTTTCACTTAGCCAGCCACTCAACAAACAGAAATGGTTCAAGTATTACTTTGAAGCATGTAAGGAAGAGAAGAACAAGAAGGGGGGGGGGGAATCGCCAAGCAGCACTTCAGCTGAAGCATATAAACATTTCTGGGCGAGAGCCAATTATCCTCCCTGTTAAATTAGGAACAGCACCGCTATTTTTGAACAGTAATGCAATGACACTGAAACGTGAACGACTTTTGATTGCTATTGCATATAATAATCATAGGGATCCTAATGGCAAGCTGAGATGAAACTTCAAATTGATAGCTGCTTGGGAATTAAATATAATTTACTTGTGTGTGGGCTTCTGAATCACAATTTAAAATTACACTCAAACATGTAAAAAGAAAGACCTGCGTTCCCCCCCTTTCCCCCTTCTCCCCCCCCAGTTCCTCGACACCATCAAAAGCAGCAGGTTTCTTTTCTCCGGATGTCAAAATGTTTGATTAGCAAAAACGCTACTTAGCCGTCTGTTTTTGCCGAACGTCTTCCTGAGGCTAAGCCAAAAACTACAGCTTGAAACGTACTCGGCTTAATTCAATGAAATCTTTCCAAATTTCATGAGCAACGCAAATTTAAGAAGCTACGCCAGTGTCAGAGGTGGCACCGAACCAAAGAAATCTATTCCTGTGTCAATGCAATACCACGGCCCAACGTAGGCCTCATTCAGTAACTCGACCCTAAACCAGATTTCAACATTCAATCGATGCCAGCATCCCAGAAATACACGCCAAAGTAACTTATTTCACTGTCTCAAAATCCGGCTGGAATCGGCCTTATTTCAACATAAGGAAGCCCTCCGAACAATCCCCGTATTAGTGACATCATATTGGAATTTTCAGTGAATTGTGAATCGATTTGGGCTACCTCAAGGCCATTTAACAGGTGTACTTATTTTTATTTATTTATGAATAATTCCATTTGTAAGATTGCCCCTCTCAGTCCAGCTGCCTATTTATTTATTTGTTTGTTTGTTTATTTATTTTTAGATGTATATTCCGCCGCTCCCCGACTGGTCTCGTGGCGGTTTACATGATAAAACATTAAAATACAAGAAAACCCCATAATTTACCCAATTAAACAATAAAACCACAAAACAAAGCCTAATATCCAAAGGAACAAATATAGAGAGCAGCTGGATCACACATAGGATCTAATTCAGGATCCAGTTTCAAGCCATGGCCAACCACTGGGATGGCCACTAGTCAGGCATGGTGGTACCTACCTCTTCCCGTTGATTTCTCCCTTGCAAAGTTATTCATGTTGCATCAGAACATAAGACATTCCCATTATGCTCTGCTGCATAACAGCTGCATGGTCTATTTATTTTCTAAAAAACCACCTGAACCACTAAAGCAAGCTGGAAGGGGCTTAAGGTCCAGGCAATATGGCCATACAAAGTCAAATTAGTGCCCATCGAGTTTCACCTGGCAAATCCTAGAGTCCATTCTTACAGCAATCGAAACAAACCAGGCACAGCGTCTGAACCCATGAGTCCGGACTCCTCAAGAGGAGGCTGAACAAGAGAAGGAGGAGCCACACAGGAACCACTAACCATCCCAAACACACTTACCCTAATTGAATGGGTTGATGGGGGATGAAAATGGTGACAGCAGGACATTGAGGGTCAGCAGCCAGCAGAGGTGACAATGGCAATGACGGAGCAGGAGCCTGTAGGGGACAGAACTCCAGCTGGTAGGGCCATTGGTGACGGCAGAGAGGCAGCCAAATCCAAAGGGCCCAACTATGGAGCTGGCAAGGGAGCAGAAGAATCCAGAAGCAGGGAGTGAAGCTGCAAGGAATGGCTGGACAGGACGGCTGGGCTACAAGGGACTTTTGAAGATGATGGGAAAGGACCTGAGGGTACAGAGGAGAGTGACAAGGATGGTATGGAGCCTGGGGACCAAGCCCTATGAGAAAAGGCTGAGGCGCTTGAGAATGTTCAGCCTGGAGAAGAGGAGGTAGAGAGGGGACATCTGAAAGGTTGTCACTTGGAGGAGGGCAGGGAAAGGTTCTTGTTGGCAGCAGAGAATAGGACCCACAGTAATAGGTTTAAACTATTACTGACTAGATATCAGGAAAAAAATTCAGATTCAGAGTCATTCAGCCTAAGGAGGTGGTGAGCTTCCCCTCACTGGCGGTCTCCAAGCAGTGGCTGGACAGATCCTGGATGCTTTAGGCTGATCCTGAATTGAGCAGGGGGGTGGACTAGATGGCTTGTGTGGCTCCTTCCAACTCTACGATTCTATAAGGTGGTATGGGAATAAAAGGAGACTCTGAAACAAAGGCCATGGAAGAACCAGATGAAATTGTGAAGTCAAACATCTCTGAGTCCAGGGAAAAGAGCATGTATTTAGCCTGGCTTGCCCCATTCTGATGCCTTGGAAACGTCCCGACAGTGAAGAATAAGGTGGTAGAAGGTGGCATCCACCCAGAGGGGGGGCGGGCAGGAATCAATGACCACAACCCAGTTTCCAAAATATTGAAAGACCCTTTCTACATCAATTTGTCTGCTTAAGAGACAAATTAAGAGAGCCAGTTTGGTGCAGTGGTTAAGAATGCGGACTTCTAATCTGGCATGCCAGGTTTGATTCTGTGCTCCCCCACATGCAACCAGCTGGGTGACCTTGGGCTCGCCATGGTACAGATAAAACTGTTCTGACCGGGCAGTGATATCAGGGCTCTCTCAGCCTCACCCACCCCACAGGGTGTTTGTTGTGGGGAGAGGAATGCGAAGGCGACTGTAATCTGCTTTGAGCCTCCTTCGGGTAGGGAAAAGCGGCATATAAGAACCAACTCTTCTTCTAAGAACTACAGTTTCATGTGTATCACAATGGGCTACTGGGCATCTTGTAAATATGTACACAAGGTCTCTCTGATCAGGCACATCTGTGCTCCACTGAACTTTGTAGCATTCTTTAGAACATGTCACCATGGCTATGCAGGGCAGTAGAAGAGTCATACCAGTGGGCAAGCTATCTTCCAGAAAAGCTCCTATAGCACTGATGAGGACTGAAGACACAGAGTATATGGTGCTATCTTACATTGAGGTAGAACAATGGTCCATTTGTTTCTATTGGCAGGTGCTCTCCAGGGTCTCAAGGAGAGAACTTTTTTAGGCCTCACTGTTATTCCAGCAAGTAAACTGATAATACGAACCCACTGCATGGTTCTGCTAGAGAGGCTTTGGGCTAACTCTTAAATAATCCAGCCACATTAAGATCACTGATGGGGTCGATATCAGTGTTTTTATGGCTTTTCCTCTCACATATGCCATGGAGGGACCAGATGCCAGGAAGGATTTTGCTTTTATGCACTTAAAAGTTTCCCACAAAAGGAATTTTGGAGGGTGTGGCTGGTCTTGCACGAATCCCGTACAGTAACTTTTGCATTCTGGTGAAGCTGATAATCTTACAATATTTTTCATACTTGCCCACCAAATTCTAACATACTTTCTGGCACGCCCAATCCAATTCTGTACTATTTATTCCATACCTGAATTTACAGTGATCTTTACATGCAGTTGTGTAAAAACAGCCTCTGTATGCAGGCATTTCTATAAAGGTAAAGGTATACCCTGTGCAAGCACCGAGTCATGTCTGACCCTTTGGGTGATGCCCTCTAGCGTTTTCATGGCAGACTCAATACGGGGTGGTTTGCCATTCCCTTCCCCAGTCATTACCGTTTACCCCCCCAGCAAGCTGGGTACTCATTTTACCAACTTCGGAATTATGGAAGGCTGAGTCAACTTTGCGCCGGCTGCTGGGATTGAACTCCCAGCCTCATGGTCAGAGCTTCAGACAGCATGTCAGCTGCCTTACCACCCTGTGCCACAAGAGGCTCTAGGCATTTCTATACTGAGGCACTAATCCAAAAACTGGCACCAGAAGAGAACAGAATCTCTTTCAGGCCCACGTAACTTTGTTTTTCATTCCCAATAGTTTAGGGATGATAGGGAAATGAAGATGCACCCCCCTCCCATTCATGTTTTGTCAGTCCTCAAAAGCCACCTAGATCCTGTGTCAGAATGTTATCCCTACATGGAACTTTACACCACAGTAACTGGTGTCCCCTCATGGGGTCCAATCTATACAGCCCCCCCCCCCTAGAAAGATCAACAATATGAGGTGCCTTATGATCCTGTCTTAAAAACAATCCTTTTAGACGTGTAGCACAAGCTATGCTTTGGGCCTTTACACATATTTTGCAGACACAGGAGTTAACACCACTATTAATTGGCTGGAGAGCAAGACAAGTCAAATGCATTCCAACGTTTCAAGATGTCTAACTAATTGCAGTGATATCGAAAGAATATGTATAGTACACCTTAACAAGTATTTACCAATATTTATTCATTAATAAAGCTCTTCTCAATCTTTTTACTAAGTAACAAAAGCTTGCTAAGTTAGGAATGATCCACAATTTCAGCGTACACGAAAGTCTTTGTATACAAACCAGTATCATAAACCAAACATTCCCCCCCCCACCTTCAGAGTTTGATCTTTTGAGAAAAGAAAAAAACGATGGGAAAAGTCTATAGATCTTTACAAGATAAAATTATCCAACCAACCTGGCCATGAGTCACTGGCAAGAAATACCAGGATCTCTTGTCCAGTCCACACTGCATGGGATTTATCCATCGATATTCAGAGGTGTTCAGTTCATTAGTTGAGTTTGTGGCCCAGGGAGTGGGAGAGAACAAGAGTGGGAGAGAATAATTAGCTGTGACTGCTGAGCAACTGCAGCACTAATGCTTCGTCTTCTGCGAGGGAAAGGCCTGTGTCTAATGATGCAAATGAATCCTCTTGGCTGCGCTTCATCCTCTTTCTTTTTGGCACTGCCGCTGCCGCTGTTCCGCTTCCACCAAAATGTTGCTTGCTCGTTCCAAGCCCACTGTAGAAAGAAATCAATTACACTTTTAAAATGTGAATTTAAGCCAATAAGCATCACACAATCAAAGAGGCCATCTTAGGATGGTTAGGGCTGATCCTGCGTAGAGCAGGGGGTTGGACTAGATGGCCTGTATGGCCCCTTCCAACTCTATGATTCTATGATTCTATAAGTAAGGAAGACTTACGAACAGGTACGTGAGAAGCAAGGTTGGCAGCTGAGAAAGGGAAGACCATAGAGTAAAGGTTTCTGAAAGTCTGAGAAAATCACAAAGGAGATTCAGGCGAGTAGTCTCTGTATCTGAAGAAGTAGCCTATACCTCAAATGAAATTTTGATGGCCTTAAGGGTATTACTGGATTCAGACTCTGTTCTTTCACAAAGTAGTAACAGGGTTTATATAAGGAAATTAACAGATTGTAATATCATGGAAATAGGACAATGTTGTGGCTGACCTAAATAAATAAACTGACAAACCCAATTAATTCGGCATTGATTTAGCTTTGGACTGCGCTCAGTTCTGATGGTGGGTAACAAACACGATCACACAATATAATGAAAATGCTTTCTAACACTATGTGTCAAGCGCTGACAAAACTCACAACCAAAACTTCTATAGTAAGAAAGCTTTAATTGGCAGCTGATCAGATCACTACAACATTCAAAGTCAAATCTGCCTGATACAAGAACAGTAGGCACTTATCAATACTTTCCTCCCGCCTAAAACTTGAGTGTTCCCAAGGGAGGGGGGGCCCCCTCACCCAGGTGCCATCCCAGGCATCCTGCCAAGGTGTTGAAGTTAGCGCGGCCTTGGTCAGGCCGGCGCCTCAGGCTAGTAGATAAGCTGTTTACAGGAACCGGGCAACACTGTTTCACAGCGGGGGGAATATGCAGTGTGAAAATGAAAGGATCAAAGCAATGTGAAATCAAAGGAAAACTACAAGCGGGGTTTTGGTTACCCGGGAACATTTCAGCAAAGGCACAACATACAAGATGGAGTCAGACAGGTTCACTGAACAGTAATCATGGCAGAGAGCAGGGACTGATCCTGACACTATGGTTTGAATCTGCTTTATTTGCTCCTCATAATGAAAGGCAGGCTCTTTCCACCCAAACTCACTTTTAAATACTTGCCCACTGATTGCGCTTGGAACAGTAATGAATAAAGCTGTAAGGACTCTGCTATATTCAACCATTCAAGCACCCATGAGCCAAAGAGATGGACAAGCACAATCCATCACACCACTGCTGGGGCTTGATGGCCCACGTTTTCCCTGATTTATGAAGTCACGATATTCTGCCTTCCCCCAAGGTGCCAGTTTGTCATTTCTTGCCTGTTACTTTGTCCCTTCTTGTGTCTCTACAAATCATAATCTCTTCCCTTTGTCCCTTGTGCTCACAAGAGAAAAGGTTATCACTTGGCAACAGTAAGGAAATGGCTACCACGTTGCAATGACTTACAAAATATTTCATTGGACATTTACTCACTTATATACAAGGCTGCCCCTGATGAGTCCACCTTAGCAGTCCAAAATAATGGCACCCTTGATGCTTTGCTTTCAGTTATGCAACTTATTCCCATTTCTCATCAAAACACAGGTCTATGCAAAGGCCTTAAGATTTAAAAGAAGTAAAAATCCCAGCATTCAAGATAAAATTCCTGCTTAGCTTTGGGGCTTTTAAATTGATATTGCTTTCTCTTACAAACTGTTATCAAGACCTTGACCAACAGGAGATGAATCCAGCACACCTTATCTCTAAAAAAACATCAGTGAATCATAAAGCTCGTAATGGTACACTTTAAAGCAAGGTGAGAAAAATGTATCCTGGACTCTTAGCAGCATACAATCAGGTTTGAATTAGAAGCAAGCACAGAAAAGGTACAAAGGCCAAAAAATGAAATATCACTATGTAATTACAGCATTTTTTTTTTTTTGCCCCAGAGGTATATTGGTTTTCTACAGTCACTAGAGATACAACAGGAACTAAATCCAAATTATATCCCAGGACAAAAGAAAAGCTACTCCATTAATTCATTTTATTTTTATCTTGGAAAATACTGCAACTTTTATAAGAGCACGGAGCACAAAAACCTTTGTTTTAGCTTTCACCTCCTGCTGTCCTTGTAAAAAACAGAAATTGAGATTTAAGATTTGTGCTCAACCAAGTTGCAATCCTAAAACTTCTTACTGAACTTTGAGATGTGCTTCTGCGTAAACATGGTTGGAAATAGAACATGTACATGATTCCTTTTTTTATTAGAGGGCTGGAAGGGGCCATACAAACCCCTGCTCAACGCAGGATCAGCCTAAACCATTCATGATTTTAATCTAATTATTGATTATATTTATATACTGCCCTCCCTTCCAGATATGGTGCAGTACAATAAACATTTAGTATAGAATTTACATAACAGTAAAAATAAACTGGTGTCAAACAGTGTAAAAACAACAGTATTCAATAACTACAGTAACAGTGTGATACAGCAACATAACTCAATAACAAACAAGTTTGATCTGCCTGCACTATGGTCTGTTTTGTGTTAGTGTAGTTTATGGGGGCTTCCGATTTGTGGTTAGCAGCTTGTTTACTCGTCTTGGCCGAAAGCCCGGTGGAAGAGCTCCTTTTTGCAGGCTCTGTGGAATTGTTTTAGCTCCGGCAGGGCCCTGATGTCCTCTGGGAAATCATTCCACCAGGTGGGGGCCAGGACTGAGAAAGCTCTGGCTCTAGTCACTGACAGACGAGCTTTCCTGGGGCCAGGGATCACCAGTTTATTGGTGTTAGAAGAGCATAAAGCCCTTTGGGGGGCATAGGTAGAGAGGTGGTTTCTCAGATCAGTATCTGTCCAGTTGCTGCTTAAAGAACACCAGTGAGGTGGAGATGACTACCTCCTTAGGCAGCTGATTCCACTGTTGAACAACTGACTGTGAAATATTTTTTCCTGATAACTAGCCAGTACCATTCTAAAGGTAAAGGTAAAGGTAAAGGTATCCCCTGTGCAAGCACTGAGTCATGTCTGACCCTTGGGGTGACGCCCTCTAGCGTTTTCATGGCAGACTCAATACGGGGTGGTTTGCCAGTGCCTTCCCCAGTCATTACCGTTTACCCCCCAGCAAGCTGGGTATTCATTTTACTGACCTCGGAAGGATGGAAGGCTGAGTCAACCTTGAGTCGGCTGCTGGGATTGAACTCTCAGCCTCATGGGCAGAGCTTTCAGACTGCATGTCTGCTGCCTTACCACTCTGTGCCACAATTTAGTTGAAAACCATTATTGTGGGTCCTATCCTCTGCCACCAACAGGAACCACTCCCTGGCCTCCTCTAAGTGGGACCCTGTCATATACTTAAAGAGAGCAATCGGGTCTCCTCTCAGCCTCCTCTTCCTGAGGTTGAACACACCCAAGTCTCTCAGCCTTTCCTCATAGGGCTCGATTCCCAGTTCCCAGATCATTCTAATCACTCTCCTCTGCACCCTCTCCATTTTGTCCATGTCCTTTTTGAAGTGAAACCTCCAGAACTGCAGGTGGGGTCTGACCAATTTGGTATACATAGTCCCCAAGTAGGGACTATGAGATCTGAGGCCTCTGTTGACACAGCCCAAGCCTGCACTTGCCTTATTTACCACCACATCACATTGTCTGCTCATACTTAGCTTACAGTCCACAAATACCCCAAAATCTCATTCACACACACTACTTCCCAGAAGTGTATCTCCCATCCAGCATGCCTGATCTTCATTTTGTGACCAGGATCTAGAAGTCTGCACTTCTCCTTATTGAATTGCATCTTGTTCTCGTTAGCCCATTTTTAAGCATGTTCAGATCTCGTTGAACTCTATGATTCTATGGTTCTTCCAAATTTCGATGCCAGTAGCCAAGTATCTTCGTCATCAAGAAAGTCTCATGAGGCAGCCACTGGGATGTGAGACTGGGCAACGCACAGCAGTGACGCAGTATTGTACTCTCACAGAAGGGAGAACATACCATAAGTCAATTTTTTAAAAAAAATCAGTTTGGAAAGGCTGTGCAAATCTGAAATATACAAAATAACTGGCATGTTTGATACTGCTGATAGACACTAAGAGAAGTAAACAAAAGCTCTAAAGCCTACTTGGATAACTGTTTTCAGATAGTTTGGCAATTCTGAGGCCAGCCAAGATGCATCACCAGACAAGGCATTCCATGTGAAGGTACTTTAAAGTTCCAGTATGGCTCAACGCCAGTCCACAGAACACCAATTTCCTGCAGCCAGAATTCAGTAAACTGTAATTAGGAGCCAGCTGGCTAGTTAAATTTGCTCCAAATTTAAAGATGACAATTACCCTCCCCACCCAATCTGCTAATTTCTAAACATCCATGGTTCATGAAATCATCCAGCCACGCTCCTTCAGACTCATCTGCCCACTTATGTTTGAAAGTCCAGTTAATATGTTTTTTAGGCAAGGGGAACCCAAAACACAGCAACTTAGTAGGGTCAAAAAAAACATTCTGCATTCAGCACAGCTTTGCTTCGTACCTACTTTATTGCCAGCACAAAATAACTGCAATTGTTGCTTGCTATTATGAAACATCTAGAAGGGCTTTAAAAAAACCTTTTTCAAGCCAATATATGACAATGTGTATCTGCTAGGAAATATCAGCACTGTAAAACTTCCATGAATAGATAAAACAAAGTAGACAACACTTTTTTTTTGGGGGGGGGGGTTCTAGTATAGTTAGATAAAATTAGACCTGTTTGTTTTTGCTGTAGGACTGCAGGTGCTCTGCCCATATGTTCTGCCTACCTGAGCTGTTTTTGTCAACAAGACTGCATCCTAGGTGTCATCCTCTACCTGTCTATTAAACTGAAGCAAGGAGCAGAAAGTACAGTAATTGGAGAACAATTTGTGTGCGAGCCCTGAGATGATGGGTGGCACAATCAATAGGAGATCATCTGTAAACCGCTCCTGCAGAGTGGTAGTAATAAAATGCTAAGGTCAATGTGGGAGGAGAAAGGGTGGGCCCTGTCCGGGATAAAAAAGCGGCTCCTGATTGGGCCCTCCGAGTGTCAATCCAGGGCCAAGCGGCCAATGGGGAGCCAGGCTATTCCTGGGCCCGCCTTACGGCCCTGCCCACTAGTGCCCGCTGTATTTTTCTTACAGCGGGCTTAAATTCTAGTTATTAACATATTGATGAGTTGGGGCTGACATTTTTTAAGAAACAGAATATACTGGTTCGTTTATGCCAAGACTGGCTCTTTCACATTCAAGTCTTACATCCAAGATGGCCAACACCACCTGTACACTGGTCCGCTTCATAACAAGAGAGCTTGCACTAGAAAGCTCAGGCCCTGAATAAATCTTTGTTGGTCTTAAAGGTGCTATTGGACTCTGATTTTATTGTGCTACTTCAGACCAACACGGCTACCCAATGGAATCGATCTTTAATGGCAGTGTCCATCTTACTGCTGGGCAAGTGGGATTGAGAGACTTCCTAACACGGCCTGTACTCTTTTATGAGGCTGCTTTATAACTGAAGCTGACGGTTAGTCCCTCTTGTTCAGTACAGTTTACTCTGACAGCAGGTCTCCAGGGTGTGGGACAGACGAGAATCTTTCCCCGTGCCTGTCACCTGGGATTCTTTAACTAGAGATGTCAAGAACTGAACCAGAGACCTTCTGCCAGTCTCCAGGGTTGCCTGAAGACAGCAATAATCGATCACTGAAATACGCATGAGCAAGAGGAATACTGTCGAGCATAAGGCAATGCTGCTCTATGTATGAAAGCATCTTGGCTTGCCTTGTACAGAGCCAAAGCGATGGACCATCTTCTCCAAATATCATCTGTCTGGTGTCCAAGATCACAGGGAGAAGCCTTTCCTAACCTCACTACCCTAGATCCTATAACCAGATAGGTATGTCTTATAGCCTTGCTAAATTCTGAACGTCATATTCTTTATTTAGAACTTTAACAAAAATGCTGCCTCTCCAGGAATCTGCCTGAGGTGGCTTGCAAAATAAACAAGATAATGAAAGCAAAACGTTTTAAAATATTAATTACTATCCAGCCCAGCGTAAAAAAACATAGATCATAAAAACAGACCCTGGGCAGCTTTAAAAAAAAAAAAAGATAATTTCCCAATGAAAACAGTATGCAAAGATCTATTCTGTAATTAAAAGCTGGGTGAACAGAAATGTTTTAGACTGGGGCCTAAAAGGTGCCAAGCTATGTAGGTGGCTAAGCAAGCGTCAAGGTGAAGGGCATTCCAAGTGAGAGGGGGCCACTACTGAAAAATTCCTGCCTCTGGTTGCTGCCCACCTTATATCTGAAGGTGAGGGCCCAGTTATCTCAGAGGGTTTGTGAAGGAGATCTTTACTGGCAGATTGGGCAGTATAAGGCAATCCTTCAAGTACCCTGTCCGCAAACCATTCAAAAAACATTATGTTGTAATTGAATGTTTCCCTTATGTGGATGACACCAACTCTGTATTCTGTTATCTGCTTCTGGTGGCTTGAATATATAGCTCTATTCTGAGCTAGTGCTTTGAAATAGCAGCTAAGTGGCCGTGAGGAAACAAGCTGAAATCAAATCCAAATAGAGAAAGAGCAGATGCTAGTTAGGAAAGCTACTGTCTTAGAGAGGAATTTTGCTATCATCCTTAGATGGGGCTTTCTCGTGAGTGAACAATTAGGGGAAGAGTTTGGGACAATCTCTGCATCCGGAATTTGGGCTGGCTCACTGCTTATCTGGTTGCAGGAAGGGCTAATTCCTGCTTCCAGATGATGTTGGCACTGGTCCAGGGTGGTCCCAGGCCTGGCGTGACTCAGGCCCCTGGTTGGCTTGTAGCAAGGGAACATGGATAAATCAGTGTTCCCTTCATTGCCACAGGGCTCATTGGGGCTGATGCTGGGCCTGGGCCATGCAACTGTGAAGGAACAGGCTATCCTGGCCCAGCTCCTCCCGCCCGCACTTGAGTACGGCATCCCGGAAGGGGGGGAAATACCCCAGGTGGCTCTTTCACACTGTGCAGCACAGAAGCACCACCTGGGACATTTTTTTTAAAAAGAACATGGTATGCAATACCACATTCTTAAAAATAATTTTTTAAAAGGCCCACGCCACCTGGCTGCCGTGTGGGAGAACACATCCAGGGTGTACAGGGTGCAGTGGGCCAAATGCTCCCCCATCCGGAGCTGGGAAGAGGCGGGGCAACCTGCCTCAACGCCAAAACCAGGCAGCAGCGCAGCACAAGGGCTCCCATGCAGCAAACATCTGGGTGGGCGTGTTCTTTCTGGATCCATTCCTCCTGTTTGAAAAGCCAGGTTGGTGTGTTTACTAGAAGTGTTTTTACTACATATATTTAGCACGTACAAATCTGCCATGGCACTTCTCCCACTTTTTAATTGAGAGCATCCTGTTATGGCCTCCAGTGACTTCTTTTGTCTGCCTCTTTAGGTAGGAATGCACTGGCTTGGATCTAGAGCAGGGGTAGTCAACCTGTGGTCCTCCAGATGTCCATGGACTACAATTCCCATGAGCCCCCTGCCAGCAAATGCTGGCAGGGGCTCATGGGAATTGTAGTCCATGGACTTCTGGAGGACCACAGGTTGACTACCCCCAATCTACAGTGTTCAGTCATAGAACTGACTCCCACTGGAATTGCCTGTTTTGTGGCTTTGGGAGGTGTTAGCTGTCATATTGAACTATATATTCCCATAAACCTGGGAGAGCTGGTTGGGTTGATTGGAATGAGATTATTTTCATGTGAAAGATGAAAGATTTTAAATATTTTACAGCAGTGGTCCCCAACCTTTTTATCATCGGGGACCGGTCAACGCTTGACAATTTTTCTGAGGCCTGGGGGGGGTAGTCTTTTGCTGAGAGATGTTGCCGCTGCTGCCGCCTGAACCCCTGCTCAACTTGCTTTCCCGCCGTGCCCCTGTCTTCCCGCCGCCCGCTGGGGGGCGCTGGCAGCAGCAGCTGCGCAGTGCCATGCCAAGGGGGAGCCCCAGCCATGGCGGTTGCTGGAAAGCACCAAAGGTGAGCTGGTGGTAGAGTGGCAGGGCAGCCCCTGAGGCAGCAACTGGGGAGGAGGAGGAGCCGCGGCCCGGTACCAACTGATCCACGGACCGGTTACGGTCCCTGGACCGGGGGTTGGGGACCACTGTTTTACAGCCTATACCATATGGATTCTCACTGATACAGGCTGTATATAACTATGTTAAATAAATATTTCATATACAACATAATGTAGTATCACTGGAAGAGGCACCTGCATATTGGTGCATACCTTTTTATACAGTAATATTTTTATTTAATCCAAATTAATTAAAACTAACATTTATTGCCCACTCTGCAGTTCTGCTTGTTTTTTAAATCAGGGAGGATTACAATTAACTGAAGCTACAATTAGGGCATCTGTTCATAAAATTTAATCGTATAAAGGCAAGAATTCTTGAAGCACATGGAAAGCCTAACAGATAATTTTAAAAGGCTGTATTAAAATACAAAAAAGACTGAATCAGTGCAAGCTACTTTTAAAACCAGCTAGCAAATATATTTTTCTTCTAAATAAAGTGGGGTAGAGTTCCATTTTTTTTCAGCAACTCAAAACCAAAAAAGTTTATTCAATATTTTTGGAAACACTGTGGGGGAGGCCGTCTGCAGACTTCTTCCATACCCCCCCCCCCAATCTAGCGCCTGTTATATTCCTGAATACAACGGGCTTTGCCCCTAGGACTGTATATAACTAGAGAATGTAATTTCTCCCTCTCCGAAAACCATGTCTTGCTTTCCCAACTCAGCTATACTACCAAAGAAAGAAGAGCAGCAGAGAAGTATATTCAGCATTGACAGTGAACATGGTATGCCTGGCGTCTAACTCCTTGCACTTGGAATAATTTATCTGGTTTTCTAGCAGAATGCAAAAGAGAATTTAGAAATAACCGACCCCTTAAGAATTGGCGTTTTGCTCAATCAAAGAGCTAGTGCGAAAGAAACCACACACGTGTTCTGATCTGTGGGCCGTGGCAAGGATTCTAATGAAAATTAATTAATGCAGACCTCAGCGCTGCTTCTTCCTCACACAGCGTCAGAATGTTGACTTCACACAGCACTAGTAATGAAAATATATTGTGTTGTGTTATTCTGCTTTCCAGCCGTTCCACTTAATGCCCATTGAAAACCTGCTAAAATGAGGTGGATAAAAACAACTAAGGCAGAAGATTCATCAGCCTGAGATCCCTTCTGTGGCCTGTTCTCAGAGACTGGATGGACCTTGTTTGGGTTAAGCACAGCAATGCGGCAGAGGGTGAGCAGAATGTAATTAAAACAGGGTTCGTGGAGCAAAATGGGTTCTCTTTTATTGTATTAAATGGCCAACAATAAGGTTAATACAATATTCTATTCCCTTATTGCGCTTATTAAGTTGCACGGAAGGCGTCTCATTATGATTGTAAAAGCATCTTATTTGTGACTTTCCAGAATCGCTGGAGTTCATCAGGAATAATATGCCTAAACGGCATGCCTTTTATGGGCATAATCCAGTACAGAATAGACATAAAAGTAATTGGGCGCATAGACAGCCAACTCAGGATGGGAACATGGCAACCTTTCCAAGAAAAACTGTAACTGTAAAATCTAATAAAACATTAAAAGTAATAAAATCACAACCAAACAGCATTAGAGGAAGCCATTACAGGAATATCAGCTAGGTTCTATAAGGTCATTTGAATGTCTCTAAGCAACTTAGGGAGGCCTGTAGTAGCTGTGCTAATCTTACATCCTGGAGGAGGGAGTCCCATCGCTTCCCATCATCTCAGTAAACTTTACAAGTACCTTATAATACAGGCTGATGTTTTTCTCCCTGTATCAGAACAGCAGGGTTATGGCTTGGAGTCAGTGACTTGACTAAGTACTTCTAGTGCCTTTTTAGCCAGAGATAAAATTAGAATGTATCACTGCTTATTCTCTAGTCTAATACAATGATTAAAATGGCCTAAGTCGAATAGAAATTATACAACCTGAGGTGCCCTACTGCTCATTTTATCACATGGCAAGTGTGTTATGTAGCCAGGAGCCCCATGTAATTTTGCCAAATCATGGCCCTGGTATTCCTTGGGGGTTGCGCCTCCAGGCACTAGCCAGGACTGACCCTGCCTAGCGTCTGAGATCTCACAGGATCGGGCTTGCCTGGGCTATCCAAGCGCCCTTCCACTAAAGACACATATATAGATAAAATAAAACAATACATATGAATAAGTCATTATCAAACAATAGAGGAATTCTCCTTGCTTTGAAACCTGCAGTTATAGAATCATAGAACAGAATCACAGAATCATAGAGTTGGAAGGGGCCATATAGGCCATCTAGTCCAACCCCCTGCTCAACGCAGGATCAGCCCTAAGCATCCTAAAGCAAACAGTTAGACAAACTAATCCCTCATCAGGTGAGAAAGGACAAATAATTTAGGTTTAGGCATGCACCAGAGCTTTGTTAAGTATACAACTAAGGGTGTGAAAGGGCAGAACTGATATTTAAAAACCAATGACTCATTCAGATGCACTTGGCCAACAGCCAGGGCTGAGTGTACACTCAGTAGCAAGCCTAGGACTATTGCTATGAATGTGAGAATCCATCCTTGCAAGATAAAACACCTTTTAAAACTAACTACCTGCACTTATGTCTTTGCTTAGGTTTGTGGTATGCTCATGAGCCTATAGATTTGTAGTGAGCATTCCTTTCTTGAAGGAAATGTAGAGAAATGAATAAAAAGTAATACACAAAGAACAAATTCATTAAAACACCATGCTCCCCTCCTTTGATCATTCTTTTCCACTACATAACTTACCGCTGTGTATATTCTCCTAAATCCATGCCTGTTTTTAATCTATGACAGGGGTAGTCAAACTGCGGCCTTCCAGATGTCCATGGACTACAATTCCCATGAGCCCCTGCCAGCATTTGCTGGCAGGGGCTCATGGGAATTGTAGTCCATGGACATCTGGAAGGCCGCAGTTTGACTACCCCTGATTATGACATAAAGCTGCCACATATTATAAAAGGAAGTCCAAAACCATTGACCCACTGCATTAGAACAAGAAAGTCCCAGGCCTAAGTCATAAGCATACAAGTTATTGTGAGGCCAACAAATAATCATCAACTGCCTCTGATGCCTCATCTTCCTGTTTCCCTCAGGCGTTCAACTTCATCTTCTTCAGCCCACTGAAACTGCTGCTGCTAAAATCGTCTTTCACATCCATCATTCACTGCTACACAGTACGCGCCCTCTCCACCATGCTGCACATGAGATCAAAATGCTCAGCCCCCAAACCATCCCCAGCTTCTTCTCTTTTTGTCGCCCCCCCCCCCCTTTAGAGCAACATTTCGTATTCCTTTAGTTGCTCCTCTCCTTTCTGTTTTCTTCCAAGCTACTGTCATTATTTATGTAAAGCATTTATGGCCTTGCAGCACTGGCTATCACCATTAAAATACTATAAAATACTAATAACACACTAATACAATGGACTGAACTCCCCCTCTCTCAAAAAATCTCATTTTTCAGCCAAAGCTGGCTACCAAAAGAGACTCACAGGAATCTATCAGACTTTGCTTTCCATGCACTGATTTTAAAGGCTAGTTTCCTTTGACAAAATGGGATAAAAATATAAGAGGACCGGCAATGAAAATACAGTCAAGATGTTCCTTGGGAAGTGGATATTCAGCTGAGCTGGATCCAGGCACACTGGAGATGCAGCCTGCTTGTCTTTTCCCTTGTCCCTAAAGGCCTCAGCAGCAGCATCAGTCCATACAAAGACTCAAAACCAGAACGTGGGACTGACACCACCTCTGGAACGCAGTAGCGCTGGATGTCTTTATGATGGTCTATTCACAACCTTGAGTTCTAAAGACTACTTCTAACTTCCCTACCTCATTTGGCTGCTCCTGCTATCTGCTATGAAATAATGCTTACTACATGCCGGAAAGACTAGGTGGTAGTCTGGTGCAAGTTGAAACAATTAAGGTAAGAGTGTAGTGATCCCCAACCCCAAGGAAGAAGAAGAAGAAGAAGAAGAAGAAGAAGAAGAAGAAGAAGAAGAAGAAGAAGAAGAAGAAGAAGAAGAAGAAGAAGAAGAAGAAGAGTTGGTTCTCATATGCCGCTTTTCTCTACCCGAAGGAGGCTCAAAGCGGCTTACAGTCACCTTCCCTTTCCTCTCCCCACAACAGACACCCTGTGAGGTGGGTGAGGCTGAGAGAGCCCTGATATCACTGCTCGGTCAGAACAGTTTTATCAGTGCCGTGGGGAGCCCAAGGTCACCCAGCTGGCTGCATGTGGGGGAGTGCAGATTCGAACCCGGCATGCCAGATTAGAAGTCCGCACTCCTAACCACTACACCAAACTGGCTCACAACACCAAACTGGAAGTTCGCTTGACCTCAACCAGGCCCAGAGCTTTCTCGGTCCTGGCCCCCAACTGGGGGGATGAGTTTCCAGAGGAGATCAGGGACCTTGTGGAACTAGAACAATTCTGCAGGGCCTGCAAAACAGAGCTCCTCCGCCAGGCATTTGGTTGAGGTCGACCAGAACCTTCCACTGGGCCCCCAAGCCTTTCTCCTATGTAAATCTTCACCTGAATCCGTCCAACCACGGGTCTGTTAGTATGCCGCAGTTGAATTACTGTTCACTATTGCGTTACTATATTATTGCTCTATCGCTATGTACTGTTTACTATTGCTGTTATCTATAGTCACTGATTTTACTGTACTGTTCCCATTCTGCAAAGTTTTATGCAAACCACCCTGAGCCTCAGAGGAGGGTGGTATATAAACGTAAAATAAATAAAATAAAATAAATAAACAATGAGGGCCACGTTCAAGATATTCCATGGGTAAGGCTTGAATTACATATGCAGAGCTTAAAGTTAAAACTAGCTAGCATTAATATTGTATTCATTTTCCACATGGGATCTACAGTGCCGATTAAATCCATTCATATAATGACTTTCTCAGCGATTTGGGACCTTGGTACCCTATCTGTAGTATAAGGTGGCAATGAAATGGAGTGTATCATTTCAGACTACGGGTGGGGGGAGGCATTTCTGATAGAAAATATTCTTCACAAGCAGAAAACTAGCAAAGCAGGGTGAGGGATGGAATAGAAAAAAATTTTTTTTAATTGCTGAGAGTTTTTACATGGGGTAACATTAAAACAGCAACAACCCCCCCCCTTACTATATCTTGAAGTGATACCTACATTCTACTAGCTCAAGAAGAAGAAGAAGAAGAAGAGTTGGTTCTTATATGCCGCTTTTCCCTACCCGAAGGAGGCTCAAAGCGGCTTACAGTCGCCTTCCCATTCCTCTCCCCACAACAGACACCCTGTGGGGTGGGTGAGGCTGAGAGAGCCCTGATATCACTGCCCGGTCAGAACAGTTTTATCAGTGCCGTGGCGAGCCCAAGGTCACCCAGCTGGTTGCGTGTGGGGGAGCGCAGAATCAAACCTGGCATGCCAGATTAGAAGTCCACACTCCTAACCACTACACCAAACTGGCTCTCAATTTTCTTGTACATTTAAACCAGGGGTAGTCAAACTGCGGCCCTCCAGATGTCCATGGACTACAATTCCCAGGACCCCCCTGCCAGCATTCGCTGTAGTCCATGGACATCTGGAGGGCCGCAGTTTGACTACCCCTGATTTAAACCAACCCTCAGACTCACAGTACACGCCGTCAGAAGCTATAGCTCTTCCCATTTCTGAACAGAAATGCAGCATTCGTTAAATAACGGGCTTTCTGAAGATAAGTGACTACCACTAAAATTATACAATTAGTGCTAATGAATTTTGCACTCTGAGATATACCCCAGCTTGGAGGCCATGTTGGGCACCTTTAAAAGTGAGCGCTAAAATGAATATATGTTAAGCAATTAACTAAAGGTAATGAAAAGTCCAATCGCAACTTTATTCTACTTCAAATTTGTTTCCAAATGGTTGAGGGATTAGCTGTATTAAGGATTCAATTTGACTACTTAATGAATATTTAGGGCACTCAGCTGCTTCCCTGATCAACCAGCTCCAAATGCTTCATCTCATTATCTATTCAAGATTATGATAGCCTTAAACTGAAATGTGATAAATGCTGCTAGATATACCAAAAATTCATCTTATATTACATGCTTGGAGTCTTTAATTACTTATCTGGTGAATGGGTAGCTTCGGGGAGGGTTCATTTGAAGGCAAATTTAAATGAGTGGATGGCACGGTTTTTCTCCCGTGGCGGAAGAAAAAGAAAAGATGCAACTAATATGAGTAAAAGATTAATGGTGCATTTACAAAATTGCTGGAGGCATTTTTATCTTTAGAATAAAGTTTCCAGCAACCTGCTCTGATGCATGCTTACTCAGAAGTAACCAGAATTACGGGGGACTTGCTGTCGTTACAGTGTTGTATAGGATACAGTCTTAGTCTGAACGTCTTTTTCATTAAAAGAAATTTAAAACTGTTTTCCCTTTAAAATAAGAAATGCCTGCCAGAACCTGTTTCTATTCTGAGGCATATCTCAGAATTTAAAAAGCAAAACACAGCTATTATTGTTAATTAAGCCCCCCCCCCCCAAAAAAAAAAACCCTATGCATTATACAATGATAAAAATAGAGACAACCTGGTACAGGTTTCATCAAACGCATTGCCATTTTGGAATAACATGCTTCAAAGCTCCTTCTTCCTCAATACCTGATGATTCTCAAGCTTCAATTGGCCTGAACGGATGTGTCACCCCCATCAACCTTGCTCTGTTTAAGCCTGCAATCCAAGCAGTAATTTTCACACCGCTGGGTGGGTGGGTGGGTGATGGAATCAATGACACAAAGTAAGAGGAATTATGCAGATCAGAATGATTCGTTAGGCTTCTCGCAGAACACAATTTACTCAGGGGCAAAGTTTTTTTTTTTACTTTATACTTTTATTTTTAGCACAGAGCATGCACAAATCAACACGGGAGCCATCATTAACCCAAGAAACCAGGACAGGCAAAATATTACGGATGGCAAGCCAACATCTCCCCTCCCAAGCTTCCCCCTCTCAGGTAACCTTTCTAAATTTTCCCTAGCCTCAGGAGATGGAAGAGGAAGATTAAAAACAATGGTGCCAAGCAAGGGTCAAGGGATGAATCGGTGGGGGTACAAGGAAAAACTCTTCCTCTTTGCTGACCACGGTTTTAGATCTCCAAAAGAAGTGTTTGTGAAAACACTGTAAGACTGAATTCCCTGTATATCTGATCAAGCTTGCACATATCCATCACCCTCCTGCATATAATGATGTCTTTCCAGCACACAGAAGAGAAAAGGTGAGAACATTTTTTCTCTCTCATAAAACAGGCAATAAGAATCCACACTAAATTCATAGCGCAGTCACTTGATGTGAATTTCCTTCCTGTTAATATACAATTACACAGTAGCCTGGCTAGCCTAAAGGGTTTTTACATTGTGCCCCGAAGCTTTCCAACAGATTTTAGTGGGCTCTGATTAGCAGAAATTTTTTTATGCGCTCTGTCTTTGCTGCCAGTCTAGGAAGTTGAAAAGTGTCAGTTGAGACAGCATGAAACAGCCTGGCAGGTCTCCCTCTCCGTGGAGAAGTATCAAAAACAGGGCAAATTTACACTGCAAGCTTTTCCTCAAGGTTCAAAAACACATTATCTTTTCCTACAGAGTTCAAAGATGACTTGCAACTAAAGACACTTATTTTCCGGCCTTGGCTGGAAAAAAACATAGTGTAAGAGAGTGAGGGTGGTATAGCTGTTACAGAGTTGACTTAGGATGTGGGAGACCCAGGTTCAAATTCCCACGCTGCCATGGAATCTTGCTGAGTGAACTTGGGCCAACTAGATTTTCTCTGTCCAACCTACCTTTCACAGTTGTTATGATGCGGGGACACATGCGTACCACTGAGCTGCTTGAAGAGGGAACTGTAAATAAACAAATAGCAACGAACTGGGGCAGAGAGGCCCTCTATGCTGCCCTAAAGTCCACTGCTTAGTGCATGGTTTATCTTGCAGCCTATTCCACCTTAGAGAGCTACTATGTCAACAAGAATGGCAAGGGGTGCGATGGAGAGGTCATCTATAATATCCCGAGTTCGTTATTTAGTTTAGATTCTCTATACTTCTTTAAGAGAAAGTCATTCATTCATGCATTTCTTTTCGTGAGCCAGGAGGAACTGGGTGGAGCCTTCCTTCAATTTCAGTGGCTCAGCATTTGGGGAAAGAGTCACTCCAATTGGAGGAAGTTTCAGACTCTGTTTTGCAGAGAGGTAGGATAAAAGTCATCATACTGTGCTTGAGTCATGCATGTGGGCTTGATCAGCCAGGCCAAGTTTCTTTTTCTTTCAGTCCTTCAGAGCAGTGGTCCCCAACCCGCGGGCCGTGGCCTGGTGCCGGGCCGCAAAGGCCTTGGCACTGGGCCGCGGCTCCTTCTTCCCTCCCCCCCCGAAGTGAGAAGCTCGCCAAAGCGGCCGATTAGCTCACGGCCCGGCAAGCTTCGTTTCGGGAGGGGAAGGAAGAGAAGCTTGCCGCTTTGGCGGCCGATTTGCTGGCGGCCCGGAGGGGCTGGAAGGGGGAGCGGCGCAAATGGCATGGCGGCGGTGCAAACACGCATGTGTGGACTGCCGCGCACGCGCGTTTGCGCCCCTACCGGGCGCAAACGTGCGTGGCAGTCCGCGCATGCGTGTTTGCGCTGGGACTGCCACGCGTGCGCGGGCCCCTGGGCCGCCCTCTCCCCCCACTCCGGAGCAGTGGTCCGCAGCAGCCGAAAGGTTGCGGACCGCTGCGTCAGAGGATTAAAAAAAAAAAAAGGTATCCAGTTGATATCTTACACACCTATTTTAAATGGTAAGGAATGGTCCTGATGCAGCTTAAGCGGTTTTTATTTTATTTTAAGAGTAGAGTAGAACAGAAAGGGCATGCTACAAGATTTAGCAGAAAAAAATCTTGTCTCCTTTGCTGTGCCGTACCTAAGAATCAGAATAAAGTGCTAATCGTTTTTGTCCAATCCTGACTGCAAAGTTCATGAGGGTGCTTGCCAAAAAAAAAAGCCAAAAGCCAGGCGTGGTGTTCTTAGCAGTGGCTATAAACAACCAAGACTGCTGGGAGATGTAGCATTGCGGGACAGGAAACGGAACACAGTAGGGTGGAGTTCTCACTGGGGCTTAGGCTGCTTTACTAAATGATGCAACAGTTGCTAGGCTGGGTCAAAATCTACATCAAACCTTGTCTGGAATCTAAATTGGACTTTATTGCTTAATACAACATTGGACCTAAGTTACTTTTAGCATTTCCTTCCTCCGCAGAGCTCAAGGTGCATTCTGCCCCCACACCAGCACTGGAGAACAATGAAACTGAAGGAAAATGGTTGGTCCACGATCATTAAATGAATGAGATTTGAACCTGGTTCTCCCATTGTTTAGTCTGGCACTGAACACTACACTATACTGGCTCTTCCTTTACTCGCCAGTCAAACCACACAATTCAGGCTTCCCAACCTCCTCAAAAGGAGTACAAATTGCATGCGGCCATTTTCATTGTGCTTCTGCTTCCATGGAAGTCGATGGTTTATAAATTCCTGTATGCAACTGGGAAAAAATAGCTTTTATTTTTGCACAGCTTGGATAAGGTGAAGAGTGACTAGAAGGGAAAATCAGCGTCATATATTCCAAGAAGATGCAACACGTACCCAAAGCTTTCGGGATTGTCCTCTTGGTCAGTCTCTCTGTATCGGTCAGGGTCGGGAAGGGTGCTCGGGTCGAATTCATCATCGCTGTCACTGCGGTCCAAAATGGCTACTTCTTCTTCCTCATCCTGAGTACATGAAGAGTTACAGAGTTAGATGTTTATATAAAGGTAAAGGTATCCCCTGTGCAAGCACCGAGTCATGTCTGACTCTTGGGGTGACGCCCTCCAGCGTTTTCATGGCAGACTCAATACATGGCGGTTTGCGATTCCCTTCCCCAGTCATTACCATTTTACCCCCCAGCAAGCTGGGTACTCATTTTACCAACCTCGGAAGGATGGAAGGCTCTGTTAACCTTGAGCCGGCTGCTGGGATCGAACTCCCAGCCTCATGGTCAGCATGTCGGCTGCCTTACCACCCTGCGCCACAAGAGGCTCTAGATGTTTATATATTTCCTCTTTAATCAGATATCTGTGCTAATGTAACATTCAGGGGTGGGTGAGAAAGGAGCATCTTCCACACACCCTCAGAAGGTTTCGGTGCACCAGGAATTTCTCTGTCAGCAAAAGGGAAAAATCAAATCTTTTAATCTTCACATATCAACAATTCAGAAATCCCACCATGGTCTGACATTAAGTCAAGGAGATAATTAAAAGTGAACCAGGGAATGGATTGTTTAGGCAGGTAAACCAAGAGACACACGGATGTTGATGGTATTTTGCCAAGAAACAAATGAACAAAAAATTACACTTATGAAAATGATCCTACAGAATTAAAAAAATCAAAAAACATTTTCACAAGCATGGTTTATAACAGATTATTAGAAGTGCCACTTTGGTAGACTATGCATTTGACTTACAAAATATTTAAAAATATATGTGTAAGGAGGATTCATCTGAAATGGAGGGAACAGGAGGAAGAAGGGACTGTGGGAAACATTTGGTCACTGCAAGCTCAGGAAACAAAAGGTCACAGCAATGCCAGCTTTAAACTGGGAGAACTCCTCTATATTTCTAAATAATTATACTAAAGGGATAACTCTGCCTGCTGGGACTTCAGTCCACAGGGATTACCAAAATATTGCAGCAGCGAGGGCCAAGAAGTAGTGGAATGGAATGAGATAGGGCAGGGGTAGTCAACCTGTGGTCCTCCAGATGTCCATGGACTACAATTCCCATGAGGCCCTGCCAGCAAATGCTGACAGGGGCTCTTGGGAATTGTAGTCCATGGACATCTGGAGGACCACAGGTTGACTACCCCTGGGATAGGGAACTGAATAGGCTGATCTGAATTTGCAAGCCAATATTCTCTATGCAAGTCCCACCTTTCCATCCTGTTCTTCCGACACCATCCCATTTGACAGCAGGCTGGCCAAACGTGGACCACCAAGACAAATGCAGTTCATCAACCATGTATGGTAAGCCAACAGGGGCTCAATAAACATCTTGTTTTTGGTGCCTGCCTATTACCCAGCATCTGGCAAGCCACCGCATGTGGCTCATTGGTCACATGTTCTGAAAGCTTCCTCTTAAGGGACCGAAATACAAAAAAACCCAAGAGAGATGCTATGCAGATAAAGAGCCAAGTTGACAGGAACAGGACTGATTATTAAAAGACCAGAACAATTAGAGGCAGTGATCAGAATTAGACCTGCCAACAGTGTCCTTGAGAATGTGCCCCTCACCACTTTAGAAGTAAATGGCTGCCATTCACTTCTGTGGAGGGAAAGTAAAGGCAGTATTGTATGGGAAACAAAGCCTTCCCAACATCCCTGTGGCCACATAGCAAAAGAACATCTAGTGGGGTCAGGGGAGGGAGCAGAGAGGGGAGAAGAGAGGGCTATGTGTTTGCAGACTGTACTAAAACAGATTCCATCCTCCCAACCAGGAGTAGTCAACCTGTGGTCCTCCAGAGAGCCAGCTTGGTGTAGTGGTTAGGAGTGCGGACTTCTAATCTGGCATGCCGGGTTCAATTCTGCGCTCCCCCACATGTAACCAGCTAGGTGACCTTGGGCTCGCCACAGCCCTGATAAAACTGTTCTGACCGAGCAGGAATATCAGGGCTCTCTCAGCCTCACCCACCTCACAGGGTGTTGGTTGTGGGGAGAGGAAAGGGAAGGCGACTGTAAGCCGCTTTGAGCCTCCTTCGGGTAGGGAAAAGCGGCATATAAGAACCAACTCTTCTTCTTCTTCTTCTTCTACCCGTGCTCCAAACCACAATGATGCTAATGTTCATTAATGTTCAACATTTCCCCCCCACTGCCAGTATCACTATGTCAAGAGAAATAATTTTTGCAACAATTTTCTCCTTTCCAATGGCCTTCATCTTTTAACAAACTTCTTTTAGCATTCTTCCTTCCTTTAGCTGCTTTTTTCAAAACCAAACATGTGCACTGCACTTAAGGCACATGAGCAACACTTCGGCAATAAAGTAAAATTTGCGCTTTTCCCAGTAAAGCTCCAGGGTTGACCTTTGGAGATACAGAGAGCACAAGACAGAAAATATGGCTTAGACACCCCTGTAGACTCTCTTATCGCTCTCCAATGAAACTCTCTTGCAGTATTTTAAAGGTCATGGAGAAACTATGAGAAAAGTAGAAACAACATCAGGTTTGCTATAAAAAGGTCATATGAAGCCAGGGTCAAGGTTGGGACATTTTTTTCCTCATACCAACTCAGTGTAAACCACAGATCAGAATTATCAATAAAGCCAAGACACCACTGCAAACTATCGATTAAAAAAAACCCACACAAAAAAAGAACTTGTTTGAAAGCCCGAAAGGGAGCTTCAAAGGTAGATGTTTTTTCAGCTGTTTCTTTGCAGAGTTCAAGCAAATTCCACCACTTTTTTTTGTTTTGTTGTTATCTTTCTTCTGGTTATCATACCAATGAAAAGCAGGGTTGGCATCCAGTGGTTTAGTAACTGGAAGGCTGATGGGGACTGCACTCCAATGACTGAAACACCCCAGAGGAATGATGCCAAAGTAACGCATACAACAAATAATGTAAGGACCAGATACCGGTTGATCCAGTACAAAGAAGAGTTGGTTCTTATATGCCACTTTTCTCTACCCGAAGAAGTCTCAAAGCGGCTTAGAATCACCTTCCCTTTCCTCTCCCCACAAGAGACACACTGTGAGGGGGGTGAGACTGCATGCATACCTAGTAGAATTCATACCTAGTACATGAAGATATTCTACAGGGCTATTTTATCCCTTTGCTTGGGGTGACGCCCTCTAGCGTTTTCTTGGCAGACTCAATACAGGGTGGTTTGCCAGTGCCTTCCCCAGCCATTACCGTTCCCCCCCCCCCCAGCAAGCTGGGTACTCATTTTACTGACCTCGGAAGGATGGAAGGCTGAGTCGACCTTGAGCCGGCTGCTGGGATCGAACTCCCAGCTTCATGGTCAGAGCTTCAGACAGCATGTCTGCTCCCTTACCACCCTGCACCACAAGAGGCTCTTTTGTTCTTTAAAGCAGGGGTAGTCAACCTGTGGTCCTCCAGATGTTCATGGAATACAGTTCCCATGAGCCCCTGCCAGCAAATGCTTGCAGGGGCTCATGGGAATTGTAGTCCATGGACATCTGGAGGACCACAGGTTGACTACCCCTGCTTTAAACCAAGCATTTTCTACCTTCTGTTTTGCTTGGAATGAAAGCCCAAACTTGCTCTTTTAAAAATATATATATATATATATATTCTTGTGGTTTTAAATATTCACGCAGCAATGACACTGTTGCTATTCCTCATCCCCAAAGCCTACAAATGCATACATTTTTTAAATTATTATATTTATTATATTTATATACCACCCTCCCTGGGGGCTCAGGGGGCTCCCATCTTTTCAATCTCCACAGCTATCAAATTTTAGATTGTAAGATTCTTGTGGTGGGGGATTCTGATTTATGCCTACAAAATCCTGTAAAGTGACGTACTAAGATGTTGCTGTAAAATACTACAATGTATTAGTACAATACTTATAACCATGGCTAACTAACTGGGCAATCCGTAACAGACCAATATGGTCAGATCAGAGAATCCTAACTTGGGCGTGACTCTAGGCCGGTCGCACTGCCTCAACCGCAACATAGGGTTTTTCTTGTAAGAATAAAATGGAGGAAGGGGAGGGGAAATGACGTTATAAACTATTTTGGGTCCTTCTTAGATGAAAAAAATGGGGTTCAAGTATCCCAAATAAATAAGAAATTAAAAAAAAGTTTTCTCTTTTGTGCTTCATTAAAAAGTCTGGGGAGATTAAGATGACAAAACAAAACTGGTGAGCATAAAACACAAGAACAAAAATATCTCGTTTCAACAGTAAAAAACTCCAGAGCCTAAATCTTCCACCCCCACCCCCAACATAGCACAAAATGTACTTGACATGTCAACAATCTCTCATTTCATACACACTTTTATCACATTCAGGTTTACAGAAGTCACGGCGGTCAACCCATGTACAAAAAGTAATTCGCAAAAGAAGTCTTGTGTTCAAACATTTCAACACATCAACCTTCTTCAGGGAGTTCAATATATGCCCATTGGGGAAATACGTACACAAGAGAAATTGGTTTATATAACTTTATATGTAAGTCCTCAGTAATGTATATTGTTGCCAGAAGAGAGAACAACCTAAAGCTGGAAGTTGATGGTAATTTTTCTCCTTATGTGCTAAAATAACCATTTAAGGAATATGGTCAAATAGAAGTTGGGGGTAGCGACTTCAGGGGAGCCCAAAGCCCTGTATTAACCCACTAGATTAAAACAACAAAAACCTTTGGTCTCATGACCAACAAAACTGACAGACTGCTTTGAAAATTCCACTCAAACGTTGATTAGGCAACAATGGAAAGGCTGGGGATGCACACAGGACTGGTTCAATAAACACAAGCTCAAAGTTCCTTCTGAATCCAAATTTTCATGCGATCTAATCATGTGAAAAATTGAATTGGCGCTAAAAGCAGCTCTCACCACACATCATAATCCAGTTTGGTGTAGTGGTTAGGAGTGCAGACTTCTAATCTGCTGGGCCAGGTTCAATTCTGCACTCCCCCACATGCAGCCAGCTGGGTGACCTTGGGCTCGTCATGGCGCCGATAAAGCTGTTCTGACTGAGCAGGAATATCAGGGCTCTCTTAGCCTCACCCACCTCACAGGGTGCCTGTTGTGGGGAGAGGGAAGGGAAGGCAACTGTATGCCGCTTTAAGACTCCTTTGGGTAGAGAAAAGCAGCATATAAGAACCAATTCTTCTTCTCCACACAGTACATTCGGTGTACACATTATTTCTCTTAGCACGTACTAGTCACATTCAACACACGTATGGGTGGAAGCATGATTTAAACCCCACATTTATCAAGGCACAGGTTCCTGATTTTATTAGTTTTTTAAAAGAAAGCATGTGCAATGAGGCGCACATGCATTCAATGTGACATGTATAATCAACATGCATATAGTCCATCACTAACTCCTTTATACAGCATCCTCCCTTCCAAATGTAGGCTTACAGCCCTTGTGATCTTGTCTTAATTGTTACTTTTATGGCTATATTGTTGTATTGGAAGCCCTTCCACATAAACAGTCAGGTTGGAGCCAATGGGCAGTTTCCATCCCTTCCTTCTTCCCATTGTAAACCCTGTTCATATTCTTCCTCAGAGCCTCATATTCAACGGGAAAATCTGTGGGCTACAGTGGGAGGGGAGAGCCAGGCACATTCCATTTGACTAATGGTAAACTCAGTCTGGATCCAACCCATTGCAAAATAAATAAGTAAATAAATAAATCTGGGTGGGTGACTTGACTAACCAAAGTCCAGAAGCCGAACAAAACAATCATTTTTTTAAAAACAGCACAATTCCCAGCACAAATAAGCTTTTGATACATGAATGCACTCTCTAAACCAGGGGTAGTCAAACTGCGGCCCTCCAGATGCCCATGGACTACAATTCCCATGAGCCCCTGCCAGCGTTCGCTGGCAGGGGCTCATGGGTATCATAGTCCATGGACATCTGGAGGGCCGCAATTTGACTACCCCTGCTCTAAACCTTTACTTGGGAATACAGTATTCGGACGTGAATTCAGATTCCGCGGTTGCATGCTTTACCGGGTTTCATTTTGCTAATGTAATACCAAATCGGTTAAGTTGGCCATTTTCTGCTTTAGAATTATGAAGCTGCTTTGCATGGAGCCTGCACTGACGGCTGATCCATTTACCTCCTCTCGACTGAGCGGCCGTCATCGATTTAGTATTGCCGTGCTAGATCCACAATCAATGAAATGCTGGAATTTCAGGAGGTCCCCTCTCATTCAGAAGAAGGCATGTTGTGTGCCAGCAACTGCAGCTGGATCTCTGCAGATGACTCCGTTCCTACGTTGCATTCCTCCGTGCAAATATTTCCACAGAGACTGCTGGAGAGCATCCCAAGGCTCTTGTGCTGTGTGGACCTTCGTATGTTTACCGAAGGGCCGTTTCTTGTTTTGCTTTTTATTATACGTGTATATTAAAGTTCTCCCTGCAGGGTGCTGTGCAGTCAATGAAATGCCAATTTTTCATCTGTGAACATATTACGTTTCCAAGATGCTTGCTCATTTGTTTCTTTATTACAGGGCTACCTGACAAACCCTTATACTGTGTAAAGACTGTAACTTATCTACGGCAAGCAAGACGAAACGCATCTGGTGATTGATGACCTCTGCTGAGCGTTCATAAAAACAGGAAACAAGGCTTCTTGACTCCCGGAAGATTGCATTTTTGGGACAATGTGGATAAGAACAATCAAAACAACGGGCCGCTGAAGCTGCTGTTATTAATGCTACACACTAGGCTTCCACTGTTACACAATTGAAACGTCTTAAATTAATTTAGTGAAAAGTAACGATAGCTGAAATAGGACTTTTCTTATTTTTCATATCTCTTCCCTGCAACTATCCATCAAGGATAGCAGCAAGATCTTTCGAAGTCTGAAAGCAGATAAATATTTGTCTCAATTTAAAAAGAACAAGTAAGTGGAGTACGCAGCTTGCATCCCAGCTTCCTCTGTGATGTTCTTTGGCCCTGTGCAAGCATTTGACAGATCTCAGAGAATATATCAGCCATCCAGCATCTGCTGTGGCTCCCTAGAGCCACCATTCAAGGTGATGGTTTTGACCCCGAGCCTTCTTTCTGTTGTACAATCACAGCATAATATACCCCCTGAAAGACTCTGCACCCAGCTAATATGAACAGGCTGGCATGCCCTGGCCCTTGATATATTTGGCCTCAACCAGGACCAGTACAGTCTGGGCCCCCACCTGGTGGAATGAGCTCCTGAAAGAGCTGCTGGCCCTTCAAGAGCTAGCCCAGTTTTGAAGGGCCTGCAAGATGGACCTCTTCCGCCAGGTATTTGGTTGGGGTCACTGACTAGAAACACCTGTAGAGGTCCCCTCCTTCAGCAATCTCCCCTGGATATGAATAATTATAAATTGGCAAGTGCTAGACATTGTTGGCGATGGAATTTAAAAAATTTTTCTGAATTATTATGATGGTAAAATTGCTTTATCCTGTAATTCCAGGCACCCCAACCTTTCGGCACATGGAGGCCACATTAGTGTGCCCAGTACCTAAAAAGGGCCACATCTTAGACCAAAATATAACAAAATTATTAACCTACTTATTTACATCAAAAGTAAACATTCAAAGGTAAATGAAGAAATGTTAACTTTAATGCAATCCATTTTGGAACCTAGAATTCTCTGCTGGTCACCCAGCCAACAAGGGCCAGCCCTGCTTAGCTTCTGGGATGGTGAAATCAGGCTGCTCTTGACGTTCCAGGCCAAGGTGCGAGTTTCTACTGCTAAACAAAAATGATGAGGTTGCCTGTGATCAAGCATTCCCTCCTGTACACCGCCAAGTGGGCTTATAAATCCATACAAAGCAGGCACCCCAGCAAGCAAGTGAAGAAGGTTGGCATAGGTAATAAAGAGTCCAAACTTTTAAAGTTTTTATCCTGGACGCCTCAGCTTTAGATAACGCTGCAATGGAATGAAAAGGTCCCTCTAGAATTATGTCGAATATAGTTTCTGGGCAAACGGCCAAAACCGCCCCTGAGCAAACTTGTGTGGCTGCTACTTCCCACTTTACTGTAATTGCACTATAATGCTAGATTCAACCATCAGATCATGGGCCATTTTAATTTAATGCGCAGGTAACCGTTATTACCTAGTTCATCTGTACCAATTGTTCAGAATTGCGAGGACATGTCGTATCTACTGCTGGTGGCTGTTTTTGGTGTGAAAACAAAACCGCTCACTCAGGCAAAACCCTCAGACATTATTGGGGCGGTATTAACCTATTATGAACTATGCATGTCTCACAGATACGCTTCTGCAAAGGTGGTACAGGCCCACACACAGTTCCAGGAAAGACTCGTTTCATCAAGAACTTATTTCCCGCCACTCCTGGAAGCCGGCTCGTGGTGGGTTACACATAAATACAATAAAACCCCTAATAAAACCCCCATTAAAATTAATTCAAGCTCTCCGCCCCCCTACTGCAGCCCGACTGCCAGCTGGGCGTCACAGGGACTACATTTGCTGGTCACAACAATGTTGTAGAGATACGATGGTTTATCTTCCTTAGGGGGGCCCATCTGATCTTCTCACTGCACTGACTTCACCCATAGATCTGGCGGAAGAGCTCCGTCTTACAGGCTCTGAAGAATGCTGCAAACTCCCACAGGGCCCACAGATCTTCCGGGAGTTCATTCCACCAGGTAGGGGCCAGGACCGAGAAGACCCTGGCCCCGGACGAGTCCAGGCAAGTCTCTCTGGGGCCAGGAATGACCAACAAGTTGGTACCCACAAGTGCAAATGCAGGTAGAGCAGGGTAATACAGACAACTAACACTGGAACAGAAGCCTATCCTATCCTTCTGTGGGGCTCTTCCTTGCCCCTTCTAGGGGGGGGTGCCCTTCTCTGCCGTGATGACTGCAACCCTGGCTGCTAGGCAGTACGAAGGAGACTTGACTCACGATTCAACTGGCTTTATTCCACTTCCACCGCATACACACACCGCGTTTTCCCTTCTCCACACCAACCAACCCTACTCTCTTGACCTCTGCCTTATATCCCCCCCCCCCAACTATATAACCTTCCGCCCAACCACACCCTTCCGGCCTGCCCGTCTCTCCGGTGCCTTGGAGCTTCTTCATTACAGCAGGTAAGTTTCTTTCCGCAGGTTCCAACATCGGCGTCTTCTTGGTCGGGCCCTTCCCTGGGGCGTGCGAGCGGGGAGGTTCACATGACAACTCCCCTCCTCTGCGCCCCTCCCACAGGCTGTCCGAGATTCTTCTCCATGTCGCTGCTCTTCCGTCGCCGATGCCAGGTAAGTGTACTCCTCTTGCCTCACATTCTTATCCCCCAATGTCCACGCCCCAAGTCCGGGCGGGCTCGTACAGCCCCCCTCACTTCGAGACACCCGTAGATAGTCATGGGGTCCTCCATCCTTCTCTTCGTATTTGTCCCTGTCCCGGCGCATGCCATTTTCGTCCGTCTTTGACCCGCGGCTTGAGCCCTTCTCTTGTCCCCTTTCTGCCACCGGCCCCAAGCTAAGGCCCGCGGCTTGCCTCTCTCTCTCCCCCGTGTTCCCAACAATTCCCGTCCGGCCCGGACACCTTCCTATCCCTTTTATGAAAAGCATTCCTCCTGAACCTTTCTATTATTCTACTTTACTATGTTACTATATTGAACTATGTCCAGGTGGGCTACCCTACGTGGGCGGCATGTGGTAGGCTGCTGGTGTACATCACCCTGCATATCCCCAGACTGAAAGCAACATACTGGACTGGACTTGGATTACTGTTATTTTACTTCATGGAATACTAAAATCGAGTGTAACTAAAAAAGACTGACATAACAAAATGCTCTGTGTGGGCCTCACTAATTGAGCAAAGCAGGCAGTTTGTAGAAGACTAGCTCTGTTCTCAGAGTCATATTTTTTCAGTTTTTAATTAGTTTTGATGACTGGCTTGCACATGTGATTCTCCAAGGCATGAAGCTCAGTCAAATGGGGAGGGGGGGTGTTACTTACATATTCCTAAGAAAACATCTCTTCCTTACATGCACCAGGCAGAACACAGCCCACAGCACCAAGCACTGTGCCTAGAATATGTGCATTTTTTGCTCTTTCCATTGAATTTGAATAAGAGGCCTATGTCAGGAGACCCTATTATGAAGTAAAGGTAGCCAACTCCCAGTTCTGTTTTACCCAAAACAATGCAGTAACCATCTCTGCTATCGCTATCATGTCATCATTCTAATATATTTACAGGCAGCTGTCTTAAAGGTGTGTTGTGTAGAGAGAGGGATGTGTGGCTGAGGAAAAAGTCATCCATTATTATGAATTTGGTAATCCTATATGTATGTGCAATGAGAATTCGCTGGATCAGGACCAACACAGGTAGTGGAAAATGCCAGTAATTTCAGTGGAGGTCATGGAACTGTGCCCAGGCTTGAGACCTATCCTGTTCTCAGCCTGTCCTGCCTCCCAGAAGCTCAGGGCAGCCTATGTGGTTCTCCCTTTGTCCAGTTTATCAATCCTGTGAGGCTGAGTGTAATTAATGTGTCATCTAATGAGTTTCATAGCTGAGGAGTGATTTGAACCCAGGTCTCCAATTACATTAGCATTCCATTAATCCCTGTAATTTCTATTACATGAATAGAAATTTCTATAGAAATTTCCTACTGGCAGCAGAGGATAGTGCCTGCAGTAAGGGGTTTAAACTACACGTAGAATGGTACCAGCTAGATAGCAGGGGGGGGAAATTCACAGTCAGAGTAGTTCAGCAGCGGAATCATCCGCCTAAGGAGGTGGTGAGCTCCCCCTCACTGGCAGTCTTCAAGCAGTGGCTAGACAGATCCTTATCCTGGATAATTTAGGCCAGTGGTTCTCAACCTTCCTAATGCCACGACCCTTTAACACAGTTCCTCTTGTTATGGTGACCCCCCCCAACCATAAAATTATGCAAGTGTTCTTTCACAGAAATTAAATCCAAACTGAGCAATGGTGTGAAGATCCAATGCTCATGATGGTATATAAATTGTTTTTTCCCCCCAGGGTTTCTCAGTTCAGTTCTGCCTCTTGTCCCACCATGCCGATCTCACTCTTTTCCACCTGGAGGAGCAGCAGCACCAGAGGTGTAGCCCCCCTTCCCCCAGCCAAGCTGCTCATCCTGCCGCAACCCTTGTGAAAGGTTTGTTCGACCCCCAAAGGGGTCCCGACCCCCAGGTTGAAAACCACTGCTTTAGGCTGATCCTGCGTAATGCAGAGGGTTGGACTAAATGACCCTGGAGAGCCCTTCCAACTCTATGATTCTATGATTCTATTCAGGCTAGCTCCAAAACAGCTCATGTCTTTGACTAATTTAGAAAGTACACATTCTATGTGTAGGAAGTCCCCCTACCCCCATTAAAATTGGAACAATTGGAAGGGTTCCCTCCATTTTCATTAAGGAGCTGTTTTAGAAGTAATGGCAGAGTTCAGAAGTAGGGGGAGGGGAACTTTTCACACAGAACAACTGCCATTTTGAACAGATAAGCTCACCAGATGCATGTCACTTTGACATCGTCAGTCATTTAGGATGAAGGAATGGAAAAATGGAAACACAAACAGGTTGGATATAAAGATTAAATTAGAAATGTGTGCTATGTACGAACACACAGTGCTTAAAATCCATGAACCCCGCAATGATTTACAGCTATAACCCAGGTAGCAAAGCAGTATGTTGCACAAGTTTAATTGCTTCAGCATCGTATCCAGTTAGTCCTGACTCTTCCATAGAACATGACATGTTGCTAAGAACACGGTTAGACCGTTTACGTACTAGAGGTTTCATGCCAGGCTGCTGGCTGGAGTTTTAGTCATGGCAGGTTGCCTCACCTCTTCCTGCACCCACATGGGGGAGCATTTGGCTCGGTGTGCCTCATCCGCCCCCGATTTGTGCTCCTGCCCGGGAGCTGGGGCAGTGAAGTTCCCAATGCGTAAATGGTCTTAGAGAAGCAAACTGCTCCTTTCCACTAATGTAACAAAGCAGCTCTGCTGTGTGCCCAAACTCTTCAAAGAGAAGATAGTCATACAGAAAGCTACTGCATCTGATGTCCTAGTTTTCCATTACCAATTCCACACTCATACACATTTTCCACTTTGCGTTTACAGGATGTGGCTCCCTATGCACACATGATGCTAAACACAATCAAGGTGTATCTTGTGGTACCTTTTTAAAATTCGCGAGCTTTCCAGAGGGGCCTCCCTAACACTGTCCATATAAAAGCTGGAATCCCTTTTGTACTGTTAATTTAGTAATTCTCCATCTCTGCTAATCAACTTTGGGTCACTATGCACGTTACCAGTGGGGGATCCATCTGAGAGTCCATTGGAAGAATGACATCCATTACCTAGATTAAACATTGTCATGGTCTCTACTCCTTTTGATTCTGTATGATTGACAGGAAGATGTACACCTAAACCAACAGAGGTTGGTCCAAAAAATGCTGACCTCAACTTCTACATACTGTTCTGAACCAACAACAAAGAGCAAAATGTAGCAGATTTTTCAGCCAAAAGCAGCAGATTTTTAAAAGGCTTTTGAACAGTTTTTACAAGCAGTAAAATTTGTAATTAGACAGGGATAGAGGGGTTTTTTTTGCTGGACAGTAAAAATTATGAGGCAATTATCGACAAAGTGGCCAATACTGCTTGGCCAGCTATCAACATTCAGAGTTTAATATGAATGGACTATTATGATTCAACATACAGGTAAATTTTTTTTGTTTTGTTTTTAGTCTTTTTTAGGATTACGCAAAGTAGAACAGTTTTATAGTAACAGTGAAAGAGGAACTATAGAATTGGAACACCCCAGGAATGGGCCCACATGATACAGCACTTAATGGTTCATTAAACCTTATTATATTTTCCTTTAGTGATAGCATATTATTGATTCTTTAGGAATTTGTGGGCAACCGCCCAATACCACTCATCTCAAGGTGAATTCAAATAAGTGAGTAGCCAGGGACTCGCAGAAGCTACTTTGTGAATTCTCTGTAGGTTGCCTTTTGTGAGGTAAATTTTCTTAACATGGTTGCAAGTTTACCTCCTGCTGGTTTCTGTAATGGTGCTGTAATTTCATTTTTCCCTGCCAGAAGGAATAACCTTGCTGCTCATGAGAACTAAGAAGGAGTCCAGAGGTAATAAAACCAGAAATTATTTAGTTTCTGGGGAGGGGAAAATAATTGTCTTGACACCACAGGAAATTGTACACATTTGTAACAAGATGTGGGATACAGACTGGAGAAACAGCTTCACTTTTAAATATACTGTTTCGTAAACAGAGCTATACGGCTAACAGTCAATCTACAGTTTGAGGGTCAATTTAACAAGTTTCCCAAACCACAGTTAGTGTTTACAGGAGCCAATTTCAGTTTGCCCCTTAGCTTCCCTCCCTAGGAATAAGCACTAGAATTTTTCACCAGTGTGACTCCTTGCCATTGCACCAGAGGTCAAGACTATGAGAGCTTTAGCAGGGTCTGCAAAACAGAGTTCTTCTGACAGGTCTTTGGTTGAAGCCAGGGCCAGGATCAACAGGGTCCCTCCTCAGGCTACCTGGTAATATCTAGCGAAACCCCCCCCCCCAGGTGGAGGGCTGCTGGTGGAGGGGAGGTTTATGCTGCCAATCGTATCTTATGTTCGGTTTTATGGGGTCATGGGAAGTATATGTATTGTAACCTGCCTCAAGACTGCGGAGAGTGGCGGGCTAAAATATAAATAAACAAAAAAAACCTGCGTGGTTAAAACCTCTAAACCCTGAAAAAATGGGAGTTAAATGCCTCAATTTTCTTCTTCCTACTCCAGCACCCCGCCCCCCAATCTCTTTCTGAAAGCTCAGCGAAGACTGACCAGCTGTTTCTGGCTATTGCAAGGGACAAACTGATTTCAAGGGGGATTGGCAGACTTAGAAAAAAAAAAGCCGGACTTAGCCCTGTTTGTCACATGGCCATCCTTCAATTTCTCATTGGATCATAAATGTTTGGAAGCCGTAGCTGGATGGCTCGAGCAGAGTTGCCTGAAACTCAACCCCTCCAAGATGGAAGTCCTATGGCTGGGAATGAAGAAGGCGGGTCAGGAAGCGTGCTTACCCAATGCTGGCCGCAACGCAATTGAACACTGCGGCCCTAGCCAGAAACTTGGGGGTGACTCTGGATGCCTCTCTGTCTACGGAGTACAGGTCATGAAGATAGCCCACCAGGTGTTTTACCACCTGCGTCAGGCAAGACTACTAGCGCCCTACCTGTCTTCTAAGTACCTGGCCATAGTGATCCATGCGATGGTCGCCTCCAGAATTTACTTTTGTAACTCACTACGCGGGCCTGTCCTTATCCCTGACCTGGAAATTGCAGCTGGTGTAAAATGTGGCCACCAAGGGCCTCTCGGGAACGATATCCAGCCAGTGCTGAGGGAGCTGAATTGGCTGCCAGTTGTAGCCCAGATCAGGTTCAAGGTTTTGACCTTTAAGGCCCTTTGCAGTCTGGGACCCACATATCTGAAGGAATGCCTGTTGCCCTATGCCCCCCAGGACACATATCCTTTGTGGGCAGTAACTTGTTGGTCATTCCTGGTCCCCGGGAAATTCACCTGATCTTGAACCACAGAGCCTTTTTGGTCCTGGCCCCAAGTCACACTTCCTGGCTTATCCTTTCTAGTCAGACCAGAGGATGGTGCAGCAAGGAATATTGAATTCAATTGGGTTTATATGTATTGTAACCCACCACCTCATGTTACAAGAAAAGCAGAAAAAGATCTTATTCGGCATTTAATTAGAGGTTCGAGCCATTCCTTGCTTGTCTCCATCTTATGTGTCTCAGGTTTCAGACCCCCTCCTCCCACAACATGCCCTACATATTATACCTTGAGCAAGGCCATTGGGTGTTTCTCGACCCTGATGGCTAAGCCAGCCTTCTTAATCCGACATGACCCAAATGACAGATGTTTAAAATCTTTCCACAGCTCTGACCAAAAAATAGCAAGATCATTTAACAAAGGCCCACTAATTTGCCCATTATTCTTTGGCAATGCAAGAGCACAATGTTACTATATCATGTACCACAACATGAGACCAACAATTGGGGGAGAGCACTCCAGAAATATCTTTCTTTCCAAAACGTTGGCAACTTCTCAGTTTGGAAACTTTAGACAAAAAGAGAGGGCAGAAGTCCAGGATTTGAGGAAGTCAGGATGCAAATAGCCTCAGATCAATAAGTATTAGAGTTGAAGAGAAAGACATCCTTTAGTTTAACACCTCAAGAATCCTTGGCAAAAAAAAAAGGCTGTTGGGCTGCAAGGAGCCCAACTGACAGGTTCCTCTGTCAGCCCCTGAGCTCCTCACACCTTTTGGCTCATACAATGACGTAGGTTTGCAAGATAAAATAATTAACACTTGTTTCACACTTGCAAATGCAATTCCTCACACACCAATTATGTTTGCCCCAAAGGTTCTTTTGCCCATCTGCTGGGTACCAACAATCGAAAATTTAACACCTGCCCTAGGTGGTCATCTCACAGGTTCTTCTTCCTTCACAGGTCAGCCCAGTTGGTCTTTCACAGCCTATCCTGACCCCCCTGCATCAACAGGGACTCGGGACTTCACTTGTATCAATCAATTTGCGGTGGGTACTCCAAGTCTGCACCCTTAGTCCAATGGGATTTCAACATGCTGATGAAGCCCAGGTAACATCAGGTGCACAACAGAGGCTGAGAATTCACTCTCCACATTTGTAGATGCTCCTCCAAACCACCTTCCATACCAACATGGACACACTAGAGTCCTCTTCAACATCAGTAAATCAAGATCAGTAAGTCAAAATCATTAGATCAAGATTACTTCAGGAACACTTTGTTTTCCCTCTACTGTTTCCAGGACACTGACAGCTTTCTTCCTCCTCTGCTCCCTACCCGCAAGCTAATATTGTCTTAAGCATGGTTATTTGTTTTTTATTTGCTACTATTGGCAGGATAGTTCTTGTTTTTGTGCCTTTTTATGTCATGCCATGTATCATTCAAATTAATAAAATGACTTACTTACTCTGGGGGATGACTAGGTTACCCATTTCATTTTTTTGTCCCTCCTTTTGTGCTAATGGCAGTGTTTACTTCTTTGTTTTCCATATTTCTGTTCTGCTCCCACAATTCTCTTTGTTCAGCAGCTCAATCACCACTAACTGGTTTAGTTCCTGACTCATCTTCTTTTAATATAAAACTTTTATTCAGAATTTTAAAATACAGCCCAGATAAAAAAAGAAAAATACAAATTACCAAATAAGAAGATAAAAGGAGAAGAAAATAGAAGAAAAGAGGTGAAGAGGCTTCTCTCACTCTTGTGTCTTTTTGAGAAGCATTTTGATAAAATGCTACTGTTTTTCTTTAAACCTCCATTTTTTTATTGCATGTAGCAAGAAACAATTAGGTGTTGCCACATTGTCAGAGGGGGAGAAGGGCGCGCTCTGGGAGCTTCCCCCCCCTGCAATTACCTGAACCCAGAAAAGTGTTCAGTATGCTGGTGTCACCTGGACATGACGTTGGATTTTTGGAGGTGATGGTCTGGCTTTTAGAAAAATCGATGGTAAAAAGTGACCTCAAACCAAAGAGCTTTGCCCCAAACCCAGGGCATCACCCCGTGATAATCCCACCATGCTGATGTCAGCACACTGGATCGTTAAGTGCGTGGGGGTATAGAGTGGGGAGGTGCGTGGGGAATATGGGGGAGGAGGTGCAAAAGTGGCTGTTTTGGGGAGATTCTCCCCACTCTCAGAAACGAAAGTGGGGGGAATGGAGCCAAAGTGGGGATTCCTCCAGCCCCAGCAGGAGTCTGGCATCCCTAGAAACATCCCTAGAAACAATAAACGAGAAATGTGAACTCTTGTTTTATGAAAAGTTTTCATTTAAGTAATAATCAGCAGTATAATTATTAGATTATATAGGCAAGATCATTTCTGAACTGTTACTCCAAAACATAAGTAGCTTCTCATTTACGATGACTAAACTCTTTCCATTAAAGCAGCACCAATATACCACTATAGGCAGAAGGCTAGAATCTATGAGCTTCTTTCAAGTCGAAACTTAGCATGAGGAAGAATAGTTCAGTCCTATCTTCTACCTGGCAGGCTATTTTTCTACATGCAGAGGGCAGTTTGCCCCAAGGAAAGGACATATAAGCATGCAATTCCCTGATTGCAGCTCTGGTATTTGATTTTCCTAAAGTTAGAGAATAAAAGCAACAAAAAAACTGAATTAGAACACGAGAGAGAATATCTATAGTAAAGTACCAGTGCTTATGTGACTCTTGATGCCTTTTAAGCTGCAAATAACCTGCTGCCAAATTTACCAGTTGGCCATAGGAAAAGATATCATGCCAAGAGTTTGAAATATTTTGATCCCATCTTGTATTCCTAATGGTGAAAGCAATGCAGATTCAAAATCTGAATGCTCATGCAAGTTACATTAATCTTTTTAATTCTCTTTGGTATTCATACAAGATAGCTTTCAAAATTTAATCCGCCAGAAAGACTGACAGTCAAATGCAATTAGTAATGCACTAAAATATAAACCATTTCCACTGAAGGTTACTTGGAAAGGCAAAGTTTAATAAATTGCGCTGGGAATTGTCTTTCAAATGCACATGAAAAATACAATGCGGCATATTTTGCTGAGCACCTGGGAAACACGTCCTCTCTCTTGATTTCTCTCTCTCTCTCTTGCATATGTAATAATGAATCTATATGCCAGACCATTTACATCTCACTTAATTAACTCAGCCGGCTGGTCTTTCAATTAGGACAAGACTGTTGCTTTAAGCAACACACACAATACATTTTCAGCATCCTAGGAAACTGTCAATGATGATCAGAACATGCACCATAGTTTGAAATGAAGAAGAGTTGGTTCTTATATGCCACTGTTCTCTACCCGAAAGAGTCTCAAAAGCAGCTTACAATCTCCTTCCCTTTCCTCTCCCCACAACAGACACCCTGTGAGATGGGTGAGGCTGAGAGAAGCCTGATATTATTGCTCGGTCAGAACAACCTTATCAGTGCTGTGGTGAGCTCAAGGTCACCCAGCTGGCTGCAAGTGGGGGAGTGGGGAATCAAACCCGGACCGCCAGATTAGAAGTCCGCACTTCTAACCACTACATCAAGCTTGCTCTCAAGGCCATTACAAACCCTGCACCTAGTTTGTCAAGTATACCTTCAATATTAATACACACAAATTCTCAATACAGCATTATTAAATAAGCACTACCCAGTTTCAGATAAACCAGATGAGTCCAAGAAAGAAAGACAGAGAATAAATCAAAAGCACAGTTTTTAGCCAAAATCTGTCTCTCTGTAAAGCAACCTATAGTACAGGAAACAAACATTTGTAATATTCATCAAGATTACAAATTATGCCACCGAGCCGATTCTTGTCCACATCGCTTATATTTTTTCCTGCTCGTCTTTACTGAACCACATTATCTGCCTGTCCACTGGCTTAGGGTAGGGATGTGCCAGAGGACATGCGAAAAGTCCCCAGTTCAATCAGCAACATCCCCAGCCAAAGGACTTTACATAACCTCTGCCTAGCACCTCGGAAAACGAATAACAGCTGGAGTTGATAATACTGGAAAAGATGAACTAAGAATCCCACTCTCAGCTCCTGTTAGGCAGATTCAAGTAGTTCTCTCATACACCATGACCTGGTCTTACTGAACGTTCATCCAAAATATCAGTCAGCAGCCACCAATAATTGTTCATCTTTTTCAGAAAATGCTTGAAATTCTGTCCAACCCATCTAGATTATATGAGGAGGGCATTAGGGTTCTAGAAAACAGAGCATGGGAGAAACGAATAATAAAAATGTGCATTCAGAGAAGTTTTTGAACCCTTGTTTGAAAACGTGATTCAACTAATGAAAGACCCAAGGCTTTCATCAGTGATCAGCACAAGATCATTAATCCAATGATTCATTTGCTCTAGCTAGGTCCCGAGATATGTTTGAGGACACATGAGACAACTATCTTTCTGAAGCTAAGCAAGTCTGGTTCTGGTCAGTGCCTGGATGGCAGACTCCCAAGAACTCCAGATAACTAGGCACAAAATCCACAATGCCTAGCCTACCGAACTGGGTTGGTGTAAGGGTCACGTAGAAAAGAGAATTATGTAAGTTTCACTGAGTCCCCATTGGAATGAAATAAACAAATTCTAGCAGCTCTCTCAAGGTAGATTGCATTGTTTGGATTTAGGGCATTCATCACATTTTAAAATGGACACTGTTTATATGTCTCTAGTTACTTTCCTATCCAGTATACGGACTTGCCAAGCTACATTCCTGGCCTCAAAGAAGCACGTCCGGCCTCAACCAGGGCCAGGAACTTTTCGGTCCTGGCCCTGACTTGGTGGAATGAGCTCCCAGGTGAGCTGTAGGCCCTGCAGGACCTTTCAGTGTTCCGCAGGGCCTGCAAAACAAAGCTCTTCTGCTAGGTCTATGGTTGAGGTTGCAGCAGTGGGGGGGAGATCGATGCCCCCCCTGGTGTCTAGCTACAACTTTTGGGTGTCTAGTCTCTCCTGCCTCCTCCCTCTGGAGGAGTAGTAATTGGGGATGGGGGAGGAGGTTTCTGCCATGTTGCTGGGCTGTCGATTTCAGGATTGGCATTTCTTCTCCATTTTAATGGGTTTTTAACGGGAATTTTAAATGGACACCTGTAACCTGCCATGAGCCTGCTTGGGAATGGCAGGTAACAAATGAAATTAATAATCATAATAATCATAATAATCATAATACATGTCTGCTCTGTAAGAACAAAACCTACTCCTGTCTTCCAGCAAGGCTGAAGAGACTTGGGCCCATTCCGCACACATTGAATAATGCAATTTCAACATGCTTTTGTAGCTGGATTTTCCTTGGCACAACAGGAAAACCTACTTCTAAAGTGCATTGAAAGCACATTATCTTGTGTATGCGGAATGGGCCTTGATCAGCATGCCGCTGTGCTGAGAGCAGGACACTTTCTAGAATCAGGGCCTATGTTACTGTGCAGAAGTTCTGCATCCAGTGGGTAAAGGCTCCTCTGCAGGCACAATGAAATGAAATGTGCTCCCTCCGTTCAGAATGTTCAAAGGCAGCTCGTCTAGTTCAACATGGGAGACCAGATGTGCATTTTTTTTGTTTACATGGCCGCGGGAAAGGGAAAGCAACAACAGCCCGCAAAACTATCGTGGGGGGTGGGGGGTGGGAGGGTTATCCCTGGGGTGATCGGGCTCAGAAAGAGCAGACAGAAGGGCCATATCCTCCCATCTTGAAGAGCTGCAGGTTGCCTTCTATCATAAGCCAGAAGGGTTCACAGCTGCGCAATGTCTGCAGGCTGCGGAAGAGAGCAATCAAAGCAGATCTTCAGAGAGGAGAAACACAAAACATGCGAGTGACACATTATCTTTAGAAATTCTAATCATAAGTCAAGGAAACATGAAGGCGCGGCAGGGCTCGCCCATCTGTTCCATTCTAAAAGGGCTGATTGGGTACGGGGCAGGGCGGGGGATGCGAGGTATCCGAGTTCTGTAAGGTATCAAGTCCTCTACAAATTTAATATAACAACTGAGACTGTTTAATTCAAAAGCATATGGCTGTTTAATCAAAAACAACAAAAAAGTTGTGACTCAAAGCAGTTGAGCGGCACAGAAATACATCTGAAGGAAATCAAACAGCCAGGGGGATTACGTCTCCAAATAAGCAGATGCCATATTTCCGTCAAAAATGAACAATACAGCAGCGAACTCTGCCACGCGTTCTCACACTGAGGTACGGGGAAGCAGAACCATTTCCCCCCTCTTCCTGGGATACAAACACAGCCAGAGGAGGCAGAGACAGGTTGTGGGTTTTTAACCCGGGAGGCATTCATCTCTTTTTCTCCTGCCATTATTATAGTTGCAAGCATCATTATAATGAGTGGTACAGAGCTTGCGTATTTCAAGACGACCAGGCAGGTAGCTTACGGAATAGTATAAAACTCTACAGATGAGTTAGATGAGGCTGGGTAACCAAAGGGCAAGAAGAAGAAGAGATGGTTTTTATATGCTGTTTATCTCTACCCGAAGGAGTCTCAAAATGGCTTACAATCACCTTCTCTTCCTTCTCCCCACAACAGACACCCTACGAGGTAGGTGAGGCTGAGAGAGCCCTGATATTACTGAAGAAGAAGAGTCGGTTCTTATATGCCACTTTTCTCTACCTGAAGGAGTCTCAAAGTGGCTTACAATCGCCTTCCCTTTCCTCTCCCCACAACAGACATCCTGTGAGAGAAGTGAGGCTGAGAGAGCCCTGATATTACTGAAGAAGAAGAAGAGGCGTTTCTTATATGCCACTTTTCTCTACCTGAAGGAGGCTCAAAGTGGCTTACAATTGCCTTCCCTTTCCTCTCCCCACAACAGACACCCTGTGAGGTGGGGGAGGCCGAGAGAGCCCTGATATTACTGCTCAGTCAGAACAGCTTTATCAGTGCTGTGGTCAGCCCAAGATCACCCAGCAGGCTGCATGTGGAGAAGTTGGGCTGGACCTCAATGCATGTGTCCAAATGTAGTGCTTTAAACAGCCCTAACTTAGATGGCCCAAATCTTGTCAATTTCAAAAGCTGAGTAGTGGCAGCCCTAGTATTTGAATTGGGAGTCTACCCAGCAAATCCAGAGCTCTTACGCAGGGGCAGGCAATAGCCAACCACCTCTGAATGAGTCTTGCCGTGAAAACCCTCTGGGGATGCCGTGACTTGACAGCACTTTCCACCCTCATTGCTTTAAATCCACCTCTAAGGAAATGAACAGCAGCCATTTACTTCTGTGGAAGGAAGCACTGCAAGGCCTTTCCAAAGCACCACTGCAGTCCGGTGCAAGGAACGAGGTAACCTTCTTGAAGTCAGGTTGCAATCTGTTGACATTTCCTTATAGAATGCAACTGGGGTCGCTGCTGGCCATGCCTGTACATCTGTTCCTGGGAGGCGAATGAATTTTAAAAGCGCAACAATAATTGTAGATCTTTTCATATTGCACAATCAACATATATTATTGAGAAAAATACAGGGCAGCTTTTAATAGGAAGCCCAATGTGCTTTATAGATTTTCATCTCAAAGAGTAGCTAAATGGTAAATCAATTGTATAAGCACGAGTTGACTCTGGCTGTAATTAGTGATCATTCTTTCTTGTCTATATGTGATTTGCTTTGCTGACACAACTTTAAACAATCTTGTCCAAACAACCAGAGTTATTCATCTCAAGATAACCTCATAAAAGTGGCCGCGGGTAAGGGGGAATGCTTGAACAGCCTCAGATTTTTACAGTATGAATATGTGAACTGCTCTGGTGTCCATCCACAAGGAAAGAATGAAGGCAGGAAACACTTCCTAATACAGCAGCAGTTCTTAACCGCTCTGATGCCGCGACCCCAATTGTAGCGGCAGCGGGGTTGGCGATGGTGGTGTGCGCGCGTGGGCAGCATGCGCATGCACGCACAGGCGCACAACGGTCGGGCAGCATGGAGGTGGCCATTGCAATGGCTCTGCTGCTGCTGCTGGCCATCTGCTGCCGACCGCCACCTGCCACCACTGCCCTGCCACTGCCAGTCACCACCACTTGCGGCGGCCGCCGGTTACTGGCGCTTGTGGCCGCTGCCCACCACGGCCCCTGGCTGCGGTGGCGGTCGTGACCCATAGGTTGAGAACCACTGTAATAGAGAGTATTCCGTTGGACCCATCTTTTTTCTTTCTTTCACAGTTGACTTACAGCAACCCAAGAAGAGTTTTCAAAGCAAGAGTTAAACAGAAGAAAGGCCAGATATTACTCATGTTCGTGTGTAAAGTGCCGCCAAGTTACAGCCAACTCATGACAACCCTTAATGGGGTTTCCAAGGCAACAAGGTGGTTGGACATTGCCTGCCTCTGCATGGCAATCCTGGGCTTACTTGGTGATCTCCTGTCGAAATACTAACTAGGGCTGACCCTGCTTAGCTTCTGAGATCTGACTAGCCTGGGCCATTCAAGCCAGGGCCACTAGATCTTTAGCACTGCCGAATAAAGACCAGCATCTGGCGAACAAGCTCCGTGGTGGAGGAATCAAGGTAGCTTGCATCAACATTTACAGACTTGCAGACCTTGGAAGACTTATTTGGAAGTGGTGGTGAAAAAAAGCCGACTACTGATGGGGCTGTAGGCTTTTCGAGGCAAGAGATTAAAAAGCCATAAGTGTTAAATTGCCAGAGTCAGGCAGCGTGTGTTTTCAAAGCTCTTGCCTTCTAAAAGTGTTTCATACCAATTTATACCTGAGCCACGTTGCTTTAAAAACCCCAGCGATGGCTTCAGACAGTCTTGCGGTCTCTAGTTTATTTAGTCCATATTTATGCTAGCCTTCCTCCAAGGAGCTTAGGGTGGCAAACAACAAACGGTTTGTTTTTCATTATAAAAGGACTGCGTTAAGTGCCTGCCCCGCCCCTGCTTTTATCAAAACTTGCAATTTATTACAGAGTCATCATACTGTGCCCCGGAAACGTCAAGGGGTGGCTATTCAAACATACAACCCATTCTTTCTGCCGTCTCAAGTGTTACGGCCTGGAAGGGCAGAGCTACACGTGCCTGTTATGCAGCTCAACTCTGAAGAGTGTCTCAAGTGGCAGCATTTTCCAGGTGTGTGTTGGGGGTAAGGACAGACGTCTGCAAGGCAAATTAGGAATTGCCCATCTTACAGAAAAAAGATACTGGCAGAGTGACCTGTTCTGAATAATGAGCTTGAAAACTGTCAAAGAATATAGGCAGTTGTGTTTGTCCAACTATCCAAAATGTCATCACAGAATCATAGAGTTGGAAGGGGCCATACAGGCCATCTAGTCCAACCCCCTGCTCAACACAGGATCAGCCCTAAGCATCCTAAAGCATCCAAGAAAAGTGTGTATCCAACCTTTGCTTGAAGACTGCCAGCGAGGGGGAGCTCACCATCTCCTTAGGCAGCCTATTCCACTGCTGACTGTGAAATTCCCTCCCCCCCCGATATCTAGCCTATATCGTTGTAGTTTAAACCCATTACTGCGCATCCTCTCCTCTGCAGCCAACAGAAACAGCATCCTGCCCTCCTCCAAGTGACAACCTTTCAAATACTTAAAGAGGGCTATCATGTCCCCTCTCAACCTCCTTTTCTCCAGGCTGAACATTCCCAAGTCCCTCAACCTATCTTCATAGGGCTTGGTCATGAGATAGCCACCAAGCATTTCAGTTCCATAAAACTCTTCAACAACCCAACCCTCCCAGCAAAGGTGGAAGAGATGTTCTTGCCCTCTGAAATTATCTCTATCTCTTAATTCTTTTTTAACTGCTGAATATCCAAGTTTGATGAAGCATTCAAAAACCTGCTCACTGTTTTCTGATATTCTTGTTCTCCAAGGGAAAAAGCTGTATTGTGCAACTGCTGTTTTAGGGTTTTTAAAATGTTTAATAAAACCTTTTTAGTATTTTCCAAGTTCTGACTCTTGTTTTAAAATATATTTTTAAAATATTATGACAGCGTGTTTAAGCTGCTAAGCAGTTCGCTGCCAATTCTGCTCATAGGTGGCATAATGGCGAAGACGGGAGAATATTTTGCCAGATCTAAGTCTTTGAAGCCACCCAAATAGATTTGAAAATAAGAAATTCAGCAATATGCTCACAGGCCTTTCCAGCAGCTGGAATCTTAATGATCCTAGGAGCCTCAATTAATTTGAATAATCGTCCCTAAAATAATTAACCAGCACAGCAACCGTGTTTTTCTGATTGCTGATTGTGATGATTATTTTTCAGCGTTGCCAATAAGGGCAAAAAGAGCAGGCTGCTAATAAGTCACGTATGCACTGCAAGCTGCAAACGGCAGCAAAGAAGAAGTGAAACATTCAGATTTGGGGGGAGGAATTCTTTGATGTCTCAAAATGCTGAAAAGCGTGAAAGAAAACCAGAATCAGGGCTAACATTCTCAACCACACAGCCTGCAAATGATGTGCAAGCACCGTGCACAGCACCGTGCATAGCGAGTTCTTCCAACCTACCTACTGTCTCAAAGTACCTCTAGCAATCTCTTCTATCTGCTCTTACAGGTAATGAGCTATCTGCTCTTACAGGCTAAGAAGGAAGATACCATTCGGTTGGAAATGCTCAGTAGGAGATTTAACGAAATGTATTATGTACTCTTCAACAAATACAGTTGGAAGTTACTATTTGCAAACTTAATCTATGAACTTTTATTGTTGGGATATTGTTATGTTGGATTTCGATGAAATGGAATGTAATTCAATGAAATTATATTTGAAAACAAAAGCTGGGGATCCCAGCCCAGTTTTATTTCTGCTGTCTACATTCAGCTATGAGTGTCATGGCAGCTTGTAATAGTTCCTCCCATTAGGGAAGGTAGTCAATAGGACCGAGAAAACTGGAAGTTAAGCAGAAGGAAATGCCTAACTACTAGATCCTATTTCCCCCAAGCAAATTAATTGAACCCCTCCAGATTTCTTCTCCTATCATGAGGAAGTCTGCACTTTTCTCAGAAAGTTGGAATGCTGCTCACATGATAAAACACGACACCAGTCGGGATCTCAACCCTCTTATAGTCATGCAAGCTCACAGCACTGCAGTGATTCTGGATCAATTTTTGTATTTGAAGGCCCAGTGTACGTCAGTCACTTCATGAATTATAATGACTATATTTGCAAGTTAAGATCACGTAGACCTACAAACAAACATGAGTCCTCTGCAAATGACATTTTTTTTGTGTATTCTTGGTTTTGATGACGCATGCACTGCTGAGTTAAAACTATTACAACAGAGGAACTGGTTGGACTTCAGACAATTGGTAGCTCTGTGACAAAAGAACATTTTATCCTGTTCATTTTAAAACAGGCATCTCAAACATACTGTCGGGCACTACAAATATTGAATCGTTGAGCAGAAAGCTGCCCAAGACAGTTGCACCCTTCTAAATTAATGAGATCTGGATTTTTTTCCCAGAACAGAATAAAAACCACAAACACTGATTTGCATGGATAAATTGCAAATGCCAAGTGGCAGGTAATAAATTAGTAAATAGTTTTTTCAAACTGGATAACTCACAAGAACAGAATTATCTCTGAAAGCTTCTAACTAACAATAGCATTACTACATTGATTAGAGCATGAGAAAGGAATGCTACAGGCATGGAACTGAGGGGAAAACCTTGATCTTAGGCATAAAATTGCCTGCAAGACCAGGCAGTGCAGTGAAGGCTAGGAGATGTGCTTTGAGAGAATAGATAGGAAGAACTTGTTGTGCACAGTGCTTGCATAACATGAGACTAGTTACAAAGCCACTGTGTGTTAGTCGTGGTACATGCTGGAACTTAATTTGTGTCTCAAGTAAGCTGACATCACTCTCTTGCCAAACCCCATTCAACAGCTCAGTCATCCATATAATTTGCCTGCCTGCTTTAGAGAGTGATACACTTCAGCACTCATGTGCAAGTCTACCCTTCCTGATGAGGCTCAACAGTTTGAAATTGGGTTATAGAATCATAGAGTTGGAAGGGGCCATACAGGCCATCTAGTCCAACCCCCTGCTCAACGCAGGATCAGCCCTAAGCATCCTAAAGCATCCAAGAAAAATGTGCATCCAACCTTTGCTTGAAGACTGCCAGTGAGGGAGAGCTCACCACCTCCTTAGGCAGCCTATTCCACTGCTGAACTACTCTGACTGTGAAAAACTTTTTCCTGATATCTAGCCTATATCGTTGTACTTGTAGTTTAAACCCATTACTGCGCATCCTTTCCTCTGCAGCCAACAGAAACAGCATCCTGCCCTCCTCCAAGTGACAACCTTTCAAATACTTAAAGACGGCTATCATGTCCCCTCTCAACCTCCTTTTCTCCAGGCTGAACATTCCCAAGTCCCTCAACCTATCTTCATAGGGCTTGGTCCCTTGGTTCTGATGTCACAGCTATGCATGTGCAAAAAAAAAACAAAATTGCTATTTCTGAGGTTCAGGTATATTGAATCTGAAAAATACCAGTATTTCCCAATATTTCTGAATCTTGGCCCATTTAAATACTTTGGAGCAGAAAAAAATTTGACTATCCCAAATATTCTCTGTATCCCAATACTAGTATATTTGGGATATACTAGTATTGGGATACAGTTGAGAATATATTGAGAATATTTGGGATAGTCAAATGTTTTCTGCTCCGAAGCATTTAAATGGGCCGAGATTCATTTAAATGCCCTCCAAGCAGCTGATCCTTCATAGAGAACTCTCTCCCCAAGATGGGGTTGGGCTATGCAAGACGGCCTAGTTTGAATGGCTCCCCTCCCCAAAGCCCGAAAAATAGAGGATCCTGTGGAGAACTTAAATACTTTGTTCTGAATATCACAATTAGAGAGGCCATGATCTTTTATGAAGTCGGTACAGATTAAGCACCAATTTTATATACACTGAAGCATAAAAATAGATTTGAATATCTCTATTATCCCTTTTTGCTGGTTTGAACTTAATATAACTTTTCACTTCTGGATTTCAAACTGTGCTGCAATAATCTTTTCTTGTTTTATTATCCTACCAACTCTAATAATGCCATTAAGACTTGTCTCCTCCTGTGTGCAAAGTTATCCTTTTCTAACATACAAGGTTTTGGCTAAGAGTTTAAGATAAGGGGGACCGGATTTTAGGCCTACCTGCAGATGGATTCATAAGTCACAAAGTTGAGAAAAGCCACCCCACTGTGCCAGCTGCGGATTCAGAGTAGCTATTCAAACTATCTTTCAAGGGCTTGGTTGCATGATTAGTTTGCATGATAGGGAGAATACCAGCCGGCCTTGTGATCGTGTCATAACCATCACTGAGATCATGGATTTCAAGTGCTCCAAAGATCATAAAGTAAAGGTAAAGGTATCCCCTGTGCAAGCACCGGGTCATGTCTGACCCTTGGGGTGACACCCTCCAGCGTTTTCATGGCAGACTCTATACGGGGTGGTTTGCCATTCCCTTCCCCAGTCATTACCGTTTTACCCCCCAGCAAGCTGGGTACTCATTTTACCAACCTCGGAAGGATGGAAGGCTGAGTCAACCTTGAGCCGGCTGCTGGGATCGAACTCCCAGCCTCATGGGCAGACAGCTTCAGACAGCATTTCTGCTGCCTTACCACTCTGCACCACAAGAGGCTCCAAAGATCATAAAGCATTACATATCAATGATCAGTTTCATCCGATCTAATGTGCTGAGGTTCATTCGATAAGCTCCGTGGGCTTATTGAACTTTACTCAAAAGGAAAACACGCTCAAGTTTCCTGGACTTTGCCAACATAAGTAACTGTGGAAAGAGTGGGAAGGAAAATATTGTTGGGGAGGCTAGTTTCCGCCATGGCTGTCAGAGCCACTTTATAAAAGGTTGTTCTCCTACGTATAGATCGACAGTGGTGACCCTAAATAATCAAGTATGAAATCCAAGTATGAAAATTATTGAGAACTCCAGCTTAATCGTTTTTTAAAAACAACCACCACCAAGAATTCTAGTTCTCAGGGTTGCAGAAGAAAGGGAAGAAGGCAATGAACAATGAAAAAGATTAAGACCTTGTCTAGGGGTTTCTATAGGAGGGAGACTGACCCTCTTCTTCACGGGTCCTTCCTTATGGAACCCAGTTCCACCATCTTGCCAACTGCCAATACCCTCCAATCTCCCATGTCTCCGTTGTGTCTCACCCATGCCATGGTTCCAAATTAACTGAGATTCTATGGCTGCTAAAGGGCCAAATTAACGTTAGTGTTTCCACTGGTCTGAGATGTGGCCATTGCAATTTTAGAGTGATCCCAGGACATTTAAAAAGCCACGAGGGCTAGTGAAGAGGGTTCTTGTCTCCCCCTCCTACTGTCAGGACACTCGTCCCTTGTCGCTGGTTTATTTTTTGGGGGTGGGGGAGCAAGGGTTTCTAGTTCTGGACTATACAAGATTGAGGTCTCACAATATTTTTAAAGAGGCCAAGTTCAGCTCTAAGAGAGCAGCGGCATCTATAGGTCGGACCCGTGAATGCTGCGATGTTTGCCTTGGCCCTAATTTTGAAGGGATGAAGGCCAGCATTACTGACTAGCTCAAACGGCCAAGCATTGTTTTCCTAACGCGTTCTGCTCAAGCTGAACTTGCAGGAACTGGATTATCTGGGATCCTGACACGGAAAACAAACCAATATTTTTCTTTAGACAGCAGTGGTTTCTTTTGCAATTGCACACATTCAGTTTACGGTTTCTTTCCGCTGTATTCAGTCTGAAAGCCCACATGGGGCTTCTTGATCCTGACCCCGGGTGAACTGTGGAAGTCTTCAGGCACTGCTGCTGCAACTAAGATTTCTAGAGCAATGGTGGGGGGGGGGCTCCCAAATTAATTCCTCAGGGGCCTGTCAGTGTGGGATGGCTGTATTTATACATCATCTCGGGCTCCCCTGAACTCTCAATGGAATGTGAGTTCCAGCTGTCAGATTTTTTTTCTCACTGGGAGCCCATTCTTGTGTTCTCTCCCTGACAAAGATAGCTATTCAGAGTTTTGAAGCAACGGGGGATAGCTAAAATAATACGTGCTTTACTGCACCATGAACCAAGATAATTGTTTTCATTATGTTAAAGGATGCTCAACAAAAGAAAATATGTTAGAGAAGTTTCTGGTTAATTGTCTTGTATCTAACTCTGATGTACCTTCTTCCCTCAATCTTGTCCCACCACCATGCATGAGTGGTTATGGCAAGAGACATAAAAAGGGGGTGTGGTGTGGACAGAACAAGTAAACAGAAGTGCAATGTGCCGCAAAGCAAGAGTTGACTTTTGAAAACAGATGAGCATCTGTGTGGCCATTTGCAGTGTTTCATGCAACACAGATTTCTCCTTGGATTGAGACTTCTCAAATAAATTGCATTTATAAAATGAATCAATCGCTACTCTGCCTGGGCGAATAAAAGAATTTAAATTCTGCCACTGAATTCCATCACTGGCATGATCTAGTAGACCTCCTCTCAACTGGTGGTTCCAAAAAAACACAGTGCCACCACTGTCAATGCCTTGTCCTGAACCTCACAAGTTCTCATCTTGCGAAGAAGAAAACCCTGAACAAGGTCCTTCCAGCAGATCCTGAAGTCAGTAATAGAGGGAATGTTTAGACAGCTATACTAGGCTGCAGCCTAGTATAGTTGTCAGAATCATGACAAACACCTTGAAGTAGGTAAAGAAGCAAAGAGCCCTGACCTTGACAGTCCAGTCTAGCCCAATCTCGTCAGATCTAGGAAGCTGAACAGGGTCTTCCCTGGTTTGTACTTGTTTGGAAGACCGCCAAGGAAATCCAGGGTTGGTACACAGAGGCAGTCAACAGCAAGCCACCTCTGTTTTTCTCTTGCCTGGAAAACCTCTTGGGACAGTTTGTAGTGCATACAACCAAAAAGAAAGAAAAACCTATCCCAAGGCTACTAGCAATGTTGGCAAACTTTATACAGAATAAAGTAATTAAAATAAAAGGGCTTTTTGTATGGCTTTATTGCAGGATCCAACCAAAACGGATTTCTAGATATCTCCCGTTTTCAAGGTTAATTTTCCTCAGTGGTTGTTCCTCTCACTTGTAAATGAATTGGCACTTCAATGCCTCTATGAAATTGTTTAAAGTATACCCTGGCCTTTGGCTCTGCAGTGTAGGGATGCTAGTAATGGGGAACAGTTGCATTACTAGCATCCCTATACTGCAGAGCCAAAGGCCGGTATCTCTCGGCCTACCTACCAGGGCTGTTATGAAAAGCAGAAGAAGAAGAGTTGGTTCTTATATGCCGCTTTTCCCTACCCGAAGGAGGCTCAAAGTGGCTTACAGTCGCCTTCCCATTCCTCTCCCCACAACAGACACCCTGTGGGGTGGGTGAGGCTGAGGGAGCCCTGATATCACTGCCTGGTCAGAACAGCTTTATCAGTGCCGTGGCGAGCCCAAGGTCACCCAGCTGGCTGCATGTGGGGGAGCGCAGAATCGAACCTGGCATGCCAGATTAGAAGTCCACACTCCTAACCACTACACCAAACTCAAGAGGGGTTGTACACAAACCTGGAGGAACCATTACCAAAGAAAGCGTTCAGATCCAAGATATAAAGTTCAGTGTTCATTGTGGATAAAATAAGTGCTGGCGTAACCCCGAGGCAAAGAGGAAAGGGGACATAGTGTGAAATGTTGTGGGTTGATCTAATCATTTAGATTAGATTTTAGGATTAGACCTCCACTGGCCCATTGCAGATCTACCTACTGGCATTACGATGACTTGCTACCATTCCTTTTCTTAGTCATTCCTAGCAATGAATTTTCCCATGTCACTGCCTCAAAACACTGCACCAATATTATGCTTTTAATATCATGACCTCAGTATCTGTTCTGGCATATTTATCATGACATCCTAAGCTGAGCTACACGCTTCTGAATTCGTTGAAGTCTGTAAGAAATGTGTCATTCTGCTTCGGATGGCAATGTTAGACTTGACTCCAGCAACTGTTTCTCTCTGCTCCGTTCAATCAGGAAATGCAGCAGCAGAAGAATTGGTTTTTATATCCCGTTTTTCGCTGCCCGAAGGTGTCTCAAAGCAACTTACAATCGCCTTCCCCTCCCCTCCCCACAACAGACACCCTGTGAGGGAGGTGAGCTGAGAAGAGCTCTGACAGGACTGCTCTGTGAGAACAGCCCTATCAGGCTTGTGATGAGCTCAATGTCACCTGCATGTGGAGGTCCTGGGAATCAAACCTGGCTTGCCACCACTCTGAACCCCTACACCAGTAGAGACTATATGGTAACACATGGGGGTGGGGGGGGGGAGAGAAATCATTACAAGTGGTTTTATAAGTTTCATTTTTTTTCTAAGCAAAAAGCATAATTTCAGGGACCCATAAAAATCAGCCTTACCTTTGCATTTCTCTTCCTGGCTTCCCTTTTCGCCGCCTTTTCTTTTAACCTTTTCTCCTGTAAGTGAAAAATCAAACCAATTAAGCCAAATTTTAAAAATGAAGTTATTTTTTATACAAATAGCCTTCTCAGTATCTGCTTGCCACTTAGCATTTGCATTCAAGTGTAAAATAATACACGCATGACTGAAGAAAGCTCTAATTTTGCCTTCATTTGAACAAGGTTTATCTTTTCCATTGAGATTCTGTAACAGCAGCTATGCAGCCTGCCAGGGAAATTCTCTTTCTAGCCCGCTGCTCTCATCAGAGGCCAGAACGCCATTGTCTTTCTCTTCCATTGCGCCAAAAGACCCATTAAGTGAAGGGCAGATCTTCTTTCCATTTTATTCATTTATTTGAATGCCTACCTGGCCCTTTCCCCAGGGGTAGGATGTAATAGAGAGGAGCTTTAGGTCTCTTTAATGTCAACATGTGTACTGTGTTGAAGTCATTATACCATTACTCTTTGAAATGCCAGCTTGAGGGAAAAATTGCTTTGGTATTGCAAAATCTTTTATGTACATTGTGTGAGACAGAGTGATAATGTTTTGATTAATTTAGCCAAGGTGCTATTTAGGCATTCTCCAACTCTGCTTTTCCCCTAAATGGGTGCTCAACAATGCTCAATTACAGTGCACTTACTCCTAGCAAAGCATTTCTGTCATTAGTAAATTTACCTAATCAACAATCTTATGTACCGTATCCACTCTACATTATCAGACGTCGAACCACCCACTGGCTTTCACAACCCACAAGCGATCTGATATATCTGAGCAGAACAAGATAGCAGCGGCATCCTCCGGTGATCAAACAGGGTCAATATAATGTTTTAAAGAAGGCCCATATTCAATCCTAATCTCCTTTTTTGTAACGGAAGCTCTGCCTGCCCTCTTTTATTTTTCATGACCATTTCAGTGCGTATCAATGACTAAGTGATATGAGCCAATATGTGCCAAACAAAGTTTGTGTTCAATGGCACCTTTAAGACCAGCTAAGTTTTATTCAAGGTATAAGCTTTCGTGTGCATAGGCACATTTCGCCAGAGAATGAAATAGTAGTTATGAGGCCACATCTATAAGTAGAGGGTGGGTCATGGATTAGTATACAGCATAATAAAGACGTTTACCAGATACAAGGGACTTACAGAAATAACAAGCAAAGTTTATAAAGTCATCATTTGTTTGGGTTCAACTCTGAGAGGAAAACACAGTATAGGAAATAAATAAGTCGAGTTTAAAGATTAATGGATAGACGCATTCCCAATTGGAACCTGAGAGTAATTAGTATAGTAATTAATGTGAAGTTGCCCATGGATTATATTGCTCAGGAAACAACAACAATGTCCTAAAATTTACAGAGAGCAGCAGTAATCTCAGGCGATGCAGATTAGTGACAGCACACTCGGGAGTTGAGTGCAATTTTGCTAGGAGGTGGGGACTGGCCTCTGCCATTATGGCAGAGCCGGTTGCCCCTCCCTTGAGGAGAAGGGGGGAAGGGGAGAATGCCAGGGAGGATGGGCTGTCAAGGAAATGGCCACCTGTGGTCTGTATCCTGTTCAGCACCTGCCATGAGGTCAGCCCTAAGCAGTGGTGGGCTGATGAAGGGGAACCATAGCAAAGCTTGTGGAATGTCTATACCAGGGGTAGTCAAACTGCGGCCCTCCAGATGTCCATGGACTACAATTCCCAGGAGCCCCTGCCAGCGAATGCAGTTTGACTACCCCTGGCCTATACAATGGGCCTTAGGAAGGGAAGGCTCTTCTGGATCTGGGTGTTGATATTAGAACCAGAGTAATAAGGCTCGTTTCTAAGAGAAGGTGCTACAAAGGTCATACACAGGGACAAAGCACAGCAAGCTCAAGCTTGGGAAACCCAGATGGCTGTATCTCCATTTCGAAACATCAAGGGTGAGAGAAGGAGAAGAACCACAGAGGGTGATTCATTTTCTCCTGTTCTGTGCCTTTTCTCCTGAGACCACCTCTTCCTTGGTCACTATGATCCTACCAGCAGGGCACGAGGAGGAAAGGATAAGCATGCTGCCTTCTCCTCTGCAATTTCCCGTTCTCCTAGAATTTTGCATAGCAGGAATAGCAACCTAGATGCCCAAACCGTCTTCAAGTATTTAAAAGGCTGCCATATCGAGGATGGAGCAGAGTTGTTCTCTCTTGCCCTGGAGGGATGGACCAGAACCAATGGTATGAAATTAATTCAAAATAAATTACGACTGAACATCCGGAAGAAGTTCCTAACAGTTAGAGCAGTTTCTCAGTGGAACAGGCTTCCTCGGGAGGTGGCGAGTTGTCCATCTTTGGAGATTTTTAAACAGAGGCTAGATAGCCGTCTGACGGAGAGGCTGATTCTGTGAAGGCTCAAGGGGGTGGCAGGTTACAGTGCATGAGCGATAGGGTTGTGAGTGTCCTGCATAGTGCAGGGGGTGACTTCCAACTCTATTATTCTATGAGATTCTATGATTAAACCCATGCTTGCCACCTGAAGCACATGCATGCACGTGTCATTTGTTACATGATGTCTGTTTGCTTCAGCTTTACAGGGGGGAAGAGAAAAAGAAAAGCAGAATAACTTCCATTCCAGATGAGGCAGACAGGATCTAGCAATCTGCTCTCTTCCCTGCCATCTCTCCAACAAAGTATTCCATGGAATAGGTCATTTTTTTTGGCCACTCCGGCAGCACAACTGTGGCCTGTCCAATTCTGGTGCATTTCATATAAGCACCTTGCCCCTCCAAGCCAATACTCAATTTTCTACTTGCTCCAATCCAATTTCCCAGCTCCTCTGTTCTGACCTACTTCGCGATAGCCTGTCAACCTGTGTCACTGGCCCATTCCTCTGAAAAACCGCCTGCTCCTGGGAGGAAGGGGGTGGGGGGAAACCCCCAGACAAGCTAACAAACCAGAACCAGGTGAAAACAGATTTGAAAGCAGGCAATGTGAAAAATTCAACAGGGTAAAGATTTCACCGAAGCACAGGGTTGTTTTGTTACCCTGCGCTATTTCGGCAACCCTCGTTTGTCTTCCTCATCATGTCAATCAAGTTTAATTGAACCAAATGGAATAGGCAGGGAGCGATCCAGCGGCCATGCCGGTTTACCTGCACTGCAGGCACCATTCGTTTTAACAGGACCTCTGCAGACCCCACTGGACTGAGTGGAAGTTACAAAGCAACAAGGCCTGGCAGATTTTACCCAGGGAAGTCTAATACCTAGCTAGGCAATAAAATCAAAGTCCAGTAGCATCTTTAAGACCAACAAAGATTTATTCAAGGTGTGAGCTTTTGAGTGCAAGCACTCTTCCTACCTAGGCAGTAGGGCAATCTAAAACTGCCTAGGTAGGAGATTGTAGGAATGAAAGGACACACATGACACAGGTGTCTGGAGAAAAAGGAATCTTCTCTCCGGGGCTTCTCCTCACCCCAGTCTTTATTCAGTACATTTTGCTTACACTCTCTTTGCATAGCTAGACTCTGACCTCTGTGTCTGCCCGGAAAAGTACACACTGACCAGAGCTATCCACAGATCTTAATCCCTGCTGACTTGAGGGTTTCACTCACGTATGCAACCTGGCTGTCGGTATGTGTGCGTTCTGTTAACTCATTCGGCTCTCATCAGAGATCCCGAGCTCTGCTCCTGATCAATAGAATCCATTGGATTTACAAAATAAAACAGCTGCAAAAGGGGGATATTTTTCTGACTTGGCCCCACTGGAGAGAAGAAACCTTCAGGGAGTTTAGTCTGAGGAACAGTGCTTGCACTCGAAAGCTCACGTCTTGAATAAATCTTTGTTGGTCTTAAAAGTGCCACCGGACTCTGATTTTATTGAGCTACTTCAGACCAATACGGCTATCCATTTGAACCTAGCTAGACAATATTTTTTCACAATCTGGATAGGCCAGGCTATCCCGATCTCATCAGACCTCAGAAGCCGACCGGGGTCGACCCTGGTTAGTAACTGGATGGAAGATCATGAAGCCAGGCAATGTCAAATCACTCCTGTCCATTTTGCGGTAAAAACCTCATGGAGGTAAGCTGAAAACTGACAGTGAGAGAGAGAATATTGGAGGGGAAGCGTGGAATCACATTTCACAGGAGCAATGTATGTGAAAGCAGGGTAATGCATTTGAGAGAAGGGCAAAGGGCACCACGATATAGGGAATCAGTTATTTAATTAGTTTAAAAATGAGATTGAAAACACAAAGGGACAGCATAGGCCTGACAGAAATTGTTAGATGCCTGTGGTATGACAGAAGGCTTTTTGAAGAAATTTCAGAGAAAGGTTTGTGTGAGGACATGTACTGCCAACCCAACCGCTGCTAATATGATGGAGATACACTTGTTGGACAAAAGGAGTAAAAAAAACCAAACTACAACTCCAAAGCAGAAAGCAATGTGACTGTTTGATCTAGATTCCCAAGCCAGACTGGCATTCATAGAATCATAGAATCACAGAGTTGGAAGGGGCCATACAGGCCATCTAGTCCAACCCCCTGCTCAACGCAGGATCATAAAATACATCTAATCGAAAGTAGACTTTAAAGAAATGTGTGTGTGGGGGGGGCTGAAAAAAATCTTCCCGTTGGAGCTGCAGTGAACCAGAAACATGGAGACAGATTCTTATGCTCCCCCCCCCCCAAGAAAAATGTTCTAGCCTCACATTTCATAATCCCTGGTTGAAGCCTACCATTCCTAACAAGGCAATTATATCCATACGTATTTCGCAAAAACATATATCCCAATGAGTCAAACTTGCAGAAATGGGCATCAAGAGTCCCCAGAGATAGACCATAGACGTACAAGCATGGCTGCTTGGGGTGAGTCGAACATTTCCGTCCTCCATTTTGCATCAGATTTCAGGTGACCTTGCAAACATTTTGCTCTCATGACTCAGCTCCACTTGGAACACATATTTTAGCAGCGGCATTTTCTAGACTAACCTTTACATATTGCCTAACTGATTCTGTATCAACTGGAACTGACTGGAACACTCCTCTAATTATAAAGAAATAAATCGTAACCTTGGACCAAATTGGCAATACGACAGCTGGTTTCTCAAAAATAATCACCCATCCAGTGCATTTCTTAAAAAATGTTCTTTTGTAGGCACCCAGTAAATTTTTCCTCCGCGAAGAGGGGGAGGAAATGTAATTTTCTAATCATAATTAATACATGACCTTACTATTTGCCCAAGGATGTTTGTCACGCCGTACCTGCAAATTAGACAGCCTAGAAATTTGTCAGCTTTGGCTTGCCTTTTGGACAGGAGGGGATATCTTAAGTCCATGCAAAATAGAGAGCAAACACAGTATTATTTGAAAAATATATTTAATTTTCTTGTCATTAAAAAAACCGAATATGGTGGAGGGGGGAGGTCCGAAGTTTCCTTCTAAACAAAAACTGATACACTTATTCACAGAGGGACTGCAGGCAGCTGGGGCATTCATCACAATGTCAAAACTGTGCAGGCAAGCAGGATTCAGGCAATCCTCCAGACCCTTGACAGTCGTACTGTACTTTCCTAAGCATTTTAATATGCCTGCCAACATGTCGCATCTGGGGCACTGTCAAAAAAATAAATAAATCACCAGCAACAAAAGAAAATTCCCCAAGTAAGTAGGTGATGGTGTTATAGGCAAAATTACAAATATGCACATGAGGAGACAGAAACTGCATCTCCTCTTGCATTGTTCATAAAGAGGCTATCATAGTAGTGTTGAAGGAAGCCATGGTCCTTTTTGTAATATTCAATAAGCAGCCAGAAAGCCGTGATTCTAATCATTCTGTACAGATTCCATTTTATTCTAGTGGGCCTACTTTCAGGAAAGTGTTCTTGGAATTGAAGCCTTTGTTCTTTTCACTTTTTGGGGGGTCTCACTGAAATTTCACAGGCCTGATAAAACTTCAAAATGAAAACAGGTCTAAATTATATCAAGTGTGCTCCAAATTTTCTCTCACCTCAGGCAGATCTTCCCCCTAGGTCAAAACTGGGGTCATCCGTCACTCGTCCCTGAAAAATTATTTATGTATTTTCTTGACAACTGGCAGCCACCCTCCCAAATGCAGTTTAACTTGTGCTAACTCAGTCTCCCGGCTCTGTGCCTAATACGTAAGTATGCAAGTGCCATCAAGTTACAACTGACTAATAGCAACCCCAGCAAAAGATTGTCAAGACAAATGAGAAAAAAGATGTGATTTTCCAGTGCCTTCCTCTGCAGAGTCTTCCTTGGTGATCTCCCCTCCAACTACTGACCCTCCTTAATTTCTGAGATCTGATGAGATGGGACTATACTGTGCTGCCTAATTTTTCCTAGTATTTTTCTAGTATTCTCACGACTGTGGTAGGGAATCTAGAAGTATCCTCCCTCCCTTGGGAATGAGGTCACTGACTACATATTGGCACAACAGAGTGGGGATCAATACTTCACAAGACCCTTGCTGTGCTGAAGGCCCTAGAATTGTCAAGGGGTCAGGGTTTGCAGTCTTAAACAAGTGGGAGAGGGAGAGTCACTGTTGAAGGCAATTTTAACGTTTCTGTGTCTTCATAGAACATTAAAAGAACATAACCAACAAGCCTGCAATGAATAGTCTTAACATATTCACTACTGTTGCTACTACATCAAAACAATAAAACAACTAAGTTGCTGTTTTTGCTCTCTATATGACATTTTCCAACTATCCATCTTCTTTATGGCTCCACCCTCTCAGAAGTCTCCTGTCACTCACTTTAATGTCATTCCAATGTGGAGCTAAGAGTGTGTTACACACCTAGTATGTTGGCTTATTTTTTCAGTAGACATTTCACACCAAATAATTTATCCTGACAGTATGACTCTTACAGGGTATGTGGGACACATACCTTCTCTGGAGTGACTTTGTCAGGGTTCCCCCCCTTCCCTCGCAAACACACACACAGTCAGACAGAGACACCTCCCCTCCACACCAGTTTCCTCCTTACCTGTTTGTTTCCCAACCTCCTCCCCCCCCCCATTCTCACGCGCAAAGGCACACTGAGAGCAACTCCCCCTTCCCCCCTCCCATTTCCCCATTTACCTACGGGTTTCCCAACATCCCTCCAAGCAAGCAAACACACACACACATACACACACACTTTCTTCCCTTCCCCCCTCCCGCTTACCTGCTCCTCCTCTGCTGCCTTGACCCACGTGGGTTGAGCGAGTATTTGTGCACATGTACACGTGCAAATACGTGCACTCGCACTCACTCCCTTCCCCCCTCCCACTTATCTGCTCCTCCTCCACTGCCTTGACCCAACGGGTTGCACAGCAGCTTCCCAGGGGCTGGTGCAGCCGCTTCAAACGCCTTGGAGGTGGGACAGCTGCTGCCTCAGCCCTTTGCAGTTTGGCAGAGGCTGTCCCAGTCCCCGGGTTTGGTGCAGCTGCAGCCCCAGCCTCAGGGGTGGGGCAGCCACTGCCTCAGCGGGTCATGCAACTGCTGCCCAGGTCCAGTGCAGATGCTGGCTGGGCCCTCCATCTCCTGGCATGCTTCATGGGCGGGACAACGGACATCACGTCCGTCTACAATTCCATTTCATGAAGCGCACCAGAAGATGTGTCCCACATCAACAAGTTGGGAATCACTGATCTACATATAACAGTGTATATATGGGCACACAGAACAAATATCTGTGCATGTGGGAGAATTAACACAGCAATTTTTTTGTAATTTAAATAAAAGAATCTCAATCTATTTGCATACTGCTTAACTGCTCAAAACTGCTTAACAAGGAGGCAAGAACAAATCTCTTGAATACCTGAAAATCACAATGTTTTAAGTGGGTATGTTAAGAGACCAATTCTTAGGTGGACCCATTTATATGATCAGCATTATAATGAACAGTATACTCTTTAGAATCCTGATGGATTATTGCAGAAGAACTGAAAAACAATAGTCTTGTAATACCTTTTTTATCAAGACAAACAAAGAGACCACAAAACAATTTACAAGTCTCCAGAATTCTTAATCCAACTATATTTTGAAGGAGAAAATTGTTATCTAATATCCTGTTGTAATCAGTGTCCGAAAATTAATCAGCAGCGAATTGTAACTATGAAACAGGAAGTTGCCCATTAAAACCTTATTGCTACCATATACTAAATAGGAGGTGTTGGCCAGACCATCTTTTTGCCTCTGCTCTACCACTCGCCATCTGTAAAGAAGGAAAAAAATAACTCTGACCTACTTGGCAAGGGTGTAAGGATTCGTGAAGTTGTGCTTGTGAAGTACTTTGAAATGTTTTGCGCATTAATTATGTCAACCCTTCTCATTGCAAGGAAGCAAGCTGAAGTCATATTATGAAGTCCCAATTGCATGCAAGTTACACCCTTCAGATAGTGTCTTACTGGGGAAAAGTTTGATTCTTCCTTTGATAGAAGACACTTGCAATTAACTTCCAGCAAGCTCTTGTTCAAACACTACAAAAGTAAAGAAGGCAAGATAGATTCGTGTTCTATTATGCTCTTAATAATTGTAAGTACTTCAGTCAAGACTATTAACTCTCCCTCTTTCAAGGTTAAACAATCGGGGACTTCAGATTTACATACAAATTCAATCTTTCTCTTCACGGTGGAACTTTTTCAAGGGCTTTGGCTTACTTGCAGCTTCTTTCCTTTGGGTTTTTGCTGGTGTGGTGTATTTGGGATTTTCAGCTTTTGGGGGGCTGGTGAAGGGGCTTTCCTTGTTCATGTTAAAAGCGACTTTGTTTGCCCCCCCCCCCACCCTTACCATTGCAATCTTGTGCAAGTTGTATTTTTTCCCCTTTAGAATTGGAGGCTTGCTTGTCTGCTTACTTTACCTTCTAGTTCTTTTGTGCACTATTTTTCTTTGGCTTTACTCTCTGTTGGTTTTATTTGTTAAAAGACTTGCACTCTCTTCTGTTCTTTTTGTTCTGGGATGGGGACTTGACATCTGTCCTTTCTTCCTGCACTTGTTCAGTACCTTTGAAAAGTTTATCCTTTCTGGTTGAACTGGTTTACTTACTGTATTTTTGTGTTTCTTGGGTGACTGGTCGGTGGAGTTTTTGTAGTGCTCCTATTTGTTTGGGCAATATAACTGTCATAGAACAATTTCTTATAAAGTTTTAATAGAGGGTTTATGAGGAATTGTAAACAGTACAAAATAAATAGTCTAAGGCTAGTTTTCCCTTATTAGCCTAGAGGAAGGAAATGAAGAAGAGGCCAAGTTGTTTTTCAAACAATAATTGCAGCATAGATTATCTGTTAAAAGGTGTATTAGTGTATGCTCTGGGATTCAAAACAATTGAAGTCCAGCAATTTTAGGAAAAAAATAGTGTTTTAGTCTGTCCTTTTGGAGTTCCATTGTCCGGAAGGGAGCTGTTTACTTCTTAAAAAAGAATTAGGTGCTTCTTGAAGGCCAGTTGAAGAAGAAGAAGAAGAGTTGGTTCTTATATGCCGCTTTTCCCTATCTGAAGGAGTCTGAAAGTGGCTTATAGTCGCCTTTCCATTCCTCTCCCCACAACAGACACCCTGTGGGGTGGGTGAGGCTGAGAAAGCCCTGATATCACTGCTCGGTCAGAACAGTTTTATCAGTGCCATGGCGAGCCCAAGGTCACCCAGCTGGTTGCATGTGGGGGAGCGCAGAATCAAACCTGGCATGCCAGATTAGAAGTCCTCACTCTTAACCACTACACCAAACTGGCTCTCAGTATACAGTACACTAACACTTAAAAAGTGTTCATATCTATCTCTGAATTTCTAAAAACGTAAGCAGCTTTCAGAATACAAAGCCACAATTTAAAAAACAAAACAGTAAAGCACGTTTAGGCCAAGTGTACTTTTACAAAACAAAAGCATAGGCTTTTAAGGACTGTCCTCGGGTCTGCTGTGCTTGCAAAAGTGCCCCCTCTATTGCTTAAGTGTGTTCAGCTGCCCTTCTCTGGTTTGAAACTGGTTTTGTTGGGCTTGCACTGCCATCTTGGCTTGTGATTCTGTTGGGCTTCTGTGGACTACCATAGGCTCTGTGTGTCTGACTCTTGGCTTTTACCATGGAGAAATCACAGAATTTCCCCCCACTGGAAACATTGGGGGATGGCTGGGGGTATCTTGTTCAGGGGACCATAAAATTAGACCCTTTGACCTACTCTGCTTGAAACTACAGGGTTCTGTGGACAGGCACCGGAAGCTGCAGAGTAATTTTTCTGCCATTATCTTTAAAAAAAAATCAGCTCCTCCAGTCCTCCAGATAGATTCCCCATAGTAAATAATCCGGGGCGGGGGGGGGGATCCAAATACCAAGCCAATATTTGGAACGTGCAAAACAATATATTTTTTTGGCTTCCTGATATCTAAATATCAAAACTATTTGTGCATCAAGGAAACGGCAGCAAGACAGAGAGAGCAACTGGGAAGTGAGACTGGAAGCTTGAAAGAGAGGCAAGATGGCGGAGAAGCTGTTCCTTTGAAACAACAGACCCATGAGCCAAGAGTAGGAAAACTCAATCCCTGAAGTATTTCCAGAGTTAGAAGACAGAGGTGAGTCTGTGAGGAAAAAGAGACCAGTGCCGTACAGGAAGCTGAGAAATGCTGAGTGGCAGGAGAGGCGAGCAGGCAGAGCAAAGAGAGAGAGGGAAGCAAAGAAGATACTCTGTAACAAGGCCGTCAATCAGCTTTACTCCAGAAAGTACTTAATTAAGAGGTGCTAATATGCCCTCAGGAAAAGAAGGCGAGCCCTTCAGAGATAAAAAGAGACTGATGATCAGTAAATGAAAGCGCTATAGGAATGTGGCCATTTGGAAGCAGGTATTCAGGATCTCTGGTAAATGCAGTTTACAGTAAAAGGATCCTTTAAGGCAGGGGTAGTCAAACTGCGGCCCTCCAGATGTCCATGGACTACAATTCCCAGGAGCCCCCTGCCAGCATTTGCTGGCAGGGGGCTCCTGGGAATTGTAGTCCATGGACATCTGGAGGGCCGCAGTTTGACTACCCCTGCTTTAAGGTAACAGCTTGATAAATTAGTTTCTTGCATTATTGGTAGGTCTTAAGGTCCCACATGTTCACGTATTACAGGGTGAGGATTTTAAATGTATTAGGCATAGAGGGCTGTGGGAGTTTAAGAATCCAACCTGGTGTGTAATTGCTGTAAGAAAAGCACGAGATATCTTGGTCTGAGAGCAATAAACTTTGCACCATAAAAATATCAGTGATTTTAAAAGTATTTGCTGCAATGATTCCTATTCCCCAGCTCTGTTGGTACTATCGGAACATGACAAATGAGCATGCTTCTATTTTGTAAGCACAGTTCTGCTTCTTAAGTCATATAACTGAAGCAGAATGCTATTTCATTGGTTAAACACGGTTGCACTTACCTGTAACCGTTGTTTGTCAAGTGGTCTTCCGTACAAGCACACATGAGACTGTGCTTCCGCAAGCCAGCCACAGAAAGAAGCTACCGAACTTGTAACAAGAAAATTTCAACTCCCAAGATTGCTCTCCCCTTCCCCTCCCTTGGAAGGTGGCTTTCCCCACCCAAAAGTCACATGATGTGGGAGAGGCAAGCACTCTTCCCTCCGTTCTCCGCGAGCCGCCAGAACATGTGAGGCATAGTATGATAAAAACTTCTCATGGCAGGGAAGCAGGGAGGGATATGTGCCTGCATAGAAGACCGCTCGATGAACAACAGTTAAAGGTAAGCGCAACCCCGTTTTCATCTTTGTGGCTTCTATGCAGTCCCACACGGGAGAAGGGCAAGTTCCCTACCCACCAAGGAGGTGGCTGTGGGCAGGGTTATCAGAACAATGCCTGAAGAAGTGATTTTTTAGGGGGAGGGGGTTGTAAACTGGAGTTTTCATGGCCAAAGTTGGGATCGAGGGCAGTAAGGGGGGAACTGTAGATACAGAAGATCTTATTTATAGGTGCCTTATTCTAAGCAAGAAAGATGTGATGTTTCACTTTCTCCTAAATAAAGATTTTTTCCCAATAAAGTCCATTGGGAATATCGACTGGAACCTCACAGGTTTACTGTACTCAACACAAAAGTAAATCAGTTGTACATGTCAGTATGCCTGAAGTTAGGAAGGTCCGGGTGATCTCACCACCTTGGTAAGCATAGCTGTTTGGCCTTTTTTTTTCTGTAGGAAGGAGTCTAACAGCAAACCACCTGAAATGCAGTGTTTTACTGCCTTTACATACACTAATCTCAATGGCTTCTAGTGCCTCCTATACACCCATAACTTCAACCTTAATTCCTAAAATGATTTCATACTAAATGTTGTAACATCTACACTTGTCACTAGAATAAAAAATAAGAGCCAACTGAGAAGGTTTCCCAGAACAAGGAACTGGAGGATAAGCAGCAAATAATTTACCTTATTTTCCTTTTCAAGTAGCAGGCAAAACCAGCTTGGTAGGGTTTTAAATGAAAACGGAAATAAAGCAATTATAATTTAAGGACATGAGGTAATGAAGAAAAGTGGAGAGACTGATTGGAATATTATAAATCAATGAGCTAGTTCCTTGACAAACTCATGAACTCTGAAAATTAAGTTTTGCTACTTCTATTGTTGGAATCCAGTTATTAAATACTTTATCAGTCAATTGTTCTAACTCCTTATAGCTGACATTTATTTGCAGCTTTAAAAATTGCTTCATTAAGAGTTATGTTGGACAAACCATTTTAGAATACAAAATTTGAGAGTAGAAGCAAACTTTATTAAAACCTTTATTACTCAATTCAAGATATTAAAGATATTTATTTTTATATTATCCCTCATGAAATGAAAGTAAGTGGAGATGATAATAAAACCGTATTGACAAAAGTATCCAAGTGACTCTTGACAGAGAATGACCACTGGATACATACTGTGATACTTCCCCTCTGAGGAAAGGAGGACATGTTGGTAGGTGATTCCCACCATCCACTCAGGGAGGCAGGAAATACTCTGTTGTTCTACCTCTCGCCTCAGTGGGAATCAATCTCCCTTCAGTTCAGGTAACTCTAAAAGACATAGTTAAAGCTAGACTATGAAAATTTATATAATAGATAGCATGTAATGTTAACTTAAATGAGTTATGACAAGAAGAAACTAGGTAAAAATAGAAAGGCAGGAGGTTGAAAGTCCTACTAGCTGATGATGGTTTGGGAAGGACAAGATATCTTCCTTTCCTCAGAGGAGAAGGATGCTTCACAGTACGTAGACAATGGTCATTCTCCCTATGAGATGGAGGATCTCTTGGTGGGACAGCCCATTTGCTACTCCCTGTATAGAGTGCAGATAGAGTGTAGATTATTTTCTGACCACACCAGAAATCTGGATGCTTACCTGTGTAACATTGTTGATTTGGAAACCCCTTACTCGTTTTTATACATTTTGGTTGGTATACTGATCATTCTTATCAGGATACTGTCACACATTGTTTGATCTTTGAAATAAAGAAGGGCTTGATGGGTTGAGAAGTTTTAGCAGATTGACTAGTAATGTTATTTCTATGGGACTCCAGTGACCCTAGTCTTACTTTTATAGGGCTTCACTAACACTGGGGAAACCACAGGATTCCCACCCATTTTTATAGTTTGCCTTATAAATGAGAAAGATTCTGGAAGAAGATTAAGAAGCCCAGAAGTATTTACATTACTGATCTGATGAACTTCTGATGGACCGCTGTCCCTATCTCCTGATTTAGTGTTTATTAAGTTTAAAGGCGCTATATAGGTTGAGCTATGTTGACAATAAAAGTGCTTTCAAATTAACTGCTACTTGAGGTCAGATGATTAAAGCATACCTGAGTAAGAGCCAAAGGTCTTGCCCATTCTGCCTGTCGAAGAAAATGGGGGTATCTTCTCAGTTACATTAAGTCTGGGGAAGAATTATTTGCTCCCATTAGACCTGTCCACTGACGCCGAGGTACCTGGTCCCTCACTTAAAGGGCTCTCTTGCAGTTCTAAAGCTGCCATAGTCTAGGTTGGTAGGTAGGGGTAGTCCTCTGCTTTTAAAAGATCTTATGGATTGTTATGGAATCTTTATCTTACTCTGTCAAACTCCCATTAGGAGTTCTCTGTCTTGAGAGAACTGAAGATGGCGCCATAAAGAAAAGCTGGACTTCTGTTCAGCTCTTAAGCCATGCCGAGGGTCAGGAGCTTCTGCACCTGGCTGACCTGAGCAGATACGCAAATCTGCTCACCGGTCGCCCCAGGAACCGGGAACAGCATCCTGAGGGTCCTACAGATCCGTCGGGAGATAGGAAGACCGACCTCCCTGGATTAATAGCGGCTTGTGCTCAAGGTCACGATGGCGTCTTTGTCGCAAACAACTTTACAAGCTTGAAACGACCAGCTGACCTTACATTCTTCCTAGACCATCATTTACCAGATCGACAGGAGCAGAAGCTGACAGAAGCTGGAATCTGCAACAGTAAGAATTGAAAGCTTTCTGGCTTTTCTCTCTCTTCTCCCACAAGCTCTTCCCTCCCCCCCCCCAACCAATTCACAAGCGAATTCCTTCTTTCGCTGAGTGAGAGACTCCCAGCTAATTATACCCATTAACCAAACAAAGAGAGTGCTTTGAAGATTTATTGGTGAAAGTTCAGTGGGGGAATTTGACTTGATACGGAGATCGACAAACTGATAATTTGGGATCGCTCGTGCTCCCGCGAGACCTCACGAGACTTTCTGTTTATAGTTTGTGACTGCCTAGAACTATGGAAGAATTAACTAAGGCACAGCTTTTCCATTTGTTATGCAAAGGAAACTCAGAGATACTGAAAGCAGTCAACAAGCTGGAAAAGGAAATTCGTGGGACTAAGGGGGAGCTTTTGGATGGAGCCCAAGGTCCGGAGAGACCAGCTGATGACGTAGCTCAGCTAACAGTAAATCAAGTGAAACTTCAATGTCTGGAAGTTAATCAACTGGAGGGAGAGAGTGCCAGAGATGTAAAAACTCAAAGTACCTTTAAAGAACCTGGGAAAACAGATTCAAGGAAGGAAAGTACCGAAAACCTGGAAGTCTACTCAGAGCAGGAAAAGACTTGGATCAGCAAAATAAAAAGAGTTTATTCAAAAGCGACAGCAACTAGGAAGCTATCAGGAGATATTTCTGTGCGACCAGAGGAAGAGATCCAGATTGACAAAGGATTCAGAGCCCCCTCAAAGGCGATTACAAGCAAGAATCAAGTAAGAGATTTCTTTGGCCCTGACAGAAGGACAATCAGAAATACTCTACTATGGAAAAAAACACAATTTCATTTTCTGCGACCACCTGAAAGATGAGCTGAACAATGGAGTACTCTCCTGGCTTCCTGTGGAAAAATAATAGCAGTAACCTTTAGGACAGGTCCAATATATGAAGGGAACTGACTTTATATCATTTAAGACAATAATAGAATATATCCTTATAATAGATTATACCCTCCTATGTATCAACAACTACTTTGTTAAGAAAGATGGTAATAACCCCTAGATCAGGATTAATATGCGATGGGAATTGAATATGTATGTTAATATGTATGCTAAAAGAGGATGACAAACCATATTTTATAGGCATTAACAAGACAACAGTAGTAATTCTTGGGTCAGGGCCAATTTATGAAGGAGACTGACCTAATATCACTTAAGATAATAACAGAATGTATTCCTATAACAGATCATACTCTCATATGTATTAACAATCACTTGGCTAAGAAAAATGGTAAAAACTTCTAGATTAGGAATAATATGTGATGGGAACTAAATATCTATGTTAAAAGAGATGGCAAACCATATCAACTGGTCGCTTTTTCTTTACAACTTCTCTGTAAATGCTTTACATAATAATAAACAATAAAATTATTATAAAAAAAAGGAGTTCTCTGCCTTATTCTCTTTCAGCAGAAATTGTCTTTTGTAGCATCCTTAGTGGGATTTCATTCTTTATCCCACTATCTAGGACTATCTAGCAGGAAAAAGACTGTGAGAGTTATGTCTCCTTGCAGACGAAAACTGGCAATCTCCTCCTGCATTGTTTGCCTGAGTAAGGCCAAGAAATCCAGGGAAAACCTTGATGGAACCAGCCCCTGCATGTTACTCATGAGTAGATCATCTGAGCCACTATCAGTGGCCACTGAACCACTATCACTGCTGTTGGCCACTGAACCACTATCACTGCTGTTACTGCTGCACATTCTGAAGATCATTCTGAATCTTTCATGGGTCCTGAAGACTGTCTGGCTTATGGGTGTGGGTTAAATCTAGTCTGCAACCTCCTCCTGAGCTTTTAGCAAGTGGCAGACTCAGACATGGCCTTTGTGCAAAGATTTTATCAGGGGGGGAAGCTGTCGCTTCTCTCTCCCCTATCCACAGCTTGAGTGTCCTGCAAGTTACGATCTGCAAGCCAGTTTAAGATGGCCACCGCTTCAATTTGGACCTCGTCTTCATTCTCTTCTCAGAGCCTAGGGAGCAGGGGAGGGGAAGTCAGCAGAAGAGAATTAAAGACATAAGCAGGAAAGGTCAAGATGAAAATCTATCCGAAAAAGAGATAAGGAAATAATAAGTGAATAGAATACAATGCATAAGTAAGACTGGCAAAATAAACTGCTCTCCCTGTTGAGGAGGGAAAGGAACTGAACGGAGAGTGACTCCCACCTAGGACACAGGAAGGATAAAGAAGAAGAAGAAGAAGAAGAAGAAGAGTTGGTTCTTATATGCCGCTTTTCCCTAACCGAAGGAGGCTCAAAGCGGCAGTCGCCTTCCCTTTCCTCTCCCCCCAACAGACACCCTGTGGGGTGGGTGAGGCTGAGAGAGCGCTGATATCACTGCTCGGTCAGAACAGTTTTATTAGTGCTGTGTTGAGCCCAAGGTCACCCAGCTGGTTGCATGTGGGGGAGCGCAGAATCGAACCTGGCATGCCAGATTAGAAGTCCGCATTCCTAACCACTACACCGAACTGGCTCTCTAAAAAAGTTGTTCCTACCTCCTTGAGTACATGGTAGTATTACTTGCATATAATAAATGCAATTCTGAAAAAGTTATTTGGGAATAAGTCATACTGTAATCAGTCACAAGGGTATTTCTTCTGCAAGACAGTCTTCACATATATTGGGGGGGGGATGTAGAGCGGGATCCAAAAGAAATCAGCTACGTTCCATCTTATAATACAAGGCAGAACTAAATATGATACCCAACCCAGGGCTGCTGCTGAAAACAACTGTGGGTTGAATTCTTCTCCTGTCTTCTAACATGTTATTATGGGGAAATGTTGTGTAACATTCTAAGTCTGCACACTAGACTTGGTTGCCACTGTCTGATACAGTAAAATGGCATGGCATGATGTATAACTGTTTATGATGAGGCTGAACTGAGACGGCCCTCAATTTATTAACCACAGTTAACAGGGAACCCAGTGTATAACTTCATGAAGACAGAGATTACATGGCATGTGGAAGAGGAAGTGGAAACTAAAAAAGAGTAGGGGAACAGAATATCAACCATAAATATTGAGACCAGCATGGCGGAGTGGTAAGAGTATCCAGGCACACGCAAGAGGAGCAAGTGAGCCAGACGCTGTGGGTGGAAGTGTCTTGGGTATGGCTGCAGTTGGAACCCGCAGACCACTACCAGAAGATGGAACCAGGAACCTGGAGGCAGCACATTGAGAGGAAGGAATCAGGGAGATGCCTTAAGAGGAAGGGGGTGAGGCCAACTAGGGATGGAGAAGGATAAAAACAGCAGGTTGGAGAGGAAGTGGTCCTGAAGCTCATGCGTATAACATAACCTCATGAACAAGAAATGGAAGGATGGCTGAGTGAAGCCCATGCCCTTCCCATTCAGAAGACTGAGAACGTTCCAGTGGGGAAAGCGAGATGGTGAAGGCTGGGGTATCAGTACTGGGGTATCTGAGCGGTATAACAGCCTGATCCAATATGGTTTCTCCTATGTTCTAAAAAAGAAGGAGGTAAGCTGCTTTGAGTCCCCACTGGGGAAAGAGGCAGGGTGCAAATGGGATAAAAATTAAATAAAATTAGGAATTCTGGGAATAGCAGGAAACATATAAAAGCACTGGGTTGGATATAAACCACCATCAGTGGAGATAAACCGATATAACTCCAAACCATGCAGCTTACGCCCCTCAGAAATTCTGTATCGGGGGGGGGGGGGGAGACAAAAAGTCCACTGAAACAGTGGGGGGGGGGAGGCAGCCCTCCCCTACTCCAGTAATGGAAGTGGTATTCTGAGTCAGGTGAGCAAAGTTTTCATATACACCCCTCCTGGATTTTTCCTCACTTTGTTGTAAACATAAGCAACATTTTAAAAAGCTTTAGCCATTCTGTTCTCTATAAGGAACGCGTCTCAGTGTCCTTACAGCTTTTGAGGTGTTGCAATGAGCAGAAATACTATAAATAACAATAATGAGAAGAAGCAGTACAATCAATGGGGATTGATAAGACTCCGTAACATTTATACCTAGTTTCTGCTGTCAAGAACAAAAACCTGCCAGTTCTTGTTTATGGCAAATAAATGGTCCGGAAACTGTCTCCACATTTTTATGGCCTACAACTCAAAATTTTCTTAAATGCCAAAAAGGCTATAAAGCATCCGCACAAAAGCTTTACGTTACAGCCCAAATCAATCGCATATATCTGCACCATTTCTTGCATAATTCATTAGCATGTTTGATCGCCTTCAATCGCACCAATGAAAAAGCCCGCATCAGGCACTTAACTATAATGCCGCATGATGAACACCTCCTTTCTACATTCTCCAGTTCTCATTCTTACCAATGGAAAGCAGTCAAAAGCCTTTTGCTATCACTGTCCTCTACACTTGTTCTGAGTTCTTGTCAAATGTTCTAAACTTGCTCCAATAGACTAAGGCAATGATCCCCATCCTTTTTATCACCGGGGACCGGTCAATTCTTGACAATTTTACTGAAGCCCGGGGGGGGGGTAGTCTTTTGCTGAAGGTCATCGCCACTGCCTGAGCCCCTGCTCCATTTGCTTTCCTTCCGGCACCCCTGACTTCCCGCCGCCCGCTGGGGGGTGCTGCCAGCAGCAGCTGCACAGTGCCACGCCAAGGGGGAGCCCAAGCCATGGCAGCCACTGGAGAGCACCAAAGGAGAGCCAGCGGCAGAGCAGCCCCAGAGGCAGCAGCCAGAGAGGAGGACGAGGAGGAGCTGCGGCCCAGTACCAACTGATCCATGGACTGGTACTGGTCCCCGGACCGGGGATTGGGGAGAGCTGGACTAAGGGACTAATAGCCACCCAGATATTATGTGGTTTCCCATTCTGTCTATTTGGATCGATGCTCTCCTGGACGATCCTTAGGAGGAAGATGACTTGCCACAGTATGATGACTTGCCAGATCACGGTTTTCTATTCCCAGGGAGGGATTTTTCTGGTATCTGACAAAGGGAACTTTGATTCTCAAAAACCTTGTGCCTATAAAATCATGTTTGTCTCTAAGGTGCTATTAGACTCAAACCTAGCTGAAGAAGATTTTGCCCCCCCCCCTCATTGAGCCCATTGGGCTACTATTGGCGGATTAAAGAATACAGATTACCCCTTTGTCCACCCCGGGGCCTTTTAGTAGATAGGATTTGGTTATTTTTCGCCGCAGAGCACTAGATGGCCTATATTTTCGACTCTATGGCTGATTGGCTGAGTTTAGATTGTTTTCAATTGTTTTATGGGATTTTATCGGGGTTTTATGCTTATTGTTAGCCGCCACGAGCTTCCCCGGGAGTGGCAGGATAAAAATATAATGATAATGATAATAATAACAACACTAACAATAACAACAACAACAACAACAACAACAATAATAATAGCTCTTCTCCTGCACATAACACATGGTTTGTCCAATGAAAAAGATTTTTTAAACACTATAGAATATCAAGTTGAGGGTGCTGGTACTCACCTTCAAGGCCATACACGATCTGGGTCCTGTGTATGTTGAGGACCGTCTGCTTGCCTATACTCAACTGAAGAGTGACACACTCCATCTATGCCAACAGGATGATGATCCCTGGCCCAAAAGAAGTCTGCCTAGGCTCGACCAGAGCCAGGACCTTTTCGGCTGTGGCCCCAACCTGGTAGAACGAGCTCCCCAATGAAATCAAGGCCCTGTTGGAACTCAGCTAATGCCAAAGGGCTTGCAAAATGGAGCTCTTCCACCAGGCTTTTGGCTGAGGCAGATGACAAATACCTCCCTACAGTCCCATTCCTGCCGGGCAGCTCATTGATGCAACACATGTCCGTAAGTTATGAATACCACACTGAACTGTTAGGATTTTCTCCTGTTTACTGCTGATGTTTCAATGTACAATGTTACCAAGTTCTGATTATTGTAGTTCTCTCTAATGGTTGCAAATATTTTTTGTTCCTTACTGTTCTATGTACACTACCCTGAGACTTTGTAGTAAGGGACGGTATATAAATTGAATGAATGAATGAATGAATGATTGAATGAATGAGTTATTGAGCTAACTGAAATGTTTAAATGGGCAAAAACTGAAATACAAAAAAGAATTCACTCTCCAAGCCAAGAATCAATATTGTGGTGGCATTTGTCTTTACATCCAACCACATATGGGAAGACATTTGAACTTACCCTGTGTTTTTCTTTAATTTTCTTCCTGTATTCTTCTTTGTCAAATTTGTCTTCTTCCTGTAACCTCTCTTTTGCTCTTTCTAGATCGATTCCTCCAGAATCATCGTCCTCTTCTGCTTTATTGTGAACAGACTTCTGTGCTGGTGGCCACTGCTGAATTAACTGAATGAAAGCAGAACAGTGAAAATGTTATAGCACACAGTATATTACTAATGCGCAGAAAGTGGTATTTTGCACCCACAGGGATTAGAGAAGTAAAACAAATAAAATGGTATTCTTACTGATCAATTCTCATAAAGCGCAAATGTTCTATATTCAGAAACGCATTTTTTACTCGTTTTAGGTCGAGACTGACCCAATCAAGCAGAGTTAGCTCTTCAACACAACAATGTATCGTTGGGCCACCATCTGCTTGAGAGCAGACTGGTAGGAAGGAAGAGAGAGAGGAGGAGCTCAGGCTGAGGCATAAGGTGAGACTCAACTCTGCATAGTCAGGGAGCCTCCTGCAGCTCTTGATTCTGCTGAGCTCGTAATTATGCCCTCACTTGGATGACCCATGTTAAGTCTGATCTCATCAGGTCTCAGAAGCTAAGCTGGGTCAGCCCTGGTTAATACTTGGATGGGAAGCCACCAATGAAGTTCAGGGATGCCACGTGGAGGTGTCAGCAGAGTAAGTAAGTCATAGATATGCACACACTGTATTTTAGGATTAGGAGCGAAGGATGTATTAAGGAACAACCATACTTGATAGTGCAGAGTAGAGATAGAAATAGCCTGAGTACATGGCCAAGTAGCAGAGAGAGAGAGAGTGACAGAGAAGCTTCCGAGAAGAAGCAGGAAATTGCCCCTAAGAGTAGCAATCTAGAGACAGACAAGAAGTAACACTTAACAGGATAGAAAAGGTCCTGACCTATCTAATGGTCTTCTTGCTGCCCCCTTCAGGCTCTTCTCCTCCTCCTATCTTTGTACACCAGACATTGCCTATTCCAACAGGAGGAACACAATGACAAACTACCTCTGTTTGCTGTTGCCTTGAAAACGTTATGGGGTTGTCATAAGTTGCCCATGATCATCCTCCTATGCCCAGCTGCAGTTGTGATGATAAAGTGCAGCAGGGAGCATACCTCGGATGCCATAACACTGCCCAAGTTGCAGCAGTCAGATGTCCGAATCCTGTTGCTAGGGCCCTTCTTTTTACCATGGTGCCTTGCACTACACCTATCTCAAGAAGATGGGCAGGATGTAAAATTATCATGCCATCTTTGCTGAAGATCTTTGCTATCTCTGCTAGGTGACCTTGGGCCATCTTTGCTAAGATGGCTGAAGATAATGACAACCGCACCACAACAAAAGACTGCACAAAGCTATCAGGTACTAGGTGAACAGACATGGCAGCAAAATGTTATTTAGAGGGGCTTTGTAGAAGGGAGGGGGGAGGAAGAAGTGTTGGGGTAGAAAGAGGCATCTGGAACTGTTAATAGTGTGGGAGATGTGAAACTATCTACAGCTGCAGCATACTGACAGGTAGAAGAAACGGAATACGTGAATGTACATCTCTCATCCACAGGGAAAATACTGGCATACGGTAAGGCATGCAAAGCAGACAGAAAAACAATAAAATATTCAATAAGTGACTAAAATCGCCGGGTGATGTACAAATTGAATTTTTAAAAAGTGCTTGTCTTGTGACAGTTCTATGCGCCCACATGTTGGAATAGGCCTGTTCCATTTTTCCTCTCCCTATGAGATCAGCTGCGTTGCTGTTGAGCATTCTGAAGGCAGCATTGCATCCTACATGATCATCCCTCACACAGATTCATAGGACAAGGCTTAATATATCAAGTTAACCTAATTATAGAAACTGACAGTTCAGCATCCACGGCTGCCATAGAAACACATTGCAGCACTTCCTACGAAAGAGAGAAATTCTAGCAACTTTCTATCAGCTGCTACACTCACTATCTATTGTCCTTAGCTTCCAAGCTGGCTTTTGAAAAGGCAAGGGGCTAAATTATTTCAAGGAGCAAACCATTACGAGTTCAAGCTTAATCAGAAACGTTTATCTTTTCCCGTGCAGCTGGAATAGTTTTCTGTTTTGTTTTCAGTGAAGCTTGAACAACCGAAATGTGCTAGGCAATTCAGCACCAAGGACGTCACCACAGGGTGAATTCCAACAAGGGTGCCACAACTCACTTGTCTGCTAGGAGTAATGGCTGACTGTTAAGCCAGGCCCAAAGGTGAGAGTGCCTGCCACTGATCCATGATAGAAAGTTGCCAGATTATTTGGAGCATTCCTTGAATCCATTACACGTGCATCAGAATCATTTTCAACTAACCAATGGCTGAATGGAGGTGAGGGAGGGGGGGGATGAATCTCTCAAGAGAACCAATTAATCAATGACAATCTTATGTGTGTGTATATATATAATCAATAAATATTAACTAAATTAAAAAAAGAATAATTTTCAACTGACAAATGTCTCTGTGATAAGGAACGTGAACAGACCTAGTAACCTCTGCTTGTACCATAGAACATTTAGCCTCTCTCCCTACCAAAATTGTTCAGCATGCCTGCATAAGGGTAAATAAGGATTTGTTTTTTAATCTGGTATTCGTCACCAATTACCATGAACATGGTCATCTGCATTTTTATTTATTTATTTAGATTTTTATACCGCCCTTCCATACGGCTCTGGGCGGTTTACATGAAAAGACACTTCACTGTGGATCAACAGAAAAGCTGGGTCGGATCCAACTGGGCACTTGCAGAGATGGGGGGGGAAATACCAACTCGAGTGGCACAACTTTCTTTCGGCTCTCCTCTAGCTGCAACCCAAACTGCTGTCCCCTGAACCCCAGGACAGCCTTCTGAGGAACATCTGGAGCTGCAGAGGGAAGGAGAAGCAAGAAATCTATACTAGGGGGAAGAAATCCTTCCATATGACCGTTTATGCACTGGGAACTTCACTGCCCAGCTTTCATGCAGGAGTACAAATCAGGGTCAGATGAGGTGCACCAGGCCAAATGCTCGCCCATGTGGGTGCAAGAAGACGTGGGGCAACCTGCCACGACTAAAACTCCAGCCTGCAGCCCGGCACGAAACCTCCAGTGCATAAATGGTCTATGTGGAAATACTCTGCAAAATCCAAGACATTTTGTGAGCAGATTATTCCACCAGGCCCAATTTAAATGGACACAGTTTAGAAAAGAACTTGTGAATCTCAACCAAGTAATTCTGGTCAAGATTACATTACGCCATTTATAGTTTCTCTAGGCCAATAGTTTTTAAACTGTGAACCCTCAGACGATTAGGTCATAATAAGGTAGCCTGCCTATGTTGATCCATGCTGTTCCCAACGTGCAACTTCAAAAGAGAATTGGGTGAAATCCATGAGGCCTTGCCAGTTTCCACCAGCCAAACTAGGCATAACAGAATCTAGTGCACAGATTCCATGGCAGGGATCCGGGAGTACTTCAGCAACCAAGTCAGTGGGGGAAACGGTCTGTGAAAGTTGAAGCACTGAGAACAACTGCTGTATGACAAAAACAGTCTTTATACGGTTAGGACATCTTACAACAATATTTTTTTAAAAAACTAAACTTACCTCCCCATCTTCGGTAAATACAATTTTCGTGTTCACTTTAAATTTTTTCTTCAGTACTTTTTTAGCTTCTTTCGTCTTAGTTATTTTCTTCTTTAGTTTTGGTTCTGATGAGCTCTACAAGAAGAGGACATAGGTAGACAACATAGTTAGAATTTAGCACAAAGGAGTCAAGAAAAACATACAGCCCTCTCCCTAAAGGCGTTTCTGCATTTCAATTTACATTTTAGAAACTGAGAATTCCAGCAACAAAACGTTTCTCAGTCTCCAGCTGTGAGAAATATGGTGGAAAATATGATGGAAACATCCTGAGGATAAGAAGATACAGTCTGTATTTGTTAGCTTTCTTCCTGCGTAATACATTTTTCTCACACAGTCCCTCCATGGTGTCCTGGTGAGGCCCCGCACCACTGCATTCTGCACTACCTCCAGTTCCTAGGTCAAGAACAAGAGTAGACCCACACAGAGTAAATTACAGTCATCTAATCTAGTAGCTTTGCTTGGCAAAGATCAAAAAATGCTTGCCAAGCTGCCTTAGTGATCTGTGCTTCCAAGATCCCCCCCCCCCCCAAATTCCTGACAGATGTCGCAACCCACAGAATGCGGTCCTATAGCTGGTCCTCAAAGTCAAAATTGAAGGCACTTTACAGGAGCAAGCATCATCAGCAGGAACACATAGAAACCAGGGAATTGGCAAGAATAGGTCACAAAGGGATAGATGGGGTTTATATAGGCTCTGGCTCCTGCCCCCCAATAACATACGGGGGGGGGGAACCAATTCCCAGGGCAGAACTGTTTGATCAACCAAAAGCGTGAATTCTGGAGATGGGCAGTCTGACCACTGCAGCCAGATTGCCCCAGATGCTTCCAGCATCTACAGCTATTTACACCTAGAATCAGAATCATAGAGTTGGAAGGGGCCATACAGGCCATCTAGTCCAACCCCCTGCTCAACGCAGGATCAGCCCTAAGCATCCTAAAGCATCCAAGAAAAGTGTGTATCCAACCTTTGCTTGAAGACTGCCAGTGAGGGGGAGCTCACCACCTCCTTAGGCAGCCTATTCCACTGCTGAACTACTCTGACTGTGAAAATATTTTTCCTGATATCTAGCCTATATCGTTGTACTTGTAGTTTAAACCCATTACTGCGTGTCCTCTCCTCTGCAGCCAACAGAAACAGCATCCTGCCCTCCTCCAAGTGACAACCTTTCAAATACTTAAAGAGGGCTGTCATGTCCCCTCTCAACCTCCTTTTCTCCAGGCTGAACATTCCCAAGTCCCTCAACCTATCTTCATAGGGCTTGGTCCCTTGGCCCCAGATCATCTTCGTCGCTCTCCTCTGTACCCTTTCAATTTTATCTATGTCCTTCTTGAAGTGAGGCCTCACTTCAAGGACAAGATAGTATTTTGCATTTCACAGGATTCACCGAAAGTGGAACCAAGGGGAAAGCACCATGGCAACGGAGAGGGGAAAGGTAGATCGGAGGAATCCACCTCCCCCCCCCCCAAAAAAAAAAACACAGGAAAGATTTGCATGGCATGTGACAGCAGAATGGAGTGGTTGCTGGACTACAAACAAGTACATTTATCACCCTGAAAATAACAGTTGAAGCAGGAGATTCGTAATATTAAGAGGTGTACTGAGAGACAATATATAATAGTAATGCGATGCTTGGCTTCCATCAAAAACAAAGATCATTTTTAGGTTACTTTTCAAATAACTATTAAGTTTTGTCATGACCAATATAATTATGAGTATGATTAATGGTGTACTCAACTTGAATCTGAATAGCAAGCCTTAATATACAATAATTTATCAAAAACATTTATTAAGGCTGTGAAGAGATGCATTTTATCTTTGGAGGCTTAAAATGAGCAGAAACTTCATTATGAGTTTTGGTATTTCCCCCCTCTGAGCAGAGAACAGGCCGGGGGGGGGGGGGGGGGGAGTCAGTCTTTCCTTAGTGTACCTTAGCCCAATTTGATACAAGTATGAGTAGATCTAGCAAGAGAAGTAACAGGTGGGTCAAGCGTTCCTTCCACCTCCAAGCAAGGAATAGAAATTTTAAGGAGCTTTCTGGAATCTTCAGGAAACGCTCCTCTGACTGGCCTGATCTGGTCAGCAGGTGGAGAAACAAATTTGATAAAAATTCCTTGCAGCAAGGAGGAGGCCTCTTTTGTGCTGGAGCAGATGGAACTCTTAACTGAGGTGTGGGGAAGGCGGTCATTGATCATGTGCTCACCTAAAGAGCTGGAGAAAACATCAAAGTAATGGAAAGTCTGTAGAGATCTATAAATTCCTAAGCTAATAGAGCTTGTCCTATATTTTAACATCTGATAGGGTATGTATAGAGAGAGGGACAGAAGGATTGCATTTTACCCATTTCTTTTGTATACCTTGCTCAATCTGGTGATGTGCTAAAAGTATGTTTGTGAATATTTTCTTTTTAAAATAAATAATTTATAACTTTGGGTGCTGTTAGTAGCTTTCTGAACCACATAGACCTCCACTGTCTGAAACATGCTATTTTAAAAGGAGTGCGGGGGGAAGGCAGTCTGCTGGCAAGCAAGTTGACCAGGTTGCAAACCCACAGCAAGTGGAAAGATGTAGTATCTAGCTGTAAGAGATTGTTGAAATATCATTCCACAGTCCAGATGCCAGTTAGACCACACTTGTAGCTACAAGTCCAAAGGGAAATCTGAAAGCAGCGTTCTATAGCACAGGCCATGGTCAGAATACAGACCGAAAGGTCAGAAACATATGGGTATGTTGCTTCCACATAGCCACTCCCCAGTTAGCTCCTTTTAGACATCACACTAAAAACCTGCCAGCCACCTCAGCCCTGCTCCAGCATATGTGTCATCATAAATGTGGAGCTAGTACTTTGCTATAAAGCAAGCACTGTGCCTTCTGTCTTGCAGTTACCTCCTTATCTTTCTCCTACGCTGTTCCTGAGGCTCTGGTAATAAGGAAGGTGAACTGGCCAGCAGAGTGCAGTGTTACTTGGCTGCCAATTTATATTTACTAACTGGGCAGGAATCCTCTCCTTAGAAGAATTTTCCTTCTAATTTGGCCTGAATCGGGAGTATAACCTCACTGCCCAAAGTCCCACTACCAAATATCTGCCCTCGTTCTCCAGACAACATGGAGATCAGCTTACAGTAAACTCAGTTCTCTAACTAAAATTTCTCCTCAAATCAGCTAAAACATACAGGCCCTTTCAGACTGCTCTCTGAACCAGAACCAGGCTCAAACAATCAGTCTCCTGCCCACAGCTTGTGTATCAATTGTCTCTCACTTGCCGCTAGCCAATCAGAGCACTCAGAGCAGCTCTTTCTGTCTTGTGAAGATTTTAACCCTTCACTTATTGTTGCTGTTACTTCATAACTTTGAATATGGTTTTTAAAGTGCAGTCTGTCACAACTGTTTTTTTACAAACCTTTGGATTAGAACAAGGAATGTAGAAAACAGCCTCTTGAATATGCAGATCATGTACCAGTCATAATGACACAGCAGTGTTTTGACTTCTCCTAACAGTGGGGATTAAATAATTCATTGCTTCACAGTAAGAATATAGTAGAAGAAATTAGACAGGCCCTGGAGATTTATTATCTGATTAATGTAACTCTAGATGTGCCCCGGACTACACTGAAAGCACCCATCCAAATAATTTTTATTCAGAGAGAAGCAGAAATTAAGAATATATCAGATCAACAGGAACATCTGATATTCCAGATTAAAATATGAGAAATAGAACAAGGGAGACAATAGCACATGAGAACCCGGAATGCTGCAAGAAGCAGAGCTGAAATAGGTTTACTAAACAAAAAAGATCAAAGAACCCAGACTACTGGAAAATACTTCTGTCTTCCTGATTAAGGTAGATAAATATTGCATTAAAAAGATACTGTATGAACTTAAGTTGTATCATGCTAAGTTTCCCTTTACAGATGTCATAAAAGATTTTCTGGTTAGATAGAGAATACCTAAATTCTGATACAGAAACACCAGAAGCAGAAATAGCAAGAGCAGAAATGATGTCATTATTTATAAAGAATAATAAATTGCCTGCATCTGAAGGGTGATCAAAGGAATTTTGTGTAAAAATTTTGATTTTGTATTACAAATCTTGGATGAATACTATTTTAAAAAATTGCTACTCAGCTAAAGCAGTAGCAACTCCAAAACCAGGGACAATCAACTTTCAAACCGAATCTTTTAAAATGCAGTTTTAAAATCTAAACAATTCTTATTCCTAATAGATTGGACAGGATTATATTTAAGATAGTATTCTGTATCAAAAAGCATTTGATTGCACCGAATGGCTGTATTTAATTCAAGTTTTATAACTTCAGAGCAGTATTCTCCCAGATCAGGTAGTAATATGAGTTTTCATCAACAGGTACCTGTCAGAGATTTACCATTTACATAGAGACATCTTGGAATCTATTACTTTTGCTGTTTGTAATGTTTATTGCACCATGGTGTTACCCAAATTGCTGAACACGTGTCCTAAAACACGTATCTTTGAGCTTGTGGGGAATATTAGCTCAAATGCTGCGAGAGGGGGGTAACTTAGCGTTTATCGGATCGTTACCTTTGTATACGAGGGTTTATTACGCCCGTGGGAACTCAAGGCAAACACAGATTTAAAGGTAAAATATTAATATAAGCTTTTATTGAAAGGAAAATAACAAAAGTACACACAAATAGCTAACACACATACAAGCAGTCATATAGAGAAGGGGGAGGAAGAGTGGAAGGCTTGATAGTTACCTGTCCGAGGAGTGGTGGGTCAGAGGAAGGAGCACGAACCAGCGTGGGAGGTCCCGGGTTGGAAGACACTCAGAGTGGCTGTGTGAAGCCACAGTTTTTATAGGATTTTGGGAAGGGGGCTACGTGACAAGGCTCAGGTAAGCATGTGCTGGAAGTTTCCAGGGTCCCCGGAGATTAGGACAATACCTGGCCAAGTGGGGGGTGATGGCCGTAAATGGATTTGGATAAAGGTATTAATGGCTCTGAGGAAGAGAGCCATCAGGTCTAGCTGGCAGGCTGTGGGGAGGAGATATCCCCTGGCAGAGGGGCCAAGTGTGAAAAATGTTGCAAGACAAAGGATTTTCCTAGGAGCCCTTAGGCAAACAGGAGGAAGCCAGTCCACTCACTTAGAAATACAATGAGGGGGGGGGGGGTGAGCTGATGCAAGCTTGAGTCCAGAGGCACCTCTGGGTCAGGCAAAGGCTGTCATTCCAAACCTAAGGCAGAGATGGAGTCTGGCCTGGCTTGGCCGACCCTAGCAGTGTCATGGCTTTAGCTTAAGCCTAGACTATTGTGGGGTACCATTGGTTATAGAAGACAGTGTGCCAAGGCATAAGGCAGGGATCCTGCCATGCGTAACAATGGGTATTGCAGTTAGGAGGAATACAAAAATATCAGGAGTGAAGATTGGCGATACAGTGTCTAAAGTTATACAAGAGGCAAAGCCTGTAGCACCCAGGAATACAACGGTCGCTAGCACATACACAGTCCTAGAGGAGATCAGCCCTGCCTGCTCCCTAGAAGGCCAGATCCTGAAGATGAAACTCAAATACTTTGGCCACCTCATGACAAGGAAGGACTCCCTGGAGAAGAGCCTAATGCTGGGAGCGATCGAGGGCAAAAGAAGAAGGGGACGACAGAGAATGAGGTGGCTGGATGGAGTAACTGAAGCAGTAGGTGCAAACTTAAATGGACTCTGGGGAATGGTAGAGCACAGGAAGGCCTGGAGGATTATTGTCCATGGGGTCGCGATCGGTCGGAGACGACTTCGCACCTAACAACTACAAAGCACATATACCTGCACTGTGACCTTCCTGGATTCTGGCCCCCCACTCCCACCCCCCTGCTACCCACTCGATCTTGAGATCCGGTGTGGTGAAGTGGTGAGAGAGTAGTAGACTCTAATCTCAAGATCTGGGTTTGAATCCTGACTCCTTATACTGAACTGATTCCCATCTTGTTGGATCCTACTTCTGAAGCTTCCAGCCACAGTTACTGGCAAACTGTCAGGGAGTAAAACTACCAGACCACAGCCACAGCCCCCCAAAAATCCACAAAAATCAGCAAACTGTCAGAGTTGTGCATGCAAGGTAAAAAAGGCATGAGATATTTGGTTAAATAATTAGGCAATATTGTTTGCAGCTATGACATAACACAAGAAACCCTGCATTGGGAGTTACCTATTTTTATTTGTTTCCAAAACAGGATTTGTAGAACTACAGTGCAAAAGATGCCTTCAGTTTAGTTTTCTCTGTTTATCTGAAACAAGTTAAAAGTTTTCTTCCCTGAAGGACTTCCAAGTAATGGACAATTCAGGAGATTATCAACATAATATCCTCATTGATAAGGAAATTGGACATTAAGAGGTAAATCTATTTATTTAAAATATTTCTAGGCCACCTTTCCAGCCAATTCAGGTTCCCAAGGTGGCTAATGTTAGAACATTTCAAACATTAAAATTTAAACCAATTTCAAACATTCAAAATATTTTAAATACAAGTATTTATAAAAGGTTTTAAACATTTTATATGTAAAACATACACATAAAAAAACAAAACAGGGTGGGCCGTTGGGGTAGTAAAAGCTTAACCTGCTGGTCGAAGATGATATTACAAAGTTTCTACATCTAGGTTTGAATTGTTTTTGGAAGGTAACAGAACAGAAAGGTCTGATCTGGAATGTATGCAGAATGTCATTACATTTAAAATAAGGGAAACTTAAATTTAAATTTAAAATAAGGTAAACTTGGGTTGTCCGTTATGGATGGGTAATAAAATAGGAATCAGATCAGTAAACTCAAAATTTATACTGGCTGATGTAGCCAACGTTATATATCTCTGCATATGTTGATGATGCCACGGGGGAAACCCTCACAGTTTTTAAATGTTTTCGCTTTACACAAATACCTTGAAAAGCTCTTCTGAAAATACTTTGCCAGGCTTAATTCTGCAATGTGACATTCATTTGTATTCTTTTCTGTGTTGTTAAGAGAAGCAAATGTGAATGTAAGCACATTTATTTATTTATTTATTTATTTATTTATTTATTTATTTATTTATTTATTTATTGTTTTATATTCTGCCCTGTCTTCATACGCAGGCCTTCTTTATTATCTTGTGTTTTTATTAATTTCAAGAAAGCTATACAAAGTTCTCCATCACTATGGAAACTACAAAGGATATGAATCTCTGCATCCTCTGTTGTGCCCACAAGACTGAGATGGATGGGAGTTGTTCTCAGACAAACTGGTTTCCTAAGGCAGATCCCATTTATTTCAATCAGGTTTGCAAAGATATATCAGCTTTACAGTCGCAAAACACTTCCTTATGACTTCTTATTTTCTAACATGTTTTTGGCGGTTTCGAACGGCATTGGCTTACCAAAAACTTATTTATGGAAAACCAGTTTGTCCCAGACATCATTAATACTATTCGACTTGCCATGATTAAAACAGATTACTCTCCAAGAACGAATTTTGAAATACAGAAGGAATGCTTAGGGGAACCATCATAGGTGTCTGGATGCTAATAAATGTCTTTATTAGCCACTCCAATGCCTGCAAGGTTTTCATATGAGTTTATTAATTTAGGCTATTATTATCAGGCTCAGAGCAGATAAAGCCATCTAAGGAGTTTTTAAAGCTTAAAAAATGTTAAAATACACAGAAAGGATCAACTAAAATACCACCACTAATTCACTCTCACAGAATGATGCAATACATTTAAAAAATATGTGTAATAAGATGGCTAAAAGCAACCACAAGCCAAACTCTGCTCATGAAATGGATTTTTCCAACATCTCCTCTTCTGTTTCCTCCTAAATATCACCCAGGGGCTTGGGGGGGGGGAGATTAAGCATTTTTGCAGTGTATGAATCAGTCCTCAACGCTTCAGCATCCGTGGTGTTCTACCACGCAGTAGCTGAAATGTAGCACCAAGTGCATTACACGGGCTGCCTACGTAGCACAGGAAGTGTTTTTCACTGAAGATGCACAATAAAGGATTGCAATATGAATAGTCCCAGGAAGAACTAAGCCAAGGGAAAAAACCCCAGAAAAAATATCAAACTTAACTCAGGTATCTTATTTGCCAGCTCTTGCTGATATCATACAAAACCAGCTGTATCGCCCCCAAGGCCAAGAGCAATTCAATTAAACAACAAGAAAGAACATTGTTTCTTATTTCCTGTTCCATTGCTTCCATCTTAGTAAGCAAGAAATGGGTATTGTTAGTGCGCTATCCACAACGATCTCTACCAAAAGTCAAGCAAAAGAGAAATGAAGGCTCAAATATACATTTCCTTGTGGGCTTTGGCAAAATTACATAGTCAATCATATCTTGCCCTCTGGAATCCAATTTTTAACCTGCCACTTTCAATAACCACCTCAGACATTAGGAAAACAGGCGGCTGGAGGCAATTCGGGAGGGGGGGGGGCTGAACCTGATTCACTCTTCCATTCAATAATATGCCAGCTCCTCAACAACTGCAATATTGATTCAATTTTGTGTATTTGAGAAAATGGACCAGGTTTCCTTATTTATAAAAAGGCTCCATATTTGTTAGGACAATAGAGCTGTTTCTTACATCAATTAGCTGAGGTAAAAAAGTCAGGCATGGGGTTCTTCATTAAGGTTTCAGCACAAAAATTGAGAAAGCAGCTATCAAGGTTACTCAGCAAACAAACATCTCTGCCATTAGAAAGGGGGAAAAATTACTTCGTGGAGTGCTAAAAAATTCTGAATGGACAACTGTTTCTTTACTACTTTGTAATTAATACAGCATGAACATTAGTTATGTGCAGTGTTTTACAAGCGTGATTCATTGTCACAAATATCTTTATACACAGATTTTTTCCCCCCAGATGGCGAACTGAAAGTGATACATATAGGACACGGATGGTTATCAATGGCTGAAGAGGACTGAACTAGGGCTACCAGCTTTGAGTTGGGAAATTCTTGGAAATTTGGGTAATGGAGGCTGGGGAGTGAGCAGTTACAAGAGCTCGTTTGTATTATTCAATTTTTCAAATCAGTTCTGTGATGGGGTTGCCAGGTCTGGCCTAGAAACCAGGTGGGAGATCTGGGAAAAGGGAACGGGGATATTAGGAAGTGGCCATTGACAAGAGAGTGAGGTCAGTTCCAGGAGAAACATGGAAGAGACGGTAGCATTCTGTGGGAGCAACTCCTGTTCCACAGAACATTAGAAGAGTGTATTGTTTTCTATAATGGCATCATGTGATGCTATGGAAGAAAGATTTCAGTGGTCACAAAATCAAATGAAATGGAAATGGGCCATGAACTTTTTATAAGGAATTGTTAAAAGCACAAAAATAAAAAAATCCCATGTATAAAAACAATATATTTAAAATTATATTCCCATTTTTTGATGCTGCATCTATGTTTCATGCCCCTTGAACGGTTCTGATTTCTTTGCTTTGACCACAAAATTTGAATTAATATTCATGTCAATTAATCTTTTAGGACATAAACCAGCAAAACAGGACTCTCAACAGGTTACAAAGCCATGTGATGGGATTTGTTTCAGAGGAATATTGATCCAATGTTGGATTCTTAGACTCTGAACCTACAACTACCTCACACATCCAACAAAAAGTCTGCATTTTTGAAGCTATGCTTCCAGTATGTGCTACAGGAAAAGTTTGGAGGGAAATTAACTGATATATTGCTGCTCCATCTGTTCACTATGTTTTAAAAAAAAAGAGCTCCCTGGCTAAATTAGGAAGCCAGTTTACCAAGGGCAGGTGTGAACTTTGATGCTTAACAACATTACTTGGCTAACTATCAACAAATGTTTCTTTAAAGTGGTGAAAAGTACTACTGATGAAGAAAGATGCATAAAAGCTGCAGCTGTACTTAACGGCAATTAAGTTGGGTGAGCTCATTTCTTCTTATAGGATAGAACTTACTTCACATTTTTTAAAAAACAACCTATGGGGTTGCCTTAAAAAAACAAGAGCCCTAAGTTTCTCCCTCTTTCACCGTAACTTGCACAAAATTTTGCCTCTGTCTACATCACTGGATCAGAGTGATGGAATCAGAATCTGTGCTGAATTGCACTGGGTGTTACAAAGAGAGTGGCTGTTTTCAGCAGCAGGTTTGGGTTTCTTCTAATAGTCCTGTTCTAGGCCTGTATTTGGGAAAGGAGTGGTTGGTTTTACTTCTCCGCCCAGTTATTTGCTATACCCACTAACATTTTTGACTCAGCAGCTCTGTGCGCTTAGAACACTAGCTCATGCATACCCATCCTAGAGTCTTTGTGTTACACTTCATAATTTCCTAATTTCCTTGTTTCAATTTCTCAGCAGAATTTTACCAGAATAGTATAGCAATAATTATTGCCCGTTTGACCCCTAAGACATACTTTAGACTATTTCTATTTAATTTAAAAACCTGAGGTCAGAGTGCGAGCTATATTTATAGTATACAAGTAACCCCCCAGCCCAAAGGCTCCCAGCATGTATGGTCAATTCCCACAATATCTGACCAAGTCACAGGTACTGCTTATACTGCTGTGGTTTGTTACCTACATTCATAATTGACAGAAATGCAAAATTAGAGATTAGTTAAAATATAGCTGTAATCTTTTTCCTCATCCCAGTTAACAGACTCCCTGAAATCCATCTAGAAGAAGAAGAAGAGTTGGTTCTTATATGCCGCTTTTCCCTACCCCGAAGGAGGCTCAAAGTGGCTTACAGTCGCCTTCCCATTCCTCTCCCTATGCAACTCTTAGGGAAGGGGGTCCATGGACCCCAGGCTTAAGAACCCCTGCTCTAGGCCAACAGGAAACACAATTTTCTGGGGTCAGAACTGAAGTACTAAAGTTTCTTCTCTCAAACAGAATGAAAATCCACCCAGTGGTCCCCAGCCTTTTTATCACCGGGGACCGGTCAACGCTTGACAATTTCACTGAGGGCCGGGGGAGGGGGTAGTCTTTTGCTGAGGGATGTCGCTGCCGCTTGAGCCACTGCTCTGCTTGCTTTCCCGCCGGCGCCCCTGACTTCCCGCCGCCCATTTGGGGGCGCTGCCAGCAGCAGCTGCGCAGTGCCATGCCAAGGGGGAGCCCCAGCCATGGCGGCCGCCGGAGAGCACCAAAGGGCAGCCCCAAGGCAGCAGCCAGGGAGGAGGACCGTGGCCCGGTACTGACTGATCGACGGACCAGTCCCAGTCCCTGGACCGGGGGTTAGGGACAGCTGCATCCACCCTCATTCTTCCTACCTGAACCAGGGCAAGAGCTTGTGAGGAGAAAGGGAAACAGACTGGGTGACCGAGATACGGGGCTCAGAAGTCATTTGTGCCCACATCACTTTCTGATGCATAATTTGCCATTAAGCAAGATATGATCACCCAACAACACCTGGAGGGAGTGCTGCCCCCTCCCTGGGGAAAGGCTGTGCCAGAGATTTTTTCCTCCCTGAGAGAGCAACTAAGAGTGGGAAGGCACTGTTTTCCTTGCACCTGAGGTGCCATAGAAACGGAAGAGGCACTTGGAGGAATATATAAGCTTCTGTACTCTAATGACAAGCCTGTCCAATCTACCATCTGGTCTACTGTAGCAGCCCCTTCACCCTTCCAGGTAAAATTCCCAATGTCTGTGTGTGTGAGTGCGCCCGCACGTGTGCATGTGTGGACACACCGCCTCCAGCACTGCATTCTCACTGTTGGGGCCGATCAAAGGAGTTGAATACCTCCTCCAGCCAAGCTCCCCCTCCAAAATTTGCTTGCAAAACTGGTTAGCACTAACCATGATTCGTGCAAACAAGGGAAAGGAGAAAAATGAATGGAAAAAGTAACCATTTCCGGCTTCTAACCTGGAGAACCAGTTTTGATTCTCCACTCCTTCACATGCAGCCAGCTGGGTGACCTTGAGCTAGTCACAGTTCTCCACTCCCTCCCCACCTACCTCACAGGATATCTGTTGTGGAGAGAAGAAGGGAAGGCGAATGCAAGCCGCTTTGAGACTCTTTCCGGTAGTAAAAGGAGGGGGGGTATCAAAACCAACTCTTCTTCTATTAGGGTTTGCTGAGAACCCTGAGAACTGTGTCTGCACCAGGCTAGTCAGGCAGAGTGCCTCGTCTCTTTGAAAATCTTGTATTTCACAGAATATATTGTGGGGCATAAACATAGGCAGAGGGGTAATTTTGCTTGTCCTAGTTCCACTGCATAGGTAATGCGTTCATTAACTCTGATCTTGTCAAGCTGGTTTCAGAACACAAATCTTCCCGACCACGGTCAAGAGCCTTCTCTTCTGGCACTATAAATTACTGAAGCAACTGAACACAATCAAAATGTAAAATACCTTGTATAAATCCTAACTTTGCAGGCAGTTGCTTCCAGCCTCCCCCAAAAAAGTCAATTTGAAACAACCCTTGATTTTCAAGCATACAAAATATCCTCAGTAAATTATCACTGACTCTACCACCAGCACATAGATTTACTTCCTTGGCTGAAATGTTCAGTCACTGAGAAGAATGCTTTGGTGCCTCCTATTAATCAGTGGCCACAGCTGTGGACAACATGCATTCAATAAGCACTGGGCTCTTATTATACCACAAATGCATCACTCCAGAGCTCTTTTAACAACAAGCCCATCATTAAAATGCATCCAAAAGTACATGTTGGTACATACCACACAAATCTCCCCTACCAGTGTCACATACATATATTTGGATCTCAATTATGTTTTAAATTTGTCAAATTAAACTGTTTTTTTTCCAGAGTACTTATTGTTTTTTTCACCCCGAGATTATATTTCCATCGTTTACATATATCTCATATAAATCAATTATTCCTTTCCATCCCATTTTATCAATCAATATGGTCTTATATTGGACTCCATTTTCTATTAAAATAGTCTTGACATTCTTAACCACTACCCTACCCTGGTTCTCCATAGCCCAGAAGTTGTTTTTGGCTGTTTAAGCTGCATTGAAATCAATGAGTTTTAAAACTTAAATTGTTAATTGTATCCTCCCTGTTTTCTGTAAACCGCCCTGAGCCCTCGGGGAGGGCAGTATATAAATATAATAATAAAATAAATAATAAAATAAATAAAACTTAAATCTCAGTAATTGCAACTGGATCTATTCGTGTTCAACTTTGTCCAGATTGTCCTTCGATATACATCATTACAAATAGTTCAAATACGCATCTTGTCATCACGTGACGGTGTCAAGGACCAAAAACATATACAGTATTTGCTGGCGTATAAGACTACTTTCCCCCCCCCCCTGAAAAACATGCCTCCAAGTGGGGGGGTCATCCTATACGCCGGGTGCACTTCAGTTGAGATAGACCCATAGTGGCCCAAAGTACTGTAATGTAATGTAACAAACTCTATATTTTGAGTGGAAATGTTGGAGGGTTGTCTTATAAGCCCAGTCGTCTTATACGCCGGCAAATACGGTACATGAGGAGCAGCCTTAAGGTTGGGGGCTTGGGATGAGCAGCAAAACCAAGTGAAAGGAGAGAAAGTAAGCCTCAAATGTAGAGGACAGTTTTGAGCAGATCCTGCCCCATCCAAAGATGAGGGGAGTTATTCTACAAAAAGCAGTGATGCAAGTCGGTTGTAGGGTAAAAAAAAAATCCATGAGTGGAGAGAACAGCTGGTTTATCACACATCTCACAGTAAGTGGATAAAACGTAAGATATTGGCTAGAAGCAATTTAAAGTACTATATGAATCACTATACAGCTGCTATGTTTCTGATACCTCCTTTCTGTGAAGGCCTGCTGTGTTTTTACAGGTTATTAGCTCGCGTATTCTGAGAAACGAAATATGTGAAATGTGAAAAACGGCACAGAAAACGTTAACAGCATGCAGCCCAAAAAATGCAGTTCCACTGTTTCTGCTTTACCTGGAACAAACAGAACTGAGAATCTTTCAAACTGCACAGGTGTGAGAATGGTGCTGCATCTTTTAATTCAGAGGAATCACATTACTTTACACTCCCTTTAACATCTTTCTTCAAAGCCCAGGCCTAGAAACCAAGAAATTAAGACAACTAAATTTTCTCCCAATAATGCCAAGTAATAGTCAGACTGACATGGTGTCATTAAAGCAAGATGTTCTTAAGTTAATCACTATAAGATGGACTGTTGCCAGCCTTAAGGAAACCCAGTGAAGAACAAGGAGCTTGAGTGTGGTGGGTTCAAATCTGCTGACAAAGTTTATATAAACCAAAAGGAGCAAAGTATCAGGCTGCTTAAAAGAATAAAATGTTTTTATTATGAAGACGAATAACTTTGTATAGAAAAAGACAGGAGTCTGTCTCTGACTTTCTGTCTGCTGTGGAGGCATGCAGAGAGAAAGAGTGCTCCAAGGAGCAGGAAGTTTTCATATGAGCCAACCAGGGCACCGGGAGAGAGTATGTAAAAATATCAGGAAGCTCCCAGCCTAACTATGCTAAATACACATCTCCTCCAATGCCCCCTGCAGGACATTCTCCACATTCTGTTCAAACATGCACATGGCAGATCTTACATATTCCAACTAGCTGAGCATGATCATATATCTAATTCCCAAGTATGATCCCATTGTTCAAAATGAAAAACCACTACTACCACAAATGCAGGTCTGTAGCTCTCTGTAAATCTGGGGAAAGACAGGGACCTGAGCATATAACAAAATATAGTGTTTATTGCAGAAGGTCAAAGGCCATAACAATTAGAGCACATAAAGGAGGACCATACAAGCAATGTTTGGGCAGGCATTGCCAGTTAAATACATAGGAGTTTTCTTGCCACCATTCTGGGTTGCTAGGCAACCTCTGACAAGTGGAGAGGAAGTGGTATCCAGCAAGGCAGGAAGGAGCCAGAGCAAATGGAGGGGACAACAGTAGAAAGGGTGGGAAAGTGACAACTAGTAAAAGAGAGGAAGCACAACATGGGGACAGAGGCCATCAAAGGGTATGGGAAAATAATAGAAAACACACAGTCATAATCATGTAACTACAAGTTTTCACCATGTTTTCATATAGTGGTATTAATTCTTGTGTAGTTAAGTAGTTAGAATAAGCAATGGTAACACCATATTGTTTAACATGTCTGCTTTTTCACTGAGGGTTCTGATGGGTTGGAGGAGCCATAACTTACAATTTATTAAAAAAACTTAGCATTATCTCAGTAAATCTCATAACAATTTGGTAAGGCAGGTCATTATTTCTCTGACCACGAAGACCCAGAACAACTTGGTATCATCAGACCTCAGAAGCTAAGAAGGGTCAGTGCTAGCTGGTTTGTGATGGGAGACTACCAAGGAAGTCCAGGGTTGCTGCATGCTATGGCAGATGAACTTCTCCTGCCTTTCGTTCATTTGTTTATGGTCACTGACCAGCATAAGGGAGGCCTTCTCAACCAGGGGGGTCCTGGGTGGGTATGTACGCAACTCTGCTTCCCAACCATATTCTGCACGATTTTGCCACTTCTGGGGTTTCTTGAAGCCTGAAGAATGTTTCAGGGGCTTCTCAATAGTAAAAAAAAAAAAACTTGAGAAAGGTCATCATAAAGTGACTCCGATATTGCTAAAAAATAAAGAGGTCATATTATGCAGGAGGGGAGAGTCTCAAAAAGGTTTACCTAAGGCCATATTTTATTATGGAGTGAAATTAGTACGAAGATGAGATCTGAATAAAAGACTTCCAGGTTCACAGTTCAGTTGTGCACTTTGACTTTTCCATTCAGCAACAATGCAAAGTTCAGATAAACAGCACACAGCACAAATTCATCACACTATTTTCATGTTGGTTCAATGGCTACATAATCTGGATCTTGAGCTACGGTGACAAATGAGAAGGGAAGGTGTACATATCTCAGTTTTAATTAATTGTTTAATTGTTCAGATGGATTTGTTCTGCAGGCCTTTTCACTGCCTGTGGTCTGGCTGTGTTCTTTAAAAAAACAAAACAAAAGCACTCTGCCACCTGTTTCAATTGCACAAAGGGCCAAAGAAATCACCTTATAAAAGGGGAGGAAGGGGAGGAAAGTAGAACCAGAGAGAAAAGAGTAGTGGGCTTGGATTTAAAGATACAAAGGATACAGCCACTTCTGATGAAGAATCCTCAAAAGAACTAGGTCAGATTCAGAACTAGGCAACATTTGCAATCAAAGGCACAAAAAGACAGTCCAAAGCTGGGCTGGTGCTGAAATTTTTCTCATGGTTTTTATTGGCCAGCAGAAAGGAAGGGGGCACTTCCTTCCTTCCCATAGGGCACTCCACCCCTTCAGTGGATTTAGGAAGGACATCTGTTTAGGATCTTACTGTAGGTTAGTTATATTTTTGCAAAATTTTGTTCCACTAAATTTTATCCATGAAATCATTACTCAGAGTTACATGGGAACCGGTCATGCTAAGAAACCCATTTACAGAATGGCATTTACAAAGACTCTCACATTTAATTGGAACTTCCAACAAAGGAACACCCAAATCATAATTAGGGCATACTGCTTCAAATAGGACGGTCACTAACCCAAGGTCACCCACCTGCCTACATGTGGAGGAGCAGAGAATCAAACCCACTACATCAAGCTGATATTAGTATTATTATGTACAAATAGTCTGAAGAAGTAAAGTCACCATTAAGGTGAGCAAGCCATCTGTAGTAGCACTACTTAACAGTCATTCCGGAAAACACCCTGGAGTCAGGCTTCGGCCACATTTACTAAGAAGATCCTGTGATGAAATTATTAGTGTTTCGTTTTTGGATTGGAGAGCTCGCAATTAAAGTCCCTACATGGCTCACCCATATCACTGGGTGCCTAGGTCCAGTCATTCTTACTTCACAGAACAAAATCAGAGTCCAGTGGCACCTTTAAGACCAACAAAGATTTATTCAACATGGCTACCCACTTGAATCTTACTTCACAGAGATCTTGTGAGGAAATAAATGGGATCAGCCACCCATGTGCCTGAGGAATTTCATTAATATAAATTCTATCCCATATTTGTAAGACAGGACTGGCACCAAACTAAATCAACAACAGAATAGCAAGGGGGTGAGGTACCAGCTTTGCCATTTTAGAGTTGCCAGCTTTGGGTTGGGAAATTCCAAGAGTTTTTTTTGGGGGGGAGGGGAAGATACAAAGCAGGCATTTTCTCCAGAGGAACTGATATTTGTAACCTAGAGGGCGGTATAAAAATCTAAAATAAATAAATAAATAAATTGTAAATCCTGGAGAATGGCCATCCAAGCTACCCAACCCAGGTTTATTTAATCCTGTCATCATAGCAAACACTGGCAGGGGCTCATGGGAATTGTGGTCCATGAACATCTGGAGGACCACAGGTTGACTACCCCTGATTTAAATCACTGAAATGTGTGCCTGCTGTTTTTTAAAGGGAAAAAAAGGTGGCAGGGGAGGAGTGCTTTCACTATTTTTTTAAGCTTGTTTGGTGATTTAACAGAATCTCTTGAAACTACCTAAGAATGTGAAAACACCAATTTGACAAGGATAACGCATGCACATTACTTGTGGTAATGTTTTCCAAGAACAAGGTAATGAGAAACTGAGTCATTTGCAAGCACAGCATGCGCCATTCCTTATCTGATCATGCTCTGCATTTTAATGAGAAATATTCCCTTAAAATAATGCACAGAATATTTCATAAGTTTTCCCCCTCCACTAACATATAAGATTAAAATAAAACGTTTGTTTATCCTACCCACAGGTCTATTTTCTAAGAACCAGGCAGCATGGTTATTCCAATCTGCATGCCGACCTTTGATTTTTAGAAGTCATGAAAACACACATTAATGGAACATTTAATCCTTGGGCAGTACTTTTTAAAAAAATTGCAGTCATTACCTACCATGTATTCCACAAATTGTAACCCGGTCATTACAACAAACGTAGGCAAAACCGTGTAAGCAGTTCTTTCCATCCAACAGAAAATATTAAAATGCAACAGCAACACACGGGTCTACTCAGGCTTTAAAATGCTTATTGTAAATATCATTATTTCAGCCTGCTGACTCGCCTCTTTCCTAATGCGGATATTAATTCAGCAGCTCACTGTAGCATCGCCGACCCGAAAATCAGGGTAGTGCAACTGGAGACCTGCCAATAAAAAAGCACAGCCCATGGCCATCTAAAGACTCGACATGCGTCCTTCTTGTGCTGCTTGGCAGACTCAGCAGACCTTTGGTCTTGCTGCTTGTCTGGACCCATGAATCAAGCAGGCACATGGAGGGTGACAAGCATGGCT